>NC_134356.1:355316880-355646602 GCF_048569485.1 Anomaloglossus baeobatrachus
TCCCTAGCAACTCTGGAACTGCAAGTGCCCGCATGGTACCAGGGCAACATTTTCCTGGTGAGGTACCGCAAACCACCGGAAGAGGAAGATCTCAGAAAAGGTGCCGGGTGTGCTATAGCAGGGGGGTGAGGAAGGACACAGTGTTTCAATGCGACACTTGTCCCGATAAACCTGGACTTTGTGTGATAAACTGCTTCAAAGTTTATCACTCATCCGGGTACTAAATTAACATGTGCCATCCCAACATTCCTCCATAACACACAAAACGACGTACAACACATAGACGGGGGGACCTTCTGTACGCTACATAACGGGGGGGGGGGAGGGGTCTTCCATAAGCCACATAATCGGGGGGGACATTCCGTACGTCACATAGACGGGGGGGAACATGATGTACGCCACATAACAGGGGGGGGGTCTTCCATAAGCCACATAGAGGGGGGAGGGGGGATCTTCCATAAGCCACATAGAGGGGGGAGGGGGGATCTTCCATAAGCCGCATAGACGGGGGGGGGGGGGAGGACCCAATGAACGCCACATAGACGGGGGGAGGGGGATCTTCCATAAGCCACATAAACGGGGGGGGGAACCTGATATACGCCACATAACGGGGGGGGGTCTTCCATAAGCCACATAGAGGGGGGATCTTCCATAAGCCACATAGAGGGGGGAGGGGGGGATCTTCCATAAGCCACATAGACGGGGGGGGGGAGGACCCAATGAACGCCACATAGACGGGGGGAGGGGGATCTTCCATCAGCCACATAAACGGGGGGGGAACCTGATATACGCCACATAACGGAGGGGGGGGGCTTCCATAAGCCACATAGAGGGGGGAGGGGGGATCTTCCATAAGCCACATATAGAGGGGGGAGGGGGGATCTTCCATAAGCCACATAGACGGGGGGGGGACCCAATGAACGCCACATAGACGGGGGGGGAGGACCCAATGAACGCCACATAGACGGGGGGAGGGGGACCTTCCATAAGCCACATAAACGGGGGGGAACCGGATATACGCCGCATAACGGGGGGGGGGTCTTCCATAAGCCACATAGAGGGGGGAAGGGGGATCTTCCATAAGCCACATAGAGGGGGGAGGGGGGATCTTCCATAAGCCACATAATCGGGGGGGACATTCCGTACGTCACATAGACGGGGGGGAACATGATGTACGCCACATAACGGGGGGAGATTCTTCCATAAGCCACATAGACGGGCGGGGGGGGACCTGATGAACGCCACATAGACGGGGGGAGGGGGGATCTTCCATAAGCCACATAGACGGGGGGGGGGGGAGGACCCAATGAACGCCACATAGACGGGGGGAGGGGGATCTTCCATAAGCCACATAAACGGGGGGGGAACCTGATATACGCCACATAACGGGGGGGGGGGATCTTCCATAAGCCACATAGAGGGGGGAGGGGGGATCTTCCATAAGCCACATAGACGGGGGGGGGGGGACCTGATGTATACACCACACAACACAGACGGGGGGAGGACCTGACGTACACTACTCAGCACACACATGACGGCCTGATGTACCGTACACAAATATACCACACTATGAAATTGACATACCAGGTCCCTGCTAATGTACAGCACTCCTTCCCTTAGGAGCCCTGCCGTGCGCCCAAACAGTGGTCTGCTGCCACATATGAGGTATCAGCATACTCAGGACAAATTGCCCAACAAATTTTGCAGTCTATTTTATCCTGTTACCCCTGTAAAATTTAAAAAATTGAGCCAAAAATAACATTTTTTGTGGAAAAACAGTATTTTTTTGTTTTTACGGCTCAATGTATGAAGCACGTGAGGGTTCAAAGTGCTCATTACCCATCTAGATTTATGCCATGGGGGTATAGTTTCCAAAATGAGGCCACTTGTGGGGGAGCTCCATTGTTTAGGCACCTCAGGGGGTCTCCAAACACAACATGGCATCCACTAACTATTCCAGACAATTTTGCGTTTGAAAAGTCAAATGACGCTCCTTGCCTTCTGAGCCCCGCTGTGCGCCCAAACAATTGATTACCACCACATATGAGATATCTGTGTACTCAGGAGAAATTGCACCATACATTTTATGGTGCAATTTTTCCTGATAGCCTTGTAAAAAAAAAAGCTATCTGGTAGAAGTAACAATTTTGTGTTAATTTTTTTTTTTTTTATTTTCACGGCTCAACATTATTAACTTTTGTGAAGCCCCCAGAGGTTCAAAGTGCTCACTAAACATCTAGATAAATTCCCTGAGGGGTCTAGTTTCCAAAATGGGGTCACTTGTGGGGGAGCTCCATTGTTTAGGCACCTCAGGGGGTCTCCAAACACAACATGGCATCCACTAACTATTCCAGACAATTTTGCGTTTGAAAAGTCAAATGACGCTCCTTGCCTTCTGAGCCCCGCTGTGCGCCCAAACAATTGATTACCACCACATATGAGATATCTGTGTACTCAGGAGAAATTGCACCATACATTTTATGGTGCAATTTTTCCTGATAGCCTTGTAAAAAAAAAAGCTATCTGGTAGAAGTAACAATTTTGTGTTAATTTTTTTTTTTTTTATTTTCACGGCTCAACGTTATTAACTTTTGTGAAGCCCCCAGAGGTTCAAAGTGCTCACTAAACATCTAGATAAATTCCCTGAGGGGTCTAGTTTCCAAAATGGGGTCACTTGTGGGGGAGCTCCATTGTTTAGGCACCTCAGGGGGTCTCCAAACACAACATGGCATCCACTAACTATTCCAGACAATTTTGCGTTTGAAAAGTCAAATGACGCTCCTTGCCTTCTGAGCCCCGCTGTGCGCCCAAACAATTGATTACCACCACATATGAGATATCTGTGTACTCAGGAGAAATTGCACCATACATTTTATGGTGCAATTTTTCCTGATAGCCTTGTAAAAAAAAAAGCTATCTGGTAGAAGTAACAATTTTGTGTTAATTTTTTTTTTTTTTATTTTCACGGCTCAACGTTATTAACTTTTGTGAAGCCCCCAGAGGTTCAAAGTGCTCACTAAACATCTAGATAAATTCCCTGAGGGGTCTAGTTTCCAAAATGGGGTCACTTGTGGGGGAGCTCCATTGTTTAGGCACCTCAGGGGGTCTCCAAACACAACATGGCATCCACTAACTATTCCAGACAATTTTGCGTTTGAAAAGTCAAATGACGCTCCTTGCCTTCTGAGCCCCGCTGTGCGCCCAAACAATTGATTACCACCACATATGAGATATCTGTGTACTCAGGAGAAATTGCACCATACATTTTATGGTGCAATTTTTCCTGATAGCCTTGTAAAAAAAAAAGCTATCTGGTAGAAGTAACAATTTTGTGTTAATTTTTTTTTTTTTTATTTTCACGGCTCAACGTTATTAACTTTTGTGAAGCCCCCAGAGGTTCAAAGTGCTCACTAAACATCTAGATAAATTCCCTGAGGGGTCTAGTTTCCAAAATGGGGTCACTTGTGGGGGAGCTCCATTGTTTAGGCACCTCAGGGGGTCTCCAAACACAACATGGCATCCACTAACTATTCCAGACAATTTTGCGTTTGAAAAGTCAAATGACGCTCCTTGCCTTCTGAGCCCCGCTGTGCGCCCAAACAATTGATTACCACCACATATGAGATATCTGTGTACTCAGGAGAAATTGCACCATACATTTTATGGTGCAATTTTTCCTGATAGCCTTGTAAAAAAAAAAGCTATCTGGTAGAAGTAACAATTTTGTGGTAATTTTTTTTTTTTTTATTTTCACGGCTCAACGTTATTAACTTTTGTGAAGCTCCCAGAGGTTCAAAGTGCTCACTAAACATCTAGATAAATTCCCTGAGGGGTCTAGTTTCCAAAATGGGGTCCCTTGTGGGGGAGCTCCATTGTTTAGGCACCTCAGGGGGTCTCCAAACACAACATGGCATCCACTAACTATTCCAGACAATTTTGCGTTTGAAAAGTCAAATGACGCCTCTTGCCTTCTGAGCCCTGCCGTGCGCCCAAACAATTGATTTCCACCACATAAAAGATATCGGTGTACTCAGGAGAACACGCACAATTAATTTTATGAAGCATTTTTTCCTGATACCCTTGTGAAAATGCTAAATTTTATGGCTAAAGTAACATTTTTGTGTAAAAAAGTTAAATTTTCATTTTTTCTTTCTACATTGCTTTGGTTGCTGTGAAGCTCCTAAAGGGTTAATAAACTTCTTGGATGTGGTTTTGAGCAGAGTGAGGGGTGCAGATTTTAGAATGGGGTCACTTTTGGGTATTTTCTGTCACCTAGGCCTCTCAAAGTCACTCCAAATGTGATGTGGTACCTATAAAATTTTTTTTTGTAAATTTTGTTGGAAAAATGAAAAATTGCTGATGAACTTTGAACCCTTCTAACTTCCTAACGAAATTTTTTTTTTTTCCGAAAATTGCGCTGATGTAAAGCAGACATGTTGGAAATGTTATTTAGTAACTATTTTGTGTGACATATCTCTCACATTTATGGGCATAAAATTTCAAATTTTGAAAATTGCAAAATTTTCAAAATTTTCGCCAAATTTTCGAAATTTTCACAAATAAACGCAAAACATATCGGCCTAAATTTACCACTGACATAAAGTATAATATGTCACGAAAAAACAATGTCAGAATCGCCAGGATCCGTTGAAGTGTTCCAGAGTTATAACCTGTCAAAGTGACACTGGTCAAAATTGCAAAAAATGGCCGGGTCTTTAAGGTGAAAACAGGCTGGAGGCTGAAGGGGTTAATAACACAGCTAGGTGTACTGATTAGAAGCTTCAATACAAAATCTAGGATCAGAGCCTATTTATTGTTGCTAGTGTGCATGTAAATTTCCTGACACAGTGGAAAATTAAAGTCTAAAAAAGCACCAATAGTCATTCTGAAAATTGCAAATTTTCTAAAAAAAAAATGTAAATAAATATTATGTTATTAAAAAAAGAAAAATTGACAAAAATTAACAAAAAAAAATATATTTACTACAAAAAACATATTTAATCAATAGATTGTTTTCTGATGACACTTTCTCTATGAACAGGGAATAAAACTGATCTCGATTCTGACCATACGCAGCTGTGACTGATCTTAACTTTTAGAATTTGGATAACCAATAAAATTTGTCACAAAACAATCAATACAGTATTGTGACATCCTATGAAAATCCTGCAGTTCACATCCTGACCACTAAGAGGCCCCACATAAACACATATATCATACATAAATATATTCCGATATCAAATGTCAAAATATCACAAAATCATGTTGTTTTGAAAAGCCGGTAATCTCACAGCAAATCTTCGGTGAGGAGCCAAGGGATAAGATAAAGGATACAAATGCATCTATCATGCAAACATTCTGATCACTTTAATCCTAAAAGCAAAAGGCAATAAGTAACAGGTATCCTCTAAATTGCAAATCTTAAATGCAAAGTTAGCATGTGTGTTATATTTAGTAATATGATAAATAACAAGATCAAATCCTTTTCATTCATATCTAATTTTAATTGCACATTGGAGATGAACTGTGGAAAAACAGTGGAATGAAATCTGTGTGTTTTGCCCACAATTCTTACAAATGACTTATTTATACCGGCAGCCAGCTAATTAGTCATATTTTGTTGGCTGGCTTGCTTGCTTGTTTAGGAAAAGAACAGAGTTGCCGATGGAAAAAAAATGTTGATATTTTTATTATCATTTTATAATTTGAATATAATCTGTGATAAGTATTTGTAAAAAGGCACATTTACTTAAGGGGATTATGTTACCGGAAAATGACTTGTTTAAATTAGGTTTTTATAAATTATTGATAATGATTTTTTCCATTTTTCACTTTGTAATATAAAAAAAAAAATCAGAAATCTTGCAATTTCCACAATGTTCACAAGGCATAATATTAGATTCATACTTATAGAGGTTGTCCACTACTTTTTCATTGATGGTTTATCCTTAGGATTAGTCATCAATGTCTGATCGGCTGGGGTTCGACAACCGAAACCCCCGCCGATCAGCTGTGATCAATGCCGATGGCAGCAGGCGGCTGGAAATACTCAGTTCTGGAGCTGCTCCATCTTCTCATAGTATAATAAAGATAGGGTCCGGCTCAACAAGCTATAAGTAGATGCTAGGAGGAAAACATCAGTAATCAAAACAGGTAACTACAGCACTCAAGAGACAACAAAGGGTCAAACAGAATTTAGTTTATTATTTTTGATCTGTTGCAAAAAGAGGTGAAACTCAACCTATGCAAAACGACGTTTCGGCTTCTAGGAAGTCTTCATTGAGGATTTGCGTATAAGGCATTGAGGGTTTAGGGGAAAAATCTGCAATATCAGATGGTGCTCAGGGCATCTGCAGTATGGGTAAGGTGCCCGAGAATGCAGACAAATCATATTTCAGGTCAGAGGGGGGAGGATGCAGAGGATAGTGGAGCAGTGCTCTTCCAGTGTGTCCACTGGTATTTTATGGACCAAGTCCCAGGCAGTGGCGGCAGTGCTAGTGGCGGCAGCTAATCTTCTGATAGTGGCAGGCCTTGGTACTGCACATCCACCTCCTATTAATTTGAATGGGAGGTGGATGGGCAGTACCCAGTCGCAGTCGCTATCAGATCATTGCGCAGCTCC
The DNA here is from genome assembly GCF_048569485.1 of Anomaloglossus baeobatrachus. Lineage (NCBI taxonomy): Eukaryota > Metazoa > Chordata > Amphibia > Anura > Aromobatidae > Anomaloglossus > Anomaloglossus baeobatrachus. Next base: position 355,323,503 of record NC_134356.1, read on the forward strand.
GGAAATGAGCATTTCCGGCCTGCTGCAACTGCTGCTGACACCGAGAACAGATGATCGGCGGGGTGCTGGGTGTCGGACCCCGGCTGATTAGACATCGATGACCTAAACTAAGGATAGGCAATCAATGTAAAAATAGTGGACTACCTCTTTAATGTTCTTTATTAAAAAAAAATTTTACAGCATCCTCATTATCATAAAAAAACCAAGATTTTAATAACAGGTATGTATAGGAGATGTACAGGATCCATCATTAAAAATAAGTCACAGATCATCTCCTCACCCTCCCTTCACAATGACCTTTGCCCAAATCAAAGAAAGAGCAGAAAAACACCTAACAATTAACAGGATCAGAAGCAGACTGTTGCTGCTTATATCTTTGTTCCATCCTGTATAATATAGTAATAATTAGTCTAAAATTAGACCTTATTACTAGTGTAAAAATTGTAAAATTTGGTTTGTACTGTTTTTCTTTAAAGATCACATTGAGAAGAGAAAAAAATTACATTACAATAAAAAACAAACAAAAAACATTTACTATAAAAACCTGACCACAACGGGGCCAACTATTTAGGAAAGTGATGACAAAAGTGGGAAAAATGATTAAATATCCACAGTTTTTTGCAGATAAGACTTGTCTGAAAACTTTTAATATAATGTAAAAATGAAAGAAGTAACTCATTTAATATGCAAAAAAGTTTTTTTCCTATGCAATGTAGCAGTATAACTGAATACAGATACAGTACGCAAACCAATGAAATGCCTAAAAATCCATGTTCAAAAAAATAATCAATCACATAACTATATAAAGAGATGTTTATATTTATTAATAAACAGACAAAAGACAACAGTGACATGATTATAACAAAACACATTAAAAATACATGAGAAACATGGAAACAGAGGAGCACAGAAATTATGGACATGTCATGAAGGCAAAAATGAAAATGAGATATTGTAAATACAAGTGGATATGTTCCAGAAAACTGATGTCTAGATGCAAGATTTATCTGTAAACTGTATGACATATACAAATTGTGATAAATCACTAGCCATTGATGAAAAAATGATGTAAAGCCTACTCTTGTAATGCCCCAGAACTGTGGATTACAGTAATGTCTTTATTATGCTTTGAATACTTGAGGTTTTGTACTGTTTTTGTAAGTGGTGTACAGCAAACAGGTACACTTAAGGGGGCTTTACACGCTACGATATCGTTAATGTTTAATCGTCGGGGTCACGTCGTTAGTGACGCACATACGGCGTCATTAACAGTATCGCAGCGTGTAACACTTACTAGCGACCTTAAACGTTATCCAACGTGGTGAAAATCGTTCACCATGGAGAGGTCGTCCTAAAACCAAAACTTGTGTATGGTTGTTTATAGATGTTGTTCCTTGTTCCTGTGGCAGCACACATCACTGTGTGTGACACCGCAGGAGCGAGAAACCTCACCTTACCTGCGTCCTGCCCGCAATGAGGAAGGAGGTGGGTGGGATGTTCGTCCCGCTCATCTCCGCCCCTCCGCTTTGATTGGCCGGCCGCTTAGTGACGTCGTGGTGACGTCGCCGTAACGCTGAACGCACATTCCCCTTGAGGGAGGGATTGTTCGGCAGTCACAGCAACGACGCCGACCAGGTGAGTGCGTGTGACGCTGCCATACCGATAATGTTCGCTGTGGCAGCGATCACACGATATCGAATGCACGATGGGGTGGGTGCTTTTGCGTACGATATCGCTAGCAATTGCTAGAAATATCATAGCGTATAAAGCTCGCTTAAGAGTTAAAACCCCTCACCAGTTGCAGAAATGGCTACTTGGTTGGATCTTAGTGCACAAAAATCACAGTAGTGAGTTTTGCATGTCAGAGACTCAGCCAGTACACAAGACAGGGACATGTAGGGAAACTCTACCCCTTGCTCCAGAGAGCTGCATGGAACAGATGGACGTGGATCACCTGTAGAACGTCTGTGGACATGCATCTCTGTGAGACAGATGGAATGCCCTGGCCAGCTGAGCACCTTAGCCTACCCGAAACATAGAGCTGTTGGACACAGGAGGAGTTTGGGCCTAGAAGGGGTCTCCCATAAAGGAAATGAGCACACAAGAGGAACTGCTACACATGCAGGTTAGAGGGAACTGAAACTTGGGGTCTTCTGAAGTAATGTCTCCTCAGTGGGCTAGAGCAAGTCAACCTCTATTATGTTAGCTTGGTCAGTAGAATGAGCTCTGTCTGAATATTCTGTCATCGTGCCTCACTGTGACTGTTTATCCTAAATCCGTTGTTATCTGCCTGCCTGTGAAGCTGTGTCACCCGTGCCTGTTATCCTCATCATGGCTGTACACCCTTTGAGGCTTCTAACCAACTAAAATGTATATAATTTACTGTTAAATCATCTCCTGACTCTCCTGTATCCCTACACCACACCAACATCATGGGGAAAGCCATAACACCACAACCAGAGGGGACAGTAATGACAGTGTTAACCCCTGTACATCGAGAGCCTTGTGCCCTATCCAAAGCATGTGCGCCAGACACTGGGCACAGCCACTACCACTGTTGAAATGCTACTGGATCTAACCCAATGCTAAGTTTACTGGGTATCCCGCACACTGCACTCCATCTAATAAGAAACAGGGAGAATAACTATATATACTCAATGACAAGTAATGATATAATCACTTCCTTCTGATGAGGAATGGAAATCTATACCCAATGACAATATTAAAAATAGAACTAACCCCCTAAAAAAGGAATATAATACATGTCATAATGCAGATATTAATAGAACTGGCTCCTTTCAACAAGAATATAAAAAAATACTATTTAGACCGATTCAAGAATATGCTGGAACCTACTCCTTCCAGTAAGGAATTAGAAAACACATGAACAAGGAATCAAATTTTTCTAATAATATAAATACCATTTGAGATACCCTACTTATACCATAGTAGAAATACCTGTATCTTCTAGTGAGACAATAAGATTTTAATTTACAGTATTTATATATATATAAATAGGAACAAAGCAAGTAAAATTGTGGACTACTTACTAGAGATGAACAAGCCCAAACTATATAATTCAGGGTTCATATTGAATGGCAGGTGTACAGGTTTCAGAATCAAACATGGACTTACAGAAAAACTCTGTGTCTGAGTTCGGAGATTGGGTAATGTTCGTTTATTAATAAAGTTTGTTGAAAGGTTACATGCAGAAGTTGCCTGTACGCTTCTGTAAACAATAAAGATAACAAAAGGATGTGGCCTCCTGCCTATTTTGATAACCAGCACAAGTAAAACAAACAGCCTACGGGCTGCAACCCTCAACTGTCAGCTTTACCTTGATTGCTTATTAAAAATAGTTGGGATCCCAAGGCTTTTTTAAGTACTTATTTAAATAATTGAAAAAAAATGTATAACCTCCCAATGTAAAGCAGACAGCTGGGTGATGGAATTATCAGGGTGGGAAGGACCATGGTTATTAGACCCATCCCAGCCTAAAAATATTAGCCCGCAGCCGCCCCAGAAGTGGTGCTTCCATTAGACGCACCAATTCTGGTGCTTTACCAGACTCTACTCTAATTTTCTAGTGCAGTGGCAATCAAGGTAATAATTGTGCGGTTGATGTCAACTTTGAATTGACAGCTGATATGGGTTATCCTTTACTAACCCATGGTTAGTAAAGGATAGGCTCTATCAGACACCACCATTAATAACCCGGCAAGTATAGAGACATGGGGAAAAAAAAGTTTATACTTCCCAAAACACCACTGTTCACCAATTTATTACTTCAAAATAAATCCGGGAAGTTCCGATGTAATCCAAAGAGTAATGTCATACAATGTCTATTAACCGCTGACATCAACCCCAAAAGTATTACCCCAATTTCCATTGCACTACAGCAATCAGGAAGAGTCAGGTAAAGAACTAAATGGGCACATCTAATGGATGCAACACTTCTGGGGCGGCTGTGGGCTGCTATTTTTAGGTTGGGATGGGCCAAAGAACAATTCCCCTTCCCACCCTCAAAATACCAGCCCCCAGCTGTCTGCTTTACCTTGGCTGGTTATCAAAAATAGGGCTAAACACAAACATTTTTTTTAAATCTTTTAAGGCAGGGGTTCCCCTCTATTTTTGATAACCAGCCATGGTAAAGCTGACAACTGAGGGTTACAGCACACTGTTGTCTGCTTTACCCGTGTTGGTTGTGATTAATAAGTGGGAGTCCACATAATATTTTTTAATTTATTCTTTATCCACATTTGTTTTCAGGACAATTGCCCCCAATTTTTTTCTTTTTGCAGCCCCTTAGCCATTTCTATGACCAGTTTACAGCATAGAAAGTTTGGGTGAAGTCCGGCTCCCAAACCAAACTTTTAACTAAAGTCCAGCCAAACCTGAACATCCATGGGTCCGCTCATCTCTGTTAGTGACCCAAATTCAATTTGATGTACTTATACTCACAATTTATATGTACTTCTTCAGGAAGTTATAAGTATTTTATTGTCCCGAAACTTGGGACTTTTTCATGTCAGAATTATCATGCACAGCCCTTCATATATGTCCCCTAAATTGTCTATGCTCTGTATCGATTGCCTCTATTAACCAAATGTATTGTGTAAAACTGGCCATAGGTCACCTGTTCATAGATTTTCTTGCAAAATTTGGTACAGAAATCATAAACACTGACCTAAAGTACAAGTATATATACTACAGAGGCATCTAAAAAACGCACTGCCTAGTTTGCATTTGTCATCATTGACATGAATATCAATGGCAGTGGTAGGTCATACTTGTTTAAAATGCTAGTAAGTGTAGTAAAAAAATGAAATAACATAATAATGCTAATATTGATAATTAATAAATAAAAATAACTACAATGTTATTAAATTAATTGAAACTAACAGTGCAGTGTAGACTAAATGTTAATATCTACCAGAATGGTAATTATAGGTGGAAGTCTGACTGCTTGAATTCTCACAAAGAATTGGAATCAAAATGTCTCCTGTGAATTGAGCAATAGTGTACATACATGAGTATTGGTTACTTAGTCACATACTGACAGTAGGGTTGAGCGGATCAGGTAAAATTCAAATAGACCTGTTTGTGTACTTTTACTCCAGTAGTTTGATTTCTGGAGAGGTTTATTCTCCTTGATTTTAATGTCCCTTATTTTTCTTTGGACTCTCTCCAAACTCAGAGCATAATAAACATAATATGTAAAAAGTATAATTATAGTCAAAAATGTGAGCACAAATGTCATGGCACATGGATGAGTATAAGGGCTTTCTTTTACATATTATGTTTATCATGCTCTGGGGTTTAGAGCTGTAACCTTTGTGCTCATACGCAAAACCTTCTTGGGCCTAGAAAGCAAGGGCAAAAGACATCAACATGACTGACAGTGATCAAAAAGACATGATGAGGGCAGGATAGGTGGCTAAGTGGAGTAGAGGGCTTGGAGAAGTGAGTATAAGGATTTTTTTTACATATTATGTTTTTTTATGCTTTGGAGTTTGGAACTGTAGCCTTTGCGCTCATATGTGACACTCTCCTGGGCGTAGCAAACCTGGAAGTCTCAGCCTAGGAAGCAAGGCCCAGAGTCTTCAGCATGCCCGACGACGATCCAAAGACTCGATAAGGGCATGAAAGGTGGAGCTGAGGGCTCTGAGAAATGAGAAGTGAGTATAAGGATTTTTTTTTTTTACATATTATGTTTATTATGCTTTGTGGTTTAGAGCTGCAACCTTTGTGCTCATACACAAAACCTTCTTGGACCTAGCAAGCAAGGGCCGGAGACACCAGCATGGCCGATCGTGATCCAAAAGACACAGTGAGGGCAGGATAGGTGGCTATGTGGAGCAGAGGGCTTGCAGAAGTGATAATAAGATTTTTTTTTTTACATATTAGGTTTTTATGCTGTGTTGTTTGGAACTGCGACCTTTGTGCTCATACATGAAACTCTCTTGGGCCTAGCAAACCTGGAAGTCTCAATCTAGCAAGCAAGGCCCAGAGACTTCAGCAAGACTCATGACGATCCAAAGACACAATAAGGGCATGGTAGGTGGAGCTGAGGGCTCAGGGAAATGAAAAGTGAGAATAACGATTTATTTTTACATTTGATGGCCTTTTATGGTTCTGAAAAATGGTTGCTATTTTGCTGAATATGCGCAGATGAAAATGAAAAAAATAAGCATTTTGGCAAAGGCGGATTTTTATAAAAATTTCTGTAGTATTTAATTCTACTCAAATTTATTTCTGTCTCATAAATAAGTGATAAAACTTTTTGGCAGGATAGCCTTTTATATATTTTTATCTTTATAACTACAGAATTCCTTTCCATCTTCCTGCACATCTCAAAAAAGGGAATACCAATATAGAACAATCATTTCTGCACTTTTTTAGGAACTGTAAGAGAGAGTACAGAAAAAGAATATAATATGATCATAACGGCAGTTAAATATAACTGGAAAAATTCCATCTGACAGAATAAGAACAACCATGCTACAATTTTGTTAAACATTTCTAACTATTAGTCAAAATGACTAAATGCCACTTGTTTTCTTTAGCTGAATTTTTGTAAGAAGCACATCTAAAATTAGCTCGGCTGTGCTTCTGCTGTATCCATTTTACTTCTGGCTATAATTTGCTATGCATATCTAGACACAGAGCACTGATTTCTGATATCAGAGCCATCTACTAAGAAAAGCCCCTTCTTCAAGATTACAACAAGTAACGCATTCATCTATGTACAACTAATGATACATGCGTTCGTATTCGGTAATATATATTAAGTTTGGGAAAAGGCTGGCAAATCTTCAATGCTGCACTTAAAGAGGCTGGATCACTGACTACACATCATCGACATGCCTGTAAGTGGTAAGCCCTTAGCATCGAATAAACGCAAATAGAACAAACAGCAAAGTACTTTATTCAACACTAGCTATTGATTTCTAAAATGTACCTTTCTTGCTTCTTAAAAAAAATCCCCAGTTAGTCACTGTTCTAAAAATACAGAGATTAATGCATTTATCCTGCATGAGCAAGCTGATGAAAATGGGGGCACAAATGGCAGCCTTTATGAAGTCAGATAAAAATAATAGGTAAAAATACACTTCATGTTCTACTGAATAAACAAACAGTTCTTGATAGCACGTAAAATATGACTAACAACACTTTCCTTTCATCGTCCTCCGATATAGATGTAGCTCGCGTTCTGACACCATTTGACATGATGTGAATGGCTATCTGGCATATCACAGTTCTGCAGATGATGTCTTGCCAGGAAGTGTATTAGCTGAAGGCACCACAATTGCATCACTCCGCAAAACAAAAATGCATCATAACCTCACCACTCGGGTATGGAAAGACAACCATGAGATGAGAGATAGCAAGAGAGAAAACACCATATATAAAGTTTACGTGGTGACAGCTCTAAAATGTATCCAATCTGTTCAGCTAGAGGAAATACAGTGAAAGTGACCTTCTTAACAATGCAAATAGTTCTTTCTGTAGACTGTAAACTTACAGTAGCAATTCTTTAGAACCTTAGTTTGAACCTCTGAATTTAATGATTTACACAGCTGTAGGTCATTAAAGGGTTATTCCAAAGATGGTAATTTACTAATTTATTTATATTACTGTCTTTCTCTAGTGGTCCCATAAACATACCCACCTCTACTCCTTTCAAGATGAGGCTCTGCAGAGCTTGGTTCCCAAGTTCCAGAGCCTCAATCTCAGGATGCTGGGGGTTTAAGTGCTCTGACTCTCAGCAACCAGTAGGTTATCATTTATCTGATAGGGGATAAATTAAAAGAAACCAGTCAGTTAAAAAAAAAAGAAAATACCTGCAGCTATAGGGGTAATTTACTGGTAAATATTTTTATTTAATAGAATGTGCACATGATTAATTGGAACAGCAGCTACAAAGAGAAAATTAAGGTATTGTTACGGGGGGACCAGCAGATTAGGACCAGGGGGTATATATCCTAATCGCCAGTCGGGGCCCACCGTGCTCCAGATGACAAAGGAGCTGCTGGCATCTGAGGGTTAGGCGGAGACTGTAGAGCTGGATGGCTCTGGGATAACCCAGGAAACCTGGGAACCGGTCACGTGTGTAGGAACACGTCAGACCGGACGACAACCCAGTTAGCGTTTCGGTGGAATTGGCGAATCCTGACCACGTGTGCAGGGAACACGTCAGGCCGGATGGTGACCAGGTAGCATTGACCGAGAAGACCGCTGCGACGGCCACGTGTGTCAGGCACGACAGACCAAGCAGTCCTCCGATTAGCATTTCTGGTCACTACGCGAATGGCCACGTGTGTAGAGGACACGTCAGTCCAAGAGATCACACCAGTAGTGTTGACCTGGAAGCCAAGGAGGATAATAGATTCACACACCTAATCCAGGAACACCCTGTTAACGCCACAGGGGTCCTGGGGTACTCTGTCCGTGCGCGTAGGAGGCACAACTGGACAGGTGGCGCAGCAGCCACAGCCCAGTTAACGCCACTGGGCTACAGAAGCAGGACTGGACGGTAGGAGGTGGAAGCCTGGCACCTGACCCTAACGTGCTGAGCCACGGGTATCTTGGCGTGACAAGCACCGGACGCCTAACCCTACCTACCGCTTCCAAACATAGGCTTATGCCTCAATAAGGCTCTAACATGGAGGTGTGTTCTATATGAGCAAATGGGAAGACTGCGCACCTCCATGTTGTTTCCAGCCCCTTTTATAACCTGGGTCCGCCCCAAACCCAGGGCGGACCACAATGGCACCTCCAGGGTCCAACAGCAGAGTGCCATGTCATCAGCGACATCACCAGTGGCCTATCCGGAACCGCCACGTCATTGATGATTTCATAGCAGCCACGCCCCAAACACTTCACCAGTCATCGTCTGACGACCAATGGTGAGGTGTCGTGTCATAGGGGCGGGCCTCTGTGGGCCAGTCCGGAGTGGCCACATCATCAGGACACCTGATGTGTGTCGGCCTATCAGAGCCTGCCACCTCCCGGACATGCCCAGTGAGGTCCTTACCGGACCTAACCTCTGATGCACTAAGTGTCTGAGCACGCTCAGTAGCCTGAACAACAGTCTCAGAAATCAGACTGTCTGCCTGAACATGCTCAGTAGGCACAATACAGGACTTAGACATGGCACGATGTCCAAGTACCTGTGCAAAGAGGCTATTCGCACAAAGTGTAGGAGCATGCTCAGTAGCCTGAACCAAGGACTAATGCGGGCGTCACACGATATGATCTATCGTGCGATCGTACGAGTGATCATACCCGCCCCCGTCGTTTGTGCGTCATGGGCAATTAGTTGCCCGTGGTGCACAAAGTCGTTACACCGCCGTCACACGTACCTACCTGCTGAGTGATGTCGCTGTGGGCGGCGAACATCCACTTCCTGAAGGGGGAGGGACGTTCAGCGTTACAGCGACGTCAAACAGCGGCCGGCCAATAGAAACGGAGGGGTGGAGATGAGCGGGACGTAAAAATCCTGCCCATCTCCTTCCTTCTGCATAGCCGGCGGGAGCCGCGGGACGCAGGTAAGCTGTGTTCATCGTTCCCGGGGTGTCACATGGAGCGATGTGTGCTGCCCCGGGTACGATGAACAACCGGCTGAAAGAAAAATAAACAATTTTTTAAAAATGAGCGACGTGTCAATGATACACGATTTGCGAACGTTCTGCGTCGCTCGTAGGTGTCACACGGGATGACGTCATAAACAATTCCGGATGTGCGTCACGAAAACCGTGACCCCGACGACATATCGCATGATAGATCGTCTCGTGTGACGCCCGCATTAGCCTCAGAAATGGCACTATCAGGCTGAGCATGCTCACTAGGCAACACACTGGACTTAGACTCTGGCTGGGGTAAATCGAGGCGCGCATGTGCACTAGCCGCCTCTCCACACTTAGAAGTGGAGGAAGAAGCAGCCAGCTGGACGATCCGAGGCACGGCCAAAAACGGCAGCCCGCGCCTGGGCGCAACAGGAACCGCAGCAGGCTGCTTGCGGCTATGGTGGTGCCGATTCATAACAGGTATATTTTCCCTGCAGCTTCTTCATTTCAGTCATCAGGGGAGTGGATGATCAGTACTCACTGCAATTCAAGTACCAAGAGCTGTAATCACGCATACCACTCCGCTCAGCACACATGTCACTATGTAGTCATCAAGAACCCAACAGCACCACAGATCCTTATGATGTCACTAGACCACGCTAAGTGCGATTTGACTCAGACCCTCATCCACTACACAGAAGGTATAAACACTATTCGTTTTTCTTTGTTAATACATGATACTGCTAGGATATCACTACTGTTCTTGTGAACAAAGGGGTCTAATGCTAGTTTAGTGTCCCTTTTAAGTGTTTGCAATCACAGCCACCTGACTAAGCTAGGAACTGGCATAGTTCATTGAATCTAGTGAATTTTAGCAAAATTACATAATTTTATCACAATAAAATAGCTCTTTTAATGTTTTAATGCTTCTAAAATGTAGCAAGAACTAAGAACTAAGCTGAACTCACCATGCAGGGGTTCTGTTCCAATATGATATTGATGACCTATTTTTAGGATAGGACATCAATACTGGATCAGATGAGATTCCGACACACGGCACCCCATCCTTTAGGTGTTTTTAGTTCTGGCAGTGACTGAATGTAAACATCGAACGGAGCGGTACAGTATAGTTCAATTCAATGTGTCCCTGTTGGGTACTCCAGATCAGTTTCTTTTGTAGTAATCACTCCTGATGTACAGTATTCAGCAGTGACTGTTAGGCTATGTGCACACGTTGCGATTTTTCCCGCGGAAACGCTGCATTTCGAACCGCAGCGTTTCAGTGCCAAATAGCATGCGTTCAGCTTCCTCAGCAAAGACTATGAGAAAGCCGAAAAATCAATGCACACGCTGCGTATCTAAATGCAGCGTTCTGGATGCCAAAAATTGGTGCAGAAAAAAAACAGCATGTAACTTCTTTTGGGTGTTGTAGCTGCGTTCTCCACCCATTGAAATCAATGATGTGGGTAAGAACACAGCTACACCGCAGTTCGCTGTATTTTTGTTGCGGTCCGCATGCTTTATCGGCATACAGAACGCAGGCATTTTACCTGGAAGTGAGGTCAAGAGGTTTCCTGTTGACCTCACTTCCTGGCAAAGTTCAGGAAAGCCGGTGTCGCCAAAGTGCCCGCCCCGACCCCCCTCCCAAAAATCCAATATGGCCGCGCGCACAGCACCGCAACGGCCGCCCTGCTCCTCTGTTTCTGTTGCATGTGCAATAACACATGTGACAGAAAACTTCTCCCCAGGCCCTGCCAGGTCACCCCCTATTCCCCACGGTGTCCCCCGGTAACCCCCGTACCTGTCACAGCGCTGATCCCCCGCGGCCCCCTCCTCCTTCACAGTGCACGCCGGTCACATGTGCCGAGCAGCTGACAGCTTCCTGTGTTCAGTGTGAGCTGCGCTGGCTGCTGCTGCTCGGCACTGTGCAGCTGTGACCCGGGGAGAGTGGGTTCAGATTCTTTGAACCTACTCTCCTCAAATGGGGGGTCTGCACTACTAGAAAATGGGGGACACATTCCCTGAGCGTGCCCCCCATATTCTAGAAGGTCCAGATGCAACGTAGGACGTCAAAAATGGATTACTGCGGACCCAATTTTTTTTCTTTTCTTTTCAATAAATTGGTAAAAGAGGATATGTTTTTGGGGAGTGTTTTTTCAAATATTTTTTTTTTGTTGTCAATTGTTTTGCTATTACTGTCAATTAGTTATGTCTGGTATCTGATAGACGCCGTGACATCACTAATTGCTGGGCTTGATGCCAGGTGACATTACACATCTGGCATCAACCCCATATATTACCCCGTTTGCCACCGCACCAGGGCAATGGGATGAGTTGGGGCGAAGCGCCAGGATTGGCGCATCTAATGGATGCGCCACTTCTGGGGCGGCTGCGGCCTGCTATTTTTAGCCTGGGAAGAGTCCAATAACCATGGCTCTTCCCATCCTGAGAATACCAGACCCCAGCTGTCAGCTTCACCTTGGCTGGTGATCTAATTTGGGGGGACCCCACGTTATTTTTTTTTTAATTCTTTATTTATAAATAAAAAAAAAAGCCTGGGGAGCCCTCCAAATTGATCACCAGACAAGATGAAGCTGCCAGCTGTGGTTTGCAGCCTACAGCTGTCTGCTTTACCCTAGCTGCCTATCAAAAATAGGGGGGACCCCACGCCATTTTTTTCATTGTTTGTTTTTTTTTCTGTTTCCACAATGGAGAATGTAGAGAATATGAAGAAGGAAATGACATCACAGGGTTTTTTTTCCAAAGGTCTGTGTTCAACCAACTTTATTAACACTGACAAGTCTTAAAAAATGCACCTAAAAAACGCATGGAAAACGCATGAAAAACGCATGCGTTTTTGATGCGTTTTTTCAAAAAGCATTGTTTACAATTCTCCCCTCTGCCAGAGGGTGCGTTTTTTTCCGCACTGAAAAAAACGCAACGTGTGCACATAGCCTTACACATTAACCCTTTCACCAACCGACTATTTTCCATTTTTCTTTTTTTCCCCCTCCTCTTTCAAAAGCCATAACTTTTTACTTTTCAGTCAACATAGTCGTGTTGTACTTATGAATGAAACCAACAATTTTACTACATGGTGAAATTGCAAAAAAAGTGCAATTCCACAAATGGTTTTTTTTTTTATTATTATTCACTATGCTCACTATATGGTAAATTTGACCAGGCATTATCATTCTCCAGGTCAGTATGAGTATGTAGATACCATACTTGTATGGTATAGTTGTGTGTATATATATATATATATAGATATATATACATATATCTATATATATATATATATTTATTGCTATTGACGACACTTCCTGAGACCCATACCATTTTTATTTTCAGGATTTGGGGCTGTGTGTGGGCTTTTTCTTGCACCCTAAGCTGAAGTTTTACTGATACCATTTTTGGGTAGATGCGATGTTCTAATCACATCTTATTGCATTTTATTGTATTGCTGCAGAGGCCAAAAATACGTAATTCTTAATCAGCATGTGTGCCCCACTAGAATAACAACACTTATACTCACCTGCCATACCAGCATCATTCCAACAGTGTTAAAAATTGCTCCTCTGGGGCTGATGTGATGTTGCCAAGAACCAGCTTGGATCTGCTAATTATGTCACTTACGCATAGAGTTCTATTGTGTATTTTATAAAATAGATGCTGAAATCAGCACTGAAATGTGATAAATGATTAATAGAATAGTATAATAAGGGAGTCTCATTATTAGAGATGAGCGAACCCGTGGAATTTTGGTTTGGCACGTGCAGCTGAATCGTACCTCCACGGGTTCGGACTTGGCCCGAACCCCAATAGAAGTTCCTGATCGGCAGTGCGGGTCTCTGCCCACATACTGCCAGCCATAAGCAGATCACTTCTGGGGGTGAACCTTTCGTTCTCCCATCTCTACTCATTACATTTTTAAGAAATAATTGTCGTTTTAATCTTCATTTCATAAATCAATAGTAGACATGAAAATTAGCAACTTTTTCATATTATCAGATAAATTTGCGTCCTTCACCTCCTGGACTGTCCTTTTACTCTCAATTTATGGATAAAATAAATATTCAGTGAAGACAGGAGTTCACATTATTCAGATAAGAAAAGGCAGTTGGAGCTGGTAAAACTCTATGGTAGTAGGAGCTAGGCAGACATGGATATTCTGTTGCATTTTCTCCTGGAATAATCATTACAATTCTCCATAGAAATTTATGAGCTCCAACTGTCATCTCCTATCTTAGTAATGGGAAAATCTGTATTTACTGAAGATATATCTTTCCCAAGAATTGAGAATGAAAGATCAGTCCTGGACAGAGAAAGAATTCTCTAATAAGATATAATATAGAGTTTCTTATTTTTACATGTAATAAAGATTTACATTAAAAAAAAAATTAAAGAAAAGGTTACTCGTTATTCTCGTAGAAACAAGGCCTCTTTAACCAGATACAAAGTTCTTGATTCTAATAGAAATCAAATGTTCATCCTTGTCATCATAAGCAGAAATGCTATACGGAATTGCCTCAGTATGATAACATTTTTCTATTGAAGTGGCTTTCCACTTTTTAGTTGAAGGGTTTGTATTGTCTAAAATGACAAGACACTCTATGTGATTGCAGACTTGCAAATTCTCAACACACTTGCATTGAGCAAGGTTGCACCCATCTAGTTGGATTCTGGCTGGGGGTACACATATCTTCACTGTCATGTGACCGCCATTCTCAGCGCTAACACAGTAGAATCCTGACAGTGTGCAGTGTGCGCAATACGATGAGTCAGGAGACTGCAGTCACATGGCGACACATTTAGTGAAGGCAGAATTATCATTTTAGAGCAGACAACCCCTTTAAATTAAAAGAAGGAATCTTCCCAAAATACGCAACTGCTTCTTCCAGACTGCAGAGCATATGAAACATTACATTAAAATCAATAAGCATCTACATACTGCATAAATACAAGACGCCTACAAAGATAGAGAGCTGATTATTTTTATTTGTACTGCTTTGCTTTATAATACATATACAGAACAAACAGAAAATCCCTATTAAATCTAATGTAAAAAATACCATCTTAAACGTACATACTTAATAAGATATTAATGTTCTACACAATTTGTCCACAAGAGGGCATTATGAAAATAATATTAAAAAACAGGGTTTCCCTGTCCAATAATTGAAATTATGCATGGTGATCATACTTTTTTCAAAAGACAAAGCTATTCAATAATGGAGAACCTTAAAAGTGGAATTTTCAGGTTTAATAGCATCAGCAGCTTCTTTAAATAGCTTCCTTTAAAGCTCCTTTGTACTGCAATCATAAGAAAATGGCTTATGCTGTCACGTCTACAGTTTGAAAGGCTCATTATTGCAGGATTTGCTGTGCCACGTTGAGTCTGCACTTGCATTTGCACAGATTTGCCTTCTCCAGTTACCAGCTCTATGTCTGATTTTCATTATCAATGTGATGGTTTTTAATATTATAAAAGGCATTGTTTCATTTGTATGATCAATAAAAAATAATGTTCTATTTTTCAAATGTTAATCTTCTAAGTAGCACATTTCATCACAATGATATTAGCAGAATATGACTGCAACCAGCCAGATGCATTTTATTCCTGGATTATTCATCAGAGTTTAATAACATTTGCATTTACTACAGGATTTCAGTCCTAGTAAAAAGACTAGATCTTTTTTTTCTACAAGAAACCATTCCATTAATATATTCTCAATTTTATTAAACAACAAAAAATATATTTCTAAATGCATTCAAGTGTGTATTTACAGTCTATATGTTACAGATCTACTGTTATACGGAACGTAAATTAGGATGTTTAGTCTCAAAATGGAACTGGACCCCATCAGGACAATTCAGGAAATTCATTCCCTGGTATTTTAGTTGCAACATGTATTTTTGCATGCCGAGACACGATCCAATCTTCTGTTTAGTGCTAAATATTGGAGATGAGCAGACACATGGATAATCGAGTTCGCCAAATCCACATGGACTGAAAAAAATGTTTAGTTCGGGAACCAAACTTGATTGCGGACAACGAACCTCATCCCAAACATGTCAATGGGGATGAAAGGTTCTGTGATACAAAATAGTACTAGTAAGGTCTACGGTGATACAAAAAAAGCAAAAAATGGGGTAAGATCAGGACAGTTATACAGAACGTGTTTCCTGGTGTTTCCCAAAAGATCACACTGCAGTTAGACTCTTTTCTTGGCCCACTCATTAAGCTTTATGAATATTCACAGCTTCTCCCACCCATCCTCTGTGTCAGCATCTGTGATTGGTTTCAGACTGCTATAAATTGCCTCCACCCTCTGTATGTGTTTGCTGTATGGTAGTGTAAAAAATAAATATTTTTTAAAAAACAGTATGGATTTCCACCCTATTTTTGATCACCAGCATGGGTAAAACAGATCGCTACAGGTTGCAGGCTAGAGGTTTACAGCATTTCTGCACACATAAACGTTTTGGTGACCTACTCACTAAACAACAGCTTATGTTAGTAGCCACACTCCATTCCTCAATCATTGTGTACTATGCTAGGGAAAATAATGCACCAAATCAAGGTGTTCTGCACCAATGTGCCCTGATATCTCTCACTACATTGTAATTGACTATGATTAGATATTTATTTCAAAATGTCATGTAGAAAAAAAGTAACAAAATACAAATTATTTTTTTCGTACTGCATGTATATTGCAGCTGTACATCCTTACAGGAATACTAATGCATCGTGGATAAATGATGAATATTAATAACAAATTCATTCCATCAAGATTCGATACAAATGTTCAACCATAATAAGGAGCTAGAAATGAATTTGCTAGATGCAGTCCACATTTATCCTGATTGTCATGTATCATGTTGTTAAAGTGGTGAATCAGAATGACGTTCAGAAATGAGAGAATAAGCAGGAAATCATATGCTGTGCAGCACATTCACACAATACTAAAATCACTGAGTTCACTGTATGGCTTTGTATAAAATATATTGTATCTACAGCATTCAAAAAGTGAAGGGTTCTAATAATTTCATAGAAACTAGCGATATGGTACATGTGCTACTATTACTTGCTAGCAAATATGCATTATAATTCAGTATCTAAAGAAAGAGGTAAAATGGAAAAAAGTCAAGCAAGTGATCTTTTCTAATAAATTAGGGTCATACCGGCAGAGAGTGCACATTCAGATTCACTTTTGGCCTTCTTGTCGCTAGTCATAGAGGTTATTCGCAAGGCCTGCAAGGCCCATTTGCCTGTAACAGAGTCTTTTATAACTACTGAGCTTGAGATTTCCTCCTTTATTTCTTAGGATACTGCAGATGAAGAGGAAGACCTCTCCGCTAAGTAGCTCTAGTATGCTTGATAAGATACTATTTCAAATTCTGATAGGGCAAGTACTGGTAGAGGAGCCTGTACAGTGGCCGATTATCCTAAATATTTATTCCTAACAATACTCTTTGCACAGAAAACGGTGGTAGGGCCCAGCTCAACTGCTATCAAGTAGGCGCTTGTAGAAAAATGCAATATATATATGAAAGAATAGCTCTAGCACTCAAAGGGAGATAATACAGCAAATTAATGCAAATGTGTTTTATTAATTTTCTGCAAAAAGACAGTGCACCTCAACCAAAGCAAAGTCAACGAATTGTGTATCGTAAGGTTGAGGGAAATTAAATAGGTCTGTCATCTTTAGTCGGTATCTCGGGTAAGATGTGTGTAGTTGCAAAAAATTTACATGATGATGCAAATAAGGAAAATGGAAACTAGGTGGATAGAGTGGGAAGAGCGCCCTAGGTCAGCCAATGGGGATGAGGACAGGGTCCCAGAAGTCTGTGGTGGCAGCGGCTAGGGTAGCTTCTGATATGAAAATCCTTGATAAAGGCTTTTGTTAGCTGAAACATTGGCTTTTCTTTTGTTGAGGTGCACTGTCTTGTTGCAGAAAATCAGTAAAACACATTTCCATAAATTTGTTGTATTATGTCCCTTTGAGTGCTGGAGCTATTCTTTCATATACATAAAAGTGTGGTCATTGTGTTTAAATAGGCAATAAAATGACTATAAGTAGTTGATGGGCAGATGCTTAACAACCACAAGTCGGTCAATATAAATGCACACTTTGAGTTAGAACATATCTTTCATTATAGTGTTAGTTTTTTGTAGCAACTGTCCTTAGTCAAAACTTTGCAATATATCTTATTACAGGAAAGTGGCACCTTCTTCCACTTCAATGCCTACATCCTCTCTTTAGTTGTATAGAAACCTTATCAACCACTAAAGCTGGTGTCACACACAGCGACAACGACAACGACGTCGCTGCTACGTCACCATTTTCTGTGACGTTACAGCGACGTCCCGTCGCTGTCGCTGTGTGTGACATCCAGCAATGAGCTGGCCCCTGCTGTGAGGTCGCCGCTCGTTGCTGAATGTCCAGCTTCATTTTTTGGTCGTCGCTCTCCCGCTGTGACGCACAGATCGCTGTGTGTGACAGCGAGAGAGCGACAAAATGAAGCGAGCAGGGAGCAGGAGCCGGCATCTGGCAGCTGCGGTAAGCTGTAACCAAGGTAAACATCGGGTAACCAAGGTGGTTACCCGATATTTACCTTCATTACCAGCCTCCGCCGCTCTCACGCTGCCAGTGCCGGCTCCTGCTCTCTGCACATGTAGCTGCAGTACACATCGTGTAATTAACCCGATGTGTACTGTAGCAAGGAGAGTAGGGAGCCAGCGCTAAGCAGTGTGCGCGGCTCCCTGCTCTCTGCACATGCAGCTGCAGGACACATCGTGTAATTAACCCGATGTGTACTGTAGCTAGGAGAGCAGGGAGCCAACGCTCAGTGTGCGCGGCTCCCTGCTCTCTGCACATGTTGCAGCACTGTCGTTATGATCGCTGCTTCGGCTGCTGTTTAACAGCTAAGCAGCGATCATAACAGTGACTTACAAGGTCGCTGCTACGTCACAGAAAATGGTGACGTAACAGCGACGTCGTTGTCGCTGTCGTTTAGTGTGACCCCAGCTTTAGGCTCTGTTTATGTTTACATTAATCAATTCTGTTATTCTAGATAGGAGCAGGACAAAAAAATTGGCAGTATGCTGGATCAGAACATGACCATGCCCAATGAAGAAGTTATATCTATATGTTTTACTGTCACAGATGCTGGGGTGATGGTGAAGGATTTAATGGATTCAAATTATAATAAAACAATAATCCACACCTCACTCCACAGCTCTCTCTCCACAGTTATTCAATGAAAATATTATTAATTGAAGTAAATACAGTGAAAAAATCAACTATGCATTCGAACAGGTCAGACACTCTGAAAGTGCTCAACTTAAGTAATGAGTATAATGGAAGTCAATTATTGGGCAGTTCAGGTCTCCGCCCACATATGGCCTTAAAGAGAGTATTTCTCCTGGGAGAGGGAGAGCGTTTTTATTTATTTTTTCCTTTGACACACTATATCCGAAAATGTTGCTTTAGCCCCAGTGATAGCCATTCACAGACTGCAAATGTCTCTCCCTGTGGTGCCTGCACACCTCAGTGAAGCAAGCCTGTGCATTGTAGTCGTTGTTCCACGTATGACACATCTGAGCGCTCGCGATACTCGGCTGAGCTCCGCAAGTAGCCAAGCACCACGATCGGGTACCGAACAGTGACGAGCACATTCGCTCAACACTAGTAATAATCAAAATGACTGGTTTGTATGAGGCCGGTAAGCAAGTGTTTTTGGAAGAGTTTCCACACAGCCTTGCTGCCAGTGATCAGAATATAAAATGTAAAATTTTTTTATTGTATATCAAACCATGTTCTTGCTCCAGTAAAAAACACAACTATGCTCAACATTGTTAAGCAGTTTAAATATGACATTGAAAAAATAAAGCCATGGGGAAGGTGTTTTTGTAAATCGTTAAAACCATGGTGGCTAACATTTATATAGTTTTTATTTACTACTGATAAAATAAAAGAATATTTTCCCAATATCAAGTTGGGTATCAAAGGGGTATTCCATTAACATTTATCATTTACAGGGAACCCCACGTAGTACTATAATAGGTGATGAGACATTTATAACCAGTTCCAGGGATGTGATGGAATTCAATAGCTATTTAAAAGGACTACTATACCTAAAATGAGGATATATGAAAAAAGGTCTATCCATATACTTACAAGTTGCATTTAACCTTTGGTCTCCTTTTTGAGAAGAGCCAAGAAAATGCCAGGATGTAGTTAAATAATTTTAAGTCTTCCTATTTTCAAAGCATTTGCTAAAGGATAAATGAAAGATGAAAATGGCTGTGAATTACAGAACGTCTATTTGTCTGCTCATTTCCATGTACTCCTTGCTGTACTCTATGCAATCCTGATAGAGTGCTATACCATAATCCATAAATCATTGCCTTTGCTCTGCAATATCATTACATATTTTAAGCTCTAGTATGATTTACAACCATAAGTTACTGAACACAGCATGAGCTGCTGAAAATAAACCTTGTCCCAGAATAATTAAACATTATCTAATCTTAATGTAGGCTTCAAACAGATCTTACCGACTCTTGCTAAAGGTTAAATTAATTTATTATAAGCATGCGAACAACAAAGTGTTTAGAAGAAAAACGTATATCATGTCAAAACTAGAACCAGGCTTAACACACTCATAAATGAGTTTGCACAGTATAGCATTTTACTGTATTGGTATTTCAATTTGTCCGAAGATCACAAAACATTATTTCATTTATATTTCAATCTGGAGATTGGGAAAAGTCATAGATGGGAACTTGTCACAAAAGTTTAACTTTTGCATGTACTAAGAATTGCATATTTTGCAATCCACTATGATCACATATTATATCCTACCACTCAGCTGTGATATGTGAGGGATCCAAGGCTAAGTGTTCAATTCCAAGCAGAGACACCACAGGGAAAATAAAGGAATACACAATTCCTATTGAAATCAATGAGCATGTTTTGGGAAACATAACCCTAGGTTAGAACATATGTTCTCCATGGGCATGCTGTGTGTGGACCCTAGAGGCTCCATGACCAGTCTTCCTCCTCTATTCGAGGGAGAATTTAGAGATATTAATTAAAATAATGTTAGATCCAAAGATGTGGCTTGCTAATAGAG
Organism: Anomaloglossus baeobatrachus; assembly: GCF_048569485.1. Taxonomy (NCBI): domain Eukaryota; kingdom Metazoa; phylum Chordata; class Amphibia; order Anura; family Aromobatidae; genus Anomaloglossus; species Anomaloglossus baeobatrachus. The sequence goes on from NC_134356.1 coordinate 355,344,214, forward strand.
CTCTTCTCCAGTGAGGAGACCATGTGCTCCAACATATGCTAATCTTTTCCTTGGCAGGAAGGATCAAGTTGTATTTTCAGACATAAAGGAAACATGAACCAGTAAGATCAACATGCAGGCCTGATAAATATGTAATATTGTTATGCTACTGTCTGGCTCAAAATAGGAGTTTCTTTACATAACAGGAGTGTTGACTAACAACCAGTTAGGTCTCATATTTGCATATAAAATTCATCATAACACAGTGACATTTATGGATCTTTTAAACACAAAGGATATAAAGGAATGAAGATTACATAGTGCCCATAACAATGGCAGAACTTCCCTCTTGTAACCTTAAAAAGGTAATGTCTAAAGGTACTGTCACACATAACGAGAGCACTATCGAGATCGCAGCTGAGTCACCGTTTGGTGACGCAGTAGCGATCCCGTTAGCGATCTCGTTATGTGTGACACTTACCAGCGATCAGGCCCCTGCTGTGAGATCGCTAGTCGTTGCTGAATGGTCCAGGTCATTTTCTTCAAAGGCGACGTCCTGCTGGGCAGGACACATCGCTGTGTTTGACACTGTGTGACAGGGTCACAGTGACTGCAGAGATCGTTATACAGGTCGCTACTGCGACCTGTATTGTTCCTGCATCGCTGGTAAGATCTGACTGTGTGACATCTCACCTGCGACCTCCCAGCGACTTACCTGCGATCCCTATCAGGTCGCATCGTTTTCGGGATCGCTGGTAAGTCGTTGTGTGTGACTGGGCCTTAAGGGCCAGTACCTCAGATTGTAGTGTATATATACTGTAATGAATGACAAAGGAATTCAGCTCACCCACTCCAAGTCTCCAGGCCTTCTCTCTGCAGCACGGACAATCGGCCGGGCAGCTGCAAGCATGTAAGATGAGATCCAGCGAAGAAAGGAAGGCACTCTTCAATATAAATTTCCATATGGTTTATTCCATGTGCACACATGTGAAAGGTAAGTACAGACAGCCCCTAAGCAGGGGAAAAGATGACTAGCGACGTGTTTCGATCATATTACACGGTCTTAAGGGTGCTTTACACGCTGCAACATCACTAACGATATTTCGTCGGGGTCACGTCGTTAGTGACGCACATCTGGCACCATTAGCGACATCGCAGCATGTGACACCAATGAGCGACGATCAACGAGTGCAAAAACGTGAAAAATCATTGCTCGTTGACACGTCGTTCATTTCCTTAATATCGTTGCTGCTGCAGGTATGATGTTGTTCGTCGTTCCTGCGGCAGCACACATCCCTGTGTGTGACACCGCAGGAACGACGAACATCTCCTTACCTGCGTCCACCGGCAATGAGGAAGGAAGGAGGTGGGTGGCATGTTCCGGATGCTCATCTCCGCCCCTCCTCTGCTATTGGCCGGCCGCTTAGTGACGCCGCAGTGATGTCGCTATGACGCCGAACACACCTTCCCCTTGAAGGAGGAATTGTTCGGCGGTCACAGTGACGTCGCTGACAAGGTATGTTCGTGTGACGCTGCCGTAGCGATAATGTTCACTTCGGCAGCAATCACCACATGTTGCACGAGCGATGGGGGCGTTTACTATTGCGCACGACATCGTTAGCTATCGCTAGCGATGTCGCAGTGTGTAAAGCACCCTTTAGTCATGTCAAAGACCATGTAATACAGTCGAAACGCGTCACTAGTTATGTTTTCCCCTGCTTAGGGGCTGTCTGTACCTACCTTTCACATGTGTGCACATGGAATAAACCATCTGGAAATTTATATTGAAGAGTGCCTTCCTTTCTGCGCTGGATCTCATCTTACATAAATATACTGTACCCTTAAGTTCCATTTCCAATGCACAAAAATCATGAACAAGCATCCCTCTTTTCATCATCATTGCTCAATTTAAGCAGGTTGCTAATCTCCCTACAAGCTAGCAAAATGTTCGATAATTGGGTTCGATAATCATTCTCAGCAGCACATAGTCCTGGGTAAGTAGGATCTATGAGACCGTATAGCGGCATAAAAAATCTACTACAGATATTCACTGTGCATCTGAAGAGTGGCTGGTTTTATCCTGCTGGTCGTCGGGTGTAAACATGGACTATAGGTATCCTGATTATGTTTTAATATAGTGCTGTATCTGTTAGGGTGGCACGGTAACTCAGTGGTTAGCTCAGCAGTCTTGCAGTGCTGGGGTTGTGGGTTCAAATCCCACCAAGGAAACATCTGCAAGGAGTTTGTATGTTCTTCCTGTGTCTGTATGGGTTTCCTCTGGATTCTCCGGTTTCCTTCCACACTCTACTACATACAGACAGTGAGCTCCAATGGTGTTGCCAATCTATGTAAACCACTGATGAATTAATAACACTATATAAATGATTAAATATTATTATAGAAGATGACAACCAAAATTGAAGAATCTAAGGATTCATTTACATGAGTGATAATAGTTTAAATGATGAACAATGATATTGTAACTCATAACTAGTAAACAATGCCAGAAAAGTGTTTATACATGATGAGAATAGTTAATGAAATGGCTGAACAGCAATCACTACATCATGACATTGAATGTCATGCACTGTATTCATACAGACAAGAGATTAGCAAATATAGTCATTTGGAATTAAATTCTAGTTGAATACTATAAAAACTTTGTACTTTGCTTTCACATGGATTCAGCAAAATGGAAGTAAATGGCCATAAAGTGCCACCAAAAGGTTAAAAAATATACTTATGTTCACCTTACCACCTTCTGGCACTCCAATTCCCTTACAGTTACTTTGTTGCTCCCCGTTGCACCTTCTGATTGCTTGTGAGGGTTCTAAAATAATGGCACATGTTGTCATACCATGGCGACATGATCTTGGGTTGCTTGTGCCAAACCCTCCTGCACCTCATCACAGCCTGAAGGCCTAGCTTGAGAAGCCCAGGAATATCATCGTTCACAGCGGTGATGAGAAGATGTGGTAAGGACCATTCAGGTGATGCTGAGGAACAGAGGGGCCAGAGAGGTGAGTGGTATGGTGAGTATAAGGATTCTTTTTTTTAAATATTACGTTTATTATGCCCTGGGGACTATGCAGAGAACAGAGCATAATAACAGACATTAAAGTTGTGGAAAAAAATGTCTCTGAAAATTGAATTTCCTGGGAAAATCCCCATTGTTTTTTTCAAATCTTCAAAGAGTTTTTCTTGCCATGAGGTGCCATATTGAACTTCCAGTGACCAGTATGAGAAATTGAATGAGTGATAACCCAAAATTTAGCACACCTGATCCCCAATCACACCTGACACCTTGTATCATATGACACCAGGGAGAGAAAATGGCTAATTGGGCACAATTTTGACATTTTCACCAAGGGGACAACTCAGTTTTGTTTCCAGCAGTTTTGGCATGGCTGTGTTGAGTTTTAGAGGACACCAAATTAACACTGTTATACAAACTGTACACTGACTACTGTGTATACAAAAAGTATCTGCGCCTTACAAATATTCACCCCACATTAGGAGCTCCAGAAAGCTGCAAGCGATAACAATCACTCCTGCTGACTGATTAAACATGAGAAAGAAGAGAAAGGATACTACCACTGCGCTAATGAACTCTTCTACTGTGGTCAAGATAAGATAAATGAACAAACCACAGAAAAAAACCTTAGAGAAAGCCAAATTGATAACACACTGCCCATAGGCAGGAGGCTTCCTGATCTACACTGCCGGTCATACATGGTTGCACCTGATTCTGGAGGCTTCCTGATCTACACTCCCGGTCATACATAGTTGCAGTGAGTGCCTATGGGCAGTGTGTTATCATTTTGGCTTTCTCTAAGGTTTTTTTTCTGTGGTTTGTTCATTTATCTTATCTCGACCACAGTAGAAGAGTTCATTAGTTCATTAGTGCAGCGGTAGTATCCTTTCTCTTCGTACACTGACTACTGTACATGTATCAAAGTGTCATATCTTCAGTGTTGTTCCATGAAAAGCTATAATAAAATATTTACAAAAATGTGAGAGGTGTACTCACTTTTGTGAGATACTGCAGCTAATGACTTTAACAAAATCTGTTTTAGTGAGAGCAATTTTTTGAATAGTGGTAGAGTCGACAGATTATCCCCTTCACTTCTTTTCATGTTGACTATCCCCTTGCTAGTAATATCCTAATTTGCGGGGGAAGCTAGACGCAAATGTTTAATTCTCTGCAGCACGATAAAGGTGAAGTGAAGTATTGCACATTTCCCACTAAATTTAATGAGCTGTCTGACATACCTGGCCAAGCCTCTGGAGCATAGGATACTCCATCTCTGCTCTCCACTTCAGATAATTATTTACAACATCTCTGATCAGCAATCAAGGTCACCACATAAAAATCTCATTACTTCCCATTGAAGAGATGTATCTTGTGTTTAATGAAATCATTCCTTATATTTTTCAATTATTTTTAAATTGTGACATAAAACACATATTTTACTGTCTATTAGAATGCAAAGGTTCAATGTTTTACTCAAGTTTAAAAAATAGGTGTTATTTTAAAAGGAACAAAAAAGGGTAAAATAAATGTGGAAAACCAGAATATCAGTGATGGTAATCCTCCGTGGTCTGTCAGGAGAGCATGGCCCATTCGTGATATTTTAAGAGGCAATAACTCTTCTGTAATGTGTCTCCGGAAACTATTTTACAATTTTTATGTGTTTTGCAGGTGTTTTTCATACAAGGAAATATTCTCGGAAAAAATTCTTACCCACTGCCTGATTGCTACTAACGGTCTGACAAGCAATCACTGTAAAATGTCAGATATTTCTTCGTGAAATAAAAAGACAACGCATCTTGTCAGTAAACTTCTGGTATTCTGCTTGGAAATTAGTGACATTTGTTTTTCCCATGCGGCAATATTACATGAGCCATATGTTCTTAAATATGTAATGTCACTTGACATATTAGAAAGAGTGATCTGCTTCATTCACACAGGATGTATCCGATTCTAATTTTCTAATTACATCCTTAATTAATAACATATAGCACTGCGCCAAATATAAAAATGCCATCTAAAAATAATAGGATCCTTTAGTAGGAATTCAAAGAGATATTCATAAATTTAACTAAAATCATTATTTTGGACAAATGCCACGTGATTATGGTATTAAATACAATCTACCCATGTGAAGATGCGGAAAAAGGAATAATTTATATACTGCTCGGGGGCTGAAAGAGGAACTGCTACTGTGAGCGTGAATTGTCACTTCCTTTCACACACAAGGCAGTGACAGGGAATGGAGTTCTAGCTGGAGTGGAACATCATGATGAAAACACATTCTGAAACTGTGAAAATAAATTTAGTGGTGGTTTAGGAAAAAAAAACACACCATTTATTTTATATTTACACATGGATGGAGATATTGCAGATACTCTTGGTTGAAAAGTTATTTAACCTAAAGGCACAAAACCATTTCATGATGCAATAAATGGGTATACAAGTGGAAAAAATGCAGAACTGCAATTTGGCTTTTCAAGGCTTCCATCAACTCTAACTGCAAATAATGATGTAATATTTAGCTCACAGCAATGTCCTACTATATACGCAAAACAAGATAACCCTAAGACAAAACATTTAGTGACCTGGCAGCGGCAAGAATTCCAAATACTTATCACTGCCCATTCGCAGTCGCTACTATCTTTATACAGGAGCCTACACCATAATCAGTTGTATGGGAACAAACTGTCTCATTACCTTTATCAGAGGAGAGGAGCATGTGAGAGAAATATGAATTATGGAGTCACTTAAATAGATTTGTTTCATAATTGTAGTAAATATTTTTTTCTCTTTTTTAGTTGTTTTTACAAATAAGTTTGTTTCCCGTTTGCATGCATTACCCGTCATCCTGGTCAAGTGGAACAAGCCATAGTTAGGCCTTTTTAAGCAGCGTTACTTCTATTCTTGATCAAACATGAAAGTCAACTCCATTTCTCTTATTCTTGTGGTTCCCTAAAATTTGTCCTTCAGTAGTTAGTTAAAATATGAACTTGTGACTCCTTTAGAGCTATCTATTGTGGTAATTATGGGGGTGATTTACACAGTTTGGCTTTGAGTGATCTAACATTTTTCACTGATCCTGTAGACAGATGAAAATTGATTATTATGGGGCAACTCCTTTCTTTGGTAACCATGATGGTTTTCACGAAAGTCTTCAGTTTAAAAAGAGCCAATCACCAGGATTTTCGTATATAAGCTAAAGCCAGTGCTATACTGGCACTATCAGGCTGACTCTATACATACCTGTAGTGGTCAGCTCGGATGTTTAGGTTTTGAAATCCAAGAAAGTAAAGTTTATAAAAATTAGCTGCTTGTTGAGTGACAGCAGCAAAGGAGCAGATAATAAATTCATAGGTTTCCCCTCCGCCTGTTAGAACTAGCATACGTATTATACAAACGATTCACTTTGTCTTTTGCAGGACCTGTGTGAGGTCATACCCATGTGACCTGGTATCCAGCTTTGTTGGCTGAGGCCTCGCCCCTTCTGGGCCCATGGGTATGACCTCACACAGGTCCTGCAAGAGAAAGTGAATCGTTTGTATCATACATATGCTAATTCTAACAGGGGGAGGGGATAATTATGAATATATTATCTGATCCTCAGCTGCTGTCACTCAACAAGCAGCTAATTTTATAAACTTTACTTTTTTGGATTTTAAAACCTATACATTTGAGCTGACCACTACAGTTATGTATAGAGTCAGCCTGATAGTGCCAGTATAGCACTGGCTTTAGGTCATATATGAAAAAACTGGTGATTGGTTCCCTTTAAATGCAGCCAAAGACAACACGTGCATAGCGTTTACATGAATCTCATCCAGCTACTCTTGTTTCTACCACTCTGAATTCAGAGTTTTATTGGCTTTCTCTGAATTTAGCTTTAATGTGTGTCTGAGATAGGAAAATTGAAACGTAGGTCCTCTTTGGTACAAAGAAAACCTCTGTATATTGCATATTATACCCTGATGAGCAAATGTTTGGAACTTTTGATTTTCAGGCTCCATATCTCACCATTCACTTCAGCTTTGAAAGTGAGACTACCTTCATTTTACAGACAATCATCTTGGCTATCTCATACATAAATTTGATTTTAGTATAGTCAGTACAGCGTCTACTAAAGAAGTCCCTACATGTATAAATACATAAGGTATTATTACAGTGTAAACACAGAACATTTATTCAAATGTCCTTTTACTATGCATCGCTCTGCCCTGTTTTGTGTATATATTTGTGTTTCTTCAGATATTTTGTCATACCATGCCTGAGGAAGAGACCTGAGATGTCTCGAAAGCTTGCTTTATAACATCATATTTTATTTTAGTTAGCCATTAAAAGGTATCACAACTACAAAATTTTAATTTTGTTTCTCTCACTGAGACCAATCAATCATTTTTCAACTGGCTAACATGGTACCAAAACCTTTTTCTTTTAACTAAAAATGGAGGATACCAGAATGTACCGCAGAACTTTGAAACTAAAAGATCTTCTGAAGAAACTGGCACAACTGGACAGTGACATCTTCTTTTTAAACAGATGCAAGAAAGAACATTTAATACCCAAAGGACTAAGCTTAAGGAATCCTATTCGGAACACCTACAATACTCATTATTCACAACACCTTTGCTACAGAACCTCGGAGAGACTACGCAATCATCTTATTCATGTTTTCTACAGCACCAAGAAAAAGGTCCAAATGGAAATACAAACCTTAAGGAGTACAGTAACTGGAAACACACAGCAGAGGATGCAGAATTTCTATAGAACACTGCAGTCATACCTAATAGCCAACAAAAAAAAGAAACTCCACAGACTTCGGCTGAAAGCAGGATTCTTCTCAAGCACAAGCCAAGTTCCTTCTAAACACAGCAGCATGAAGCAAAACTGCCAGAGGGACACAGGTACAGTCTGCTGTGTTATTAATTTGTCATCCCACAAACCCACTAATCTAGAACTCAGTGTGGTTTCCAGAGGTCTCACATTTTGTCCTACAAAACCTCTAGACAAAACAGAGCTTTGTAGTGACAAGGAACAATACTTTAGGAGACTGAGACTGAAGGAATTCTTTGATGCTAAAGAAAACTTGAAGCTTCTAAACAGCCAAACACAAATCAAAACAGAGAACAAGAAAACGTCTGACTGGACACCTCCTCCTGGCCGCAACACCATTTTGGACCAGTATATTCACTCATTTAGATATTCAGTACAGTCCACGATATTGGACAAAAAAGCAAAAGAAACATCTAATATCAGTGTGCAGGAGAGAAGGGCAATTCACAGCCTGAAGAAAAACAAGGAGATCACTATTAAGCCAGCAGATAAAGGGGGCGCCATAGTTCTCCTGAATACAACGGACTACATTAAAGAAGCAAACAGACAACTTATGGATATACAGTACTACACCAGACTGGATGATGACCCAACCCCAAAATATACGAGGGAGTTGAAAAAAGTCATCAGATGTCTGGGTACAGATTCCACAAACCTTCTGGATCTAATACCTGAGAATCCAAGGATGGGAGTTTTCTATATGCTACCCTAGATTCATAAGCCAGGTAACCCAGGGAGGCTGATCATCTCAGGGGTGGGAACGCTCACTGAAAAAATCTCTGGGTGGGTAGAAAATGTCCTTAAGCCACTGGTAAGGAAGACCACCAGCTATATACAGGACACTACTGACCTTTTAAAAAAGCTATCTACAATAGGTCCTCTACCCGAGAGTACCATCTTAGCCACCATGGATGTGGAATCCTTATACTCTAACATCCCACATGAAGATGGACTAACCGCCTGCCAAATGTTTCTTGAAGCTAATGGGATCTCTTCTGAGTCTGTATTAAGACTCGTCAGATTCATCCTCACACACAACTTTTTCTCTTTTGGCGAGAAGCTATATCTACAACGCACAGGAACTGCTATGGGAAGCAAAATGGCACCACAGTATGCCAACCTTTTCATGGCTAAACTGGAAAATGACTTTTTAGCATCCTGCAACCTCAAACCATTGGCCTATTTCCGTTTCGTCGATGACATCTTAATAATCTAGACCGAATCTGAGCAAGAGCTTCTAAAATTTCATGAAAAATTCAATGCATTTCATCCAACCATAAACTTGACATTGGACCACTCAAAAACAGAAATCAACTTCTTGGATACCACCATCAAAATTGAAAATGGCTAAATCCAGACATCAGTGTATCAGAAGCATATTGACCGTCCCACATACCTCAGATGGGGCAATTTCCATCCCAAACACATTAAAAAGTCCATTGTCTACAGCCAGGCCCTCATATATAATCATATCTGTTCCAGCCCTGCAGACAGGGATGAACACTTAACCCATCTTAAAAAGACATTTCTAAACCAAGGCTACCACCCCACCTCCATTGATGATCAAATCATTAGAGCCACAAGGACCCCTAGAAGTGAACTGCTTCAACACAAACAAAAAGAGGAAAATAGTCGAGTACCTCTGGTGGTGACCTACAACCCACAGCTTGAAGTGCTGAGAAGTACAGCCAAGAAACTTCACCACATTCTACACAAGGATGACCGGTTAAAAACAATATTCAAAGATCCTCCATTGCTGTGCTACAGGCAACCTCCTAATTTAAGGAGCATCATGATCCGAAGTTCTATGACCTCAGACACACCAAGAGGAACTTATCATTGCAATGTAAAGAGCTGCAAAAACTGCGCTCACGTAGAGACCAAAGACCGGATACAGATCCCTAACACACAGAAGGACTATAAGATTCCTGGAACATTAACATGCTCCTCTTCCAACGTGGTGTACTTAATCCTGTGCACTATATGTCCTATTGGGGGCCTCTATGTTGGAGAAACAGGACAGAGACTAAGAGCAAGGATGAGATCTCACCGCCACACAATTACGGACAAAAAAATCCATTTACCTGTGGCCAAACATTTCTGTGCTCCAGGACACAACATAAACCACATGAAAGTTGTCATATTAAAAGGCAACTTCAGATCACAGAGCCATCGCAGTGTCTGGGAATACAAATTCATCACAATGTTTAAAGGCCCCTTTACACACTGAGACTTTGTAGCGATCCCACCAGCGATCCCAACCTGGCCGGGATCGCTACAAAGTCTCTGGTGAGCTGTCAAACAGGCAGACCTGGCCAACGACGCAACAGCGATCCGGACCTGCAGAACGACCTAGCTAGTCATTGGGGAAGTTGTAAAGCAGCTTTTTGAAAGGGAAGTCGCTAACGAAGTCGCTGTAAAGTCCCCTTTACACACTGAGACCATGCTGCACAGCGGGAAACAAAGGACCAAAGAATGGTCCTGAACGATTTGTAGCGATCAGCAACTTCACAACAGGGGCCAGGTCGCTGATGTGTTTCACACACTGCAATGTCGCTGGGGAGGTTGCTATAACGTCACAAAACCGGTGACGTTACAGCGATGTCGTTTGCGATGTTGCAGTGTGTAAAGCCACCTTAACTCTGTGGACACAGGACTCAATCTCTCAGAAGGATTTATGACTCATTATAAAATCTGAGAGGTCAGCTCCAGAGACTCACCAGACCTCTGATCCCACATGGATATTGTGACAATAAAGCTGGTGTCACACTAAGCGACAGCGACAACGACGTCGCTGTTACGTCACCATTTTCGGTGACGTAACAGCGACCTTGTAAGTCGCTGTTATGATCGCTGCTTAGCTGTCAAACACAGCAGAAGCAGCGATCATAACGTCGCTGTGCTACATGTGCAGAGAGCAGGGAGCCGCGCTTAGCGCTGGCTCCTTGCTCTCCTAGGTACAGTACACATCGGGTTAATTAACCCGATGTGTGCTGCAGCTACATGTCACAGTGCAGAGAGCAAGGAGCCAGCGCATACTGCAGCCACATGTCACAGTGCAGGAGCCGGCACTGGCAGCAAGAGCGGAGGCTGGTAACCAGCGTAAACATCGGGTAACCAGGGAAAGGTCTTCCCTTGGTTACCCGATGTTTACGCTGGTTACAGCTTACCGCAGCTGCCAGTGCCGGCTCCTGATCGCTTCATTTCGTCGCTCTCTCGCTGTCACACACAGCGATGTGTGTGTCACAGCGGGAGAGTGACGACCAAAAAATGAAGCTGGACATTCAGCAACGACCGGCGACCTCACAGCAGGGGCCAGGTCGTTGCTGGATGTCACACACAGCGACAGCGACGGGACGTCGCTGCAACGTCACAGAAAATGGTGACGTAGCAGCGACGTCGTTGTCGTCGTCGTTATGTGTGACACCAGCTTTAAACTCACACCACTAATCAAAGCTAATTAAGGATTCACTTTCCAAGCTCAATGTTTGTTTATTCAAATGTCCTTTTACTATGCATCGCTCTGCCCTGTTTTGTGTAAATATTTGTGTTTCTTCAGGTATTTTGTCATACCATGCCTGAGGAAGAGACCTGAGATGTCTCGAAAGCTTGCTTTATAACATCATATTTTATTTTAGCTAGCCATTAAAAGGTATCACAACTACAAAATTTGAATTTTGTTTCTCTCACTGAGAGCAATCAATCAACACAGAACATGAAACATTTCTATGAATTACCAAGCTGAAAGATGAAATTTTGCCTATAAAATGTGCAAATAGTAATGTTTTTGGTCAGTAATGTAAATGTGATTATTAAAGCATAAAAAAAATATATGTTGTGGTTATTTTGTGTCTGTGACATTATCTGGGGTTTGTGGACAGGGACACCGGAGAGGTCTACACAGAGATTATTAAATAGTATGGTAAAAGTATACCGTAATTGGATGTAAGGGTGCTTGAGGGATACTAGCAGTAGTGCCCTACATCAGAACATTGTTTTATGTATGTGTTACAAGAATGATTGTGAGGAGAAGCATATTATAATGCGTAAGTCAACAATTCTAAGAATTCTTCACTTCTAAAAAGAGTCTAACAAGAACAAAAGATACCATGATTCATTTCATCTCCATATGAGAAACAGGGAAGTGTATTTAAATCTGCTAGAAATAGTACACACATGGAATAATATACTGTCCTTTGGGGTTAAAACAATCAAGACTCTGTAGGCGAAATGCAGAAATCCATGAACATCAACAAACAAGAGTCTATAATAATATGGGATTTTATTTTCATTTGTACATATACTCAGATACATTAAAATAAACTGTTGCCTAGTGATTTCAATTGACTGAACCAATAAATGATGCATGTCATGAAGTCAGAATGGTACATTTTTCCATGTTTAATTGCCCTCCATGCATAAAATCATTCAGTATAGAGAAAGACTAATGGTTTCAGAAAATTACTCACATACACAGAACACACCTGAAGTTAAGTTGGACAGGAGTTGAGATAACATTTTTTAATGTTTAGAAATTAGCTTCTTCTGAATAATGAACAACCCACGGGATAAGCCGAAAGTCTCTGCAGTGTTCTGGTATGAAATTTAATAACATCGAAATCTAAATATACAAAAAATGAAAACCTCCAGTGATTTACCAACAATGCTGCTCTTGAAAATGTTCTCAAGATATCCTGCAGGTGAAGTAAAGTATCTTATGTAGGAGGCATTAGAGCAAAGAGTCAACATTAGTCGTAATCAGGCATATCTGCGGGAAAACTGTTACAAGGAATGGAATATAAAATTAACATTAGGTAGCTATACAGAATACATACTCAAATGTCTTCATAAGCTGATCCTACCTATCATAAGGAAATGTATTCGGGAATAAATGTTAAACTATATCACATATACAGATTTAAATACTGTATATATGCTGTACAGCAATCTTTATATACCACTATACAATATGTAGATAATACATTTAACTAATGTACTATACTTTTCATTTTATAAAATGCACCGAACTATAAGAAGCACCCCAAATTTAGAGATAAAAAAGGTAAAAAAAAAAAAAGTGGGTCTGTCTTATACTCTGGTGGTATCTTAATGGAGGGGGGGTAGCAGTGATGCTGGAGTAGGGCGATGCAGCAGGTGATGGGGCTGTGCTGGCTGTGGTGGGGGCTGTGCTGGCTTCGGTGGTGGCTGTGCAGGTGCCATGCTGGCTGTGTGGAGCAGAGTGGTGCACTGGGTTTCACTCTGTCGGCAGTGCAGATTTAAAAAAAATGGCACCAGGAGCTGGCGTGTGCACAGATTGCGCTTTCAGCTCAATGATAAGCCAAGATCTCATCCGAGCACGCGCTACCTCCCTGCGCCATTTTCCTTAAGTCCGCTGCTGGGAGATCAATGGGCTGGAGGCGGCACATGTGCAGATGAGATCTTGAGCCAAGGGCTCCATCTGCGCACCCACTGACACCGAGGGCCATTATTTGAAGCTTGCACCACCAATAGAGTATCTCACCGGCCACACTGCCCTGCTCCACACAGCCTCCACTGCAGCCAGCACATCCCCAATTGCAGCTAGCATAGCGTCCTGAAGCCAGCACAGTGCCCATTTTCCACCTCCCGGTAAGCTACATTCGCATTATAAGATGCACCCCTCATTTTCAAAAACATACAGATAGGAAATATAGATTGTGAGCCCCACTGGGGAAAGTGTTGTCAATGTATGTAAAGTGCTGTGGAATTAACAGAGCTATATAAATGAATAAATATTATTATTATTATTATTATTATTATTATTATTATTATTATCCTGCTAAATTTTTGGGAGGAAAAGTGTGTCTTTTAATCCAAAAAATTTGGTAACTTAGAATTTAATTCCAAATTATTAAAAAAGGGGATTATCACTACACTATGTGCACAAATATTAGGCAATCAGCATTTTTGATTAATTTTATTATTGAACAACGACAGTGATGTTGGTCAATCTGAAGGGTTGATGAACCTGAAACTTGACTACTTATGTAAGTAAAAATTAGGTTTTGTCTTTCTTAGGAGACTATCTCTATGTTCAGAATTATTGGGCAACTATTAGTGTGCAGAATTAATAGAAAAATAAATGAAAAATGTAAATGTTCCCATCAAAAAAGTTTATTTTCATTTGTTAAAGTGAGAATAATAACCATATAACTCAAAATATATAATAAACCTTTTCTGAAATCTAAAAAAATATATTTCAGTGACAAATATAACCATTTTTCTTTTCAATAATAGTTGGAAGCATCACATATAGAAGAAAATCACCTGATATGCTATGATATATATCAAACCAATACTCATAAGTTTATACAGCTTGGAATGGAAAATATCCATAAAAATGTTGAAATGGTGATATGGTCAAAATACTCACTAGCCTAATAGTGCACACAGTGCAGTGGACTAGTAAACCTGCTGCCATATACTCCTCCATAATCATGAACAATGTATAACCCTGCTCCACAACTGATTAGCAGCTTCCTGCCTATGCAGAGTGTATACATATACAGAAAGCTGTCAATCAATGGTGTGGGTGGGGTTATACATAGCTAAGCATTTAGAGGATTGGTACATCTGCAGCAAATAAAACTGATCATACCAAAATGACATAATGCAGCCAAATAAGTGATACACCACTGGAATCAGGGTCTCTATCCCTATATCATACTGGTATTGGGCTAGCAAAACATGGTAAAACATCCCCTTTAAGTATTTGTCATAGTAGCTAGAAATGCTGCAACTATCTGACCGATAGGATCTATTTGTTGTCAACCCCAAGATTAGTTTTTTACGAATACTGTCAAAATTGCAACAATAGTTCAGTCATTCACTGTATATACTGTATGTCTCCCATGTAAAGCAAGCCAGACGTTGCAATATGGCCTTAAATAAACTATTTCCCTTAAAAGATCATAATTTCCAGGGGGCTGTACGTACATACATAAGACAAAATAACAAGTACAATAAACATGAACTAAATGAGTGACAGATTAGTAGACAGAAAAAAGACCATGTCCATGACAGCTTATAATCTACCTGGGAAAAAAGAGGGACCCAGCTGGCGAGTGATAATAATAATTTTTAGTTACATAGTACCAACATACTCCGCAGAGCTTTACAATTCAGAGGGGACATATACAGACAATATGAGACATTAAAAAAACAAACAAAATTGAGATATTAAGAGGTGTGAGGGCCCTGCTTGTAAGCTTAGAGTCTACGAGGGAATAGGGGAGGCACAAAAGGTGAATGGGGGAGAAAAGCTTGTCATATATGGTCCAGCCATCAATTTAATAAGGGATTCATAACCAGCTGCGTGGACCGGTCGCCAGCCAGAATTTATACAGGTACAGAGTGTAAAAAAGTACATGGAGAGGAATGGAATCAGAAGATACAGGGGACAAGAATTGGAAGTAAATTTTATGATTTAGATTGGATGAGGGTGGTGAGGTGATAGGCTAGTCTAAAGAAATGCGTTTTTAGGGCCATCTTAAAGGTGAGGATGTTGGGAATTAATGGGATTGTTCTTGGTAGTGTGTTCCAGAGCATTGGCGCAGCTCGTGAGAAATCTTGATGATGGGAGTGGGAGGTTCAAATTATTGAGGATGTCAGTCTTAGGTCATTAGCAGAGCGGAGAGCACAGGTGGGGTGATAGACAGAGATGAGGGAGGAGATGTAGGCGGTGCGGAACTGTGGAGAGCTTTGTAGGTGAGAGTGATAAGTTTATATTGGACTCTGTAATGGATAGGCAACCAGTGTAATAACTGACACAGAGTAGAGGCATCAGTGAAGCGGTTGGAGAGGAAAATTATCCTGGCTGCAGCATTCAGAATGGATTGGAGGGGAGAGTTCAGTAATAGGAAGACCAATTGGTAAAGAATTACAATAATTCAGGCGAGAATGAATGAGAGTGACAGTAAGAGTTTTTGCAGGGTCAACGGTAAGAAAAGGTTAAATTCTAGAGATGTTTTTCAGGTGGAGGTGACATGAACGAGCGAGTGAACGAATGTGGGGAGCGAAGGAGGCTGCTGATATCATATTGTTGTGGCAATAGGGTCATTATTAAATGTAAGTTTTTCTGAAGAGATTTTTTTTATAGCTGTAAAGGTTTTGACAGTGTGGCAGAATAGGATGAATTGTAATTAAGATTTCCAGTGTGTAAGGAACTCAAATGTAGGAGATGTTTGTGCGAGCAACAAAAAGAAACAAAAAAGGTTGTCTAATGGAACTGAAAATTATGCATGAGGAGGTAGTGGAAGATAACATCAGAAATGTCTTGAAGGGGAGGTTCTGGGTATGCCTAACATGTTGTTGCTCAAAGTTTTAACCAAATTCTCTGGGCAATGGGTATCCAGAATCGGTTTTGTGCTGAAGAAGGAGTTTGGAAAACTTCAAAATGGATCCACAAAAAAATGCAATATATCCTGTCCATGAATCCTATTCTCTTCTTATGACATCCACAGCAGTGCAGTTAAACCACATTTTTTTCCTTTATTTTGTTAAAGAATGTTGGCATAGTTTAAGTGGGAGGTAATGAGAGTGGGCAATAGCATTTTTTGTTGACTCAAGGCAGAATTGGGGAGATTGAGACTTAGATATGCTGTTTGAAGCAAGGGGCAGATTCAAATATCAATGAGAAAATGATAATACAACTTGGTTCTTTCTATGTTAATTTTTAGAAAGCATAAAGGAGAATATTGTTAAAATACAGTCAAAATCTGGGTAACAAATGTGAATATCAGGAGAGCGAAACATCTCAGCTATCTCCATCAGTTCCATAGACAATGAATGGCCTGGAGGTGTGCTTATTTAAGTTCAACTTTATTTGCATGGCGTTCTGCAGAGCCCAATCCTTTGAACTCATGGGGGCCTAATGGTTAGACCCATAGCAATCAATAAGTTATCCCCTAAACTATCATTGTGGAATAATGTTTATAATTGATACACTACTCACAAAAAGTATGTGGTTTTCAGGAAAAAATTTGGGATGATCCTAAAATGCCCTCTAGCTTTATCAGCTGAACTTAATGTGACATTCTCTAAACTTTTGGTTGCACATGTCCAAATGTTCAGTGTTTCAGTACTTTTTGTACAACTTGCTATTCTATAAAAAGGAGCTTAATGGCAAAATTTACAAAAGGAGTTTGATCCATGAATCTACCAATAAATTTTGGGTTTCAATTTTAATTGGTATTTCAACAGTCCTCCTTATCATGCTGTTCACAATTTGACATCTGAGACCAAGATAACACCTAACAATTATTCAACAGTACCTAGCCATTGTGACCATTCAAATCCATTTACATCAGAGTGGTCGGCATGCTAGACAACCTGCAAGAGTAGCTGACCCCACCACCAGGCACAAGTGTCATCGTCTTGCAGGAGATCACGATATATAAGCCACTTTTGTCACCAGAAGAATCAAATTGGTGGTGTTACAGTGTGGGCAGGTGTGTGTAGTCAATATATGAGAAACTGCCCTACACTTTGTGAATGGTTCATTGACAAGCCCCTACTATTTGAATAACATTAACTCAGTCATTGGGCCTCTGCATGAACAACATAGGCCTAATTTCATCTTCATAGATAACAATGTTCAAGCTCATAGACGCTGCATCATTAGGGAAAGGCTGTTGGAGACTGGGGTACCTCAAAAGGAGGGTTTTGCAATTTCTTCAGACCTGAATACCATAGAAAAACTATTGGATCAGCTGAGTCGCCATGGAGATTTGTACCTCTGTACCTTAGAACCTCAATTACCTGAAGGCCACCCTTTAAAAAGAAGAGGATGCCATGCCTCAGCAGACTATGTCTCGATTGGTAAACACCATGAGATGTCTTTGTCAAGCTGTATTTGATGCTCAAGGCCACATTGCAAGTTATTGATATATTTCTTGCATGGTATACCCCCCCAATGCTTTAGCTTTTGTTTCAATAAATTGTTTAAGATGAGGAAATCTCCATTGCATACTTCTACATAAATGCCTTACTTTCCTGATAAAATATAACTGTAGCATGAACATTTTCCATGTGACAGAATTTTCACCTGAAAGCCAAAAATCCTTAAATTTTTGTAGTGTATATACAGTTGTCTACTGATCAGTGCATCACATTTTTTTTCATGATGTCATCTTTTAACTATATGTAGTATATTTTAACTTTAGATTAATAAAGTATGCTGTTTTAAAGAAATATCAGAGGATGGGTGTTGAATTTACCCTCATCATGTTCCTTCAACTATGCAGAGCTGGAAGCTGATGTGAAAGTAATATTCTTAAATTGAGTGCTATAATTTTTTTTAAGCAGCAAGACTTTTAAAGCTTCTACAAAATGTGTACTCTTTATCATTTGTATAATATATATATAAATATATCATCATAAAGAACACATTGATTGCAATAGCTATCGAGTCATAAAACATGTTTTGTCTCAGCAGGATTTAATATTTGGTGTTTTTTTCAGTAATGCATTATCAGCAGAAGAAAAATCAAGTCCCTGAATGCTTTACAAAGAAAATTATGAGAAATGAGCTCCTGGAAGCTCAATATTTCAAAACTGTGTGGATAGCAAGTGGCAATGTTAATATGACCTTGTGTTTTGTTACGGGATATGCTGCAGTTGTTCTAAGAGTTATGCAAACACAGCCGACCATAATACTTAGATCAGTCATTTACCATTAGACATTGATTATTAACTTTTTATACATCAGATAATGAAAGGAGCATGATAAGCAAATGAGCCAAAATTATATTAAAAGTGAACCTGATATATTTAACGAGATAACCTCATTAAAACTGTACAAAAAAACCCAGGAAATATTTATTTAAGGTATTAGCTTTTCCAATAATCATATTCTTTACAAGTTTACAGTACAGACCAAAAGTTTGGACACACCTTCTCATTCAAAGAGTTTTCTTTATTTTCATGACTGTAAATTGTAGATTCACATTGAAGGCATCAAAACTGTGAATTAAAACATGTGGAATGAAATACTTAAAAAAGTGTGAAACAACTGAAAATATGTCTTATATTCTAGGCTCTTCAAAGTAGATTTTGCTTTGATTACTGCTTTGCACACTCTTGGCTTTCTCTTGATGAGCTTCAAGATGTAGTTATCGGAAATGGTCTTCCAACAGTCTTGAAGGAGTTCCCAGAGATGCTTAGCACTTGTTGGCCCTTTTGCCTTCACTCTGCGGTCCAGCTCACCCCAAACCATCACGATTGGGTTCAGGTCTGGTGACTGTGGAGGCCAGGTCATCTGGCGTAGCACCCCATCACTTTCCTTCTTAGTCAAATAGCCCTTACCCACCTGGAGGTGTGTTTGGGGTCATTGTCCTGTTGAAAAATAAATGATGGTCCAACTAAACGCATACCGGATGGAATAGCATGCCACTGCAAGATGCTGTGGTAGCCATGCTGGTTCAGTATGCCTTCAATTTTGAATAAATCCCCAACAGTGTCACCAGCAAAGCATTCCCACACCATCACACCTCCTCCTCCATGCTTCACGGTGGGAACCAGACATGTAGAGTCCATCTGTTTACCTTTTCTACAAAGACACGGTGGTTGGATCCATAGATCTCAAATTTGGACTCATCAGACCAAAGCACAGATTTCCACTGGTCTAATGTCCATTCCTTGTGTTCTTTAGCTCAAAAAAGTCTCTTCTGCTTGTTGCCTGTCCTTAGCAGTGGTTTCCCAGCAGTTATTTTACCATGAAAGCCTGCTGCACAAAGTCTCCTCTTAACAGTTGTTCTAGAGATGAGAAGGTGTGTCCAAACTTTTGGTCTGTACTGCATATAATTCAAATAATTATTACTTTTTTGAAAATAAATAAACTAATTAAATATTAAAGGGAACCTGTCAGGTGCAATATGCCCCTTAAATCACAAGCAGTTCAGGGTGCATATTGCTAATACCTGCCTAACCGTCCCTGTATACACTAGCATAGATAAAGGGATCTTCAGAAAATATATTTCTAAAGATCCTATATTATATGCTAATGAGGCTGGGGACTAGTCAAAAGGGTATTATTTCCCTTGGCTAGTCAGCTCCCTTAGCATGTAAGCACTCCCCTGTGGGTGTGCTAAAATGCTAATGAATGCATTGCACAGTGTCCGAGGCATGGTTGCTCTCACCGCTTTCTGCTGCCACCATGGCCGACTCTAGTTTTCGGCTCAGTGCACTTGATCAGAAAGCCCTGGACTTGCGGTCATGTGCACCATGAAGCTGGGTGTACGCGTCTTGGCTTCAAATTGGTGTTGTGTGCATGACCAGAAGTCCGGGAACTTCTGATCCATGCGCACTGAGCTGAAAACCAGCAGTGGCAGCAGAAAGGTGAGCGCCACCATGCCTCTGATGCTGCCCATTCATTAGCATAGATATAACGCCCTTGCGACTAGTCCCTGGCCTCATTAGAATATCATAAAGGATCTTTAGAAATAATTTTTCTTAAGATCCCTTCATCTATGTTACTAGATGCTGGGATTAGAAATATGCACCCAGAACTGCTCGTGGTTCTGGGTGCATATTGTACCTGACAGGTTCCCTTTAAACAAATTGAAAATACAGAAGAAAAATGATTGTTTAAATTCTGAAAAAAATATTTAATTTAATAAAGACAATGTCTGAAAAAGAACATTTTTTTTATAAGAACTTGTCATGTTGAAAATGGTGTCTGATCTGCAGGCAGGAGTTGAAAAATAGAATTAAATGGCATAGGCTGGATTCACCAGAGCGAGAGTAGCTCCCATAGAGGTAGCATTCTGATACACTGTGGGGAGATCTGTAACTAGAAGCCTATCTTTATGTTGTCCATACAACAGGTAATATTTTTCATTCTGATGCTGCGATTTTCTTAATGCACATACATGCCATAAATTAGAAATGTCAACACTATAAACAAATACTTTTTAGAGAGTAATCTGGGCAATATAATTTCTGATCAATCCTACAAGTATTTACAATAAATAGCCCTACAAGGAAGCATAGTGGACAGTTGTTCAATTTATGATTACTTACAAAAAACAAAATTAATGGTCATATAAACTGATCACTTTCCAATTGTGAAAATGGTGCTTTACAATGTAATATAAAGGGTTATTAAATTTATATAAAAAAAAATTAGCAAAATATTGATTTAAGATTGCCTCGAGGGTAAGTAAGGAATTTTCCTGTGTTAAGGTAAATTGGATCATGCTTTCTCGAGGTCAACCAGGGTTAATTAAGGTTTTTATATTTCTCGTTGAACTTGCAGGCACATGTCTTTTTTTCAACTGGTCTAACAAATAACATAGCAATAATGTATGTTAGCCACATAAACATGGAGTAGAAAAGTGTCCTTGCTTACCACTTCTCTTGACTGGCAGGAGATTACTAGCTTTGAAAGAAAACAATGATTTTGTGATGCACTGTTATGAAATGTTTGTGCTGTGTGTGTCCATCCAGTCGCTGTGGTGGGAATTGCAGCTAATGGTTTTGCAGTTAAAGGTATTGCTAACAAGGCACAATACTGACCTATATTTGTTTAATTAAAAAGGGTAGTCCATATCCAAATTCAAGGTAATGGCGGGTGCATCTATATGACATAGGTCATTAAATTACTGAATTTAAATTGTAGTAGTTTTCATTCTGACTGTTAATCATTAGGGATGATCGAATACCTCAAATATTCAGCGAGGCCCATATTCATCGAATAGGTCGCTGCTATTCGACTATTTGCGAATATTCGATGCGCAATGTAAGGGAAACCCGAAGAGTTGCCGAATAGCAACTATTCGGGCTTAAAATAGACTTACATTGCGCATCGAATATTCGCATAGCGGCGACCTATTTGTCGGATATTCACGAAACCGAATATTGCCAAATATTTGAGATATTCGATCATCCCTATTAATCATCACTACAATGTATGTGTATAAAATGGTGCATTTTTTACAGATAATTGATATGCATGAGATGTAACCAGATAATTACAAACTAAAGAAAACAAAGATAACAATATATAATTACAAGAACTGTATACAGATTTAGAAACTGTGATTGCATTATGAACATATATGCAGCACACAAAGTTTTTGTCCACAAATTGTGTAGCACAGTCGTGTCTAGGTATAAAAGCATCAATTCTGCTGTGGTATGGCTGGTGATTGCCATTGCTTTATATGTAAAAACAGTGACTGTGTATAGACAGCTAAAAGCAAATAAATAACTAGACCCTTGAATCTAAACACAGATTTAATTATTCATAATAATAGTAATGTACAAGTGAATTAGTGCAAAATGACTTCATTCAAAATGCATACACTAAGGTAGCAAAAGTCAGGAAGGTGTTAAAAACTAAATACATTGACAGAAATATACACTTAAAGGGAGTCTCTCAGGAGGTTTTTGCTATGTAATCTGAGGGCAACATGAGATTGGGGTTGAGACACATTTTAGTGATGTGTCACTTATTAGGCTGTGCGCTGTTGTTTCCATATAATGAAGGTTTTATGACCAGGAGAATATCACTATCTGGTGGACTACATGGCATGTAAGTCCTGGTCTGGCCACCCCCTCTTATGATAATCATCTCACTCTATTTAGACAATGTATATAGAAAACTGATGTAGGCAGGATTAGCTACAGCTAAAAACTCTGATTGTGTCAAAGCTAAGTGATACAGCATTGGAATCAGGGTCTCTAATCCTACAATATGTTGTTCTCAGATAAATCTGGTGACAAAATCCCTTTAAGTGGCTCTTAAAGGGAACTTGTCACCAGATTTTTCCTATTAAACTAAAAGAATCCCCTTCTGCAGCTCCTGGGCTGCGTTCTATGAAAGTGCACCTTGGCCCTGACTTCCCTTCCAGACTCCAAAAATAACTTTATAAAACTTGGCTGTTAGGTATGCTAATTACTTTGGTTGGCCAGATGGACAGGGTTCTTTTTCTGCTCCTATATCCCCCTCCTGCCGCTGATCACCGTCCTTCCTACCTTGATTGATGGGATGATGTCCTCCGTCATCGTCGTCACATTTTCAAATCTCGTGCCTGTGCAGTTAGGTCTGCTCGCGCAGGCGCAGTTCGCTCTGCCATATCGCGGCTAGAGCAGAAAACATAGCTGCCCTAGCTCGTGCCGGTGAGCTAAAAGCGCAGGCGCGATATTATGGGCGGGTACGAGCATGGCTCTGGTGAGGTCATGCACAGCGCCGACCTCACCAGCGCCATGCTCGTACCCGTACATAATCACATAAATCACATTTAGCTCACCAGTGCAAGCTACAGCAGCTATAGTTTCTGCTGTGGCCGCAATATGGCAGAGCGTATTGCACCTGCGCGAGCAGACCTCACTGCACAGGTGCGAGATTTGAAAATGCGACAAGGAGGATAACGGAGGGTGTCATCCCATCAATCAAGGAAGGAGGATGGTGATCAGTGGCAAGAGAGGGATAAAGGAGCAGAAAATGAGCCCGCCCATCTGGCCAACCAAGGTAATTAGCATACCTAAGGGCCAAGTTTTATAAAGTTATTTTTGGGGTTTGGAAGGGGAGTCAGGGCCAAGGTGCACCCTCATAGAATGCAGCCCAGGAGCTGCAGAAGGTGATTCTTTTAGTTTAATAGGTAAAAATCTGGTGACAGGTTCCCTTTAAATTGTGAACTACAATTAAAAAACACAAATAATTGAATGGTGGATACATGAAAACTCATAAAGTAAATGAGTAAATAAAAAACCCGTGCTGCCAGAGAAAACGTAGACATGTCAGCGTGTAGAAAAACGCACACACATACAAACGCACACGGACACACGTTCCGTGTGGTTTTACGTGTGTGTGCCTGCTACAATAGGGTAGCATTGCTGATCGTGTCTCTGTGCCGCCGGTACGTGCAAAAAATGGCAAACACGTACCGGCGGCACGAATTTGTGTCGGAGGCCTCAGTTAAATCTTTTTGGCAAACCAAAATCATTAATATGAAATTAAATTACATACAATAGCACCTTAACAAATGTCCCAGCGTATCTTTAGATTTTACAAGTGGAAGTTATGAACAGAGCAAGAATATTTTACTGATCACCATATTTCATACAGGGAATGAACTGAACAAAAGAGACACGCATCAGTTTAGGTTTTTCCTGTGTAGTCTGTGGGTTTACAATGCATTGAAAAACTGTATTGCTGTTCTGATGACAGCCCATTGTCTTCTTCTGTGTGCCAGTCTTTGCACAACACTAGATACATTTTCCTCTTTCCTCATAGCCAGCGGCAGGATGTGTTTTGGCTTTGAACTCATTTAATTTCTTCAAAATTGCTATACTATTTCTAGCTCAGGTTCAATGTAATCTTCCTGATTCATCCAATGGCAAGCTAAAAGCTCTATACTCTAAGGGATAGCTTGAGATGGAGGTCTTTAGCCAACATCTTATTCTCTTTTAGCCCTCAGAGAAGCAATGGTACAAGATTTGATGTAAATAATTCAAAAGTTATTTAAACCCAGCAAACAACATATCTCCATCATTTGTTGTTGACTGCCTGGTATTCCCAATATTATTTGTAAGGTAATGAAAATACTCTATAGAATGATCTTTTCTGATTTTATTTTGTCCTCATATTAATCTATTTCCATTTACAGAATCTATGTAATATATTAGTTTTCCGAATAGATAAAAAAGAAATAGGCAAATATATAATAAAAATACACAAAATGTTTATAACATTGCCTCTTTATTGCCATGCTTTTTACCAAAAAGTGGCCCCACTTATATATTTATTCTCAAATATATATGGCCAATGAGGTAGTTAGATCTCTATGGGGACTGGATCTTGAAGAGATCAGCTTAGAAGAATTACCTGGAAAGAAAGTACCGTATTTTTCGCTTTATAAGACGCACTCTTGTTCCCCCAAATTTTGGGGGAAAGTAGGGGGTGCGTCTTATAAGCCGAATATACGGGGGGGGGGGGTTGGTATATATATATGTACACTGCAGCATCCAGGGGAGGTGGGGGCAGCAGCTCTGGAGCACAGGGGAACGCAGCCTTTGATCTCCTGCACCCGCTCATATAATATGCACAGCCGCTGCCCATCTCCAATGGTGCTGAAATCGCACCGCAGTGAGGGGCTGGTGAGCGGTGCATATTATATGAGCCTGCGTCCCAGTGTGATCGCACATGCCCACCCCTGTGTTAGATTTGGCCCCCAGGCTGCTGCTCATTCTAAAATAAAAAAGCTTTACTTACCCCCTGCAGCGTTTCTCCCCGTGTCCCTGCTTCCACTGTGATCAGGCAGGCAGAGAGCTCAGCCTGCTGTGCCGATCACATGACCGCACTGAGAACCAGGAAGTGGAGGAAGAGAAGCACGGAGGGAGACAGGAGGGAGCTCAGCGCTGGAGGAGATAAGGAAAGAGGGTTTTATTTTACTATGGGCAGCAGCCTAGGGGCCATATCTGACACAGGGGGACTTGTGCGATCTATAGGGGCCATGGGCAGCACTATGGGGGCGATATCTGACACAGGGGGACTTGTGCGATCTATAGGGGCCATGGGCAGCACTATGGGGGCGATATCTGACACAGGGGGACTTGTGCGATCTATATAGGGGCCATGGGCAGCACTATGGGGGCGATATCTGACACAGGGGGACTTGTGCGATCTATAGGGGCCATGGGCAACACTATGGGGGCGATATCTGACACAGGGGGACTTGTGCGATCTATATAGGGGCCATGGGCAGCACTATGGGGGCGATATCTGACACAGGGGGACTTGTGCGATCTATAGGGGACATGGGCAGCACTATGGGGGCGATATCTGACACAGGGGGACTTGTGCGATCTATATAGGGGCCATGGGCAGCACTATGGGGGCGATATCTGACACAGGGGGACTTGTGCGATCTATAGGGGCCATGGGCAGCACTATGGGGGCGATATCTGACACAGGGGGACTTGTGAGATCTATAGGGGCCATGGGCAGCACTATGGGGGCGATATCTGACACAGGGGGACTTGTGCGATCTATAGGGGCCATGGGCAGCACTATGGGGGCGATATCTGACACAGGGGGACTTGTGCGATTTATAGGGGCCATGGGCAGCACTATGGGGGCGATATCTGACACAGGGGGACTTGTGCGATCTATAGGGGCCATGGGCAGCACTATGGGGGCGATATCTGACACAGGGGGACTTGTGCGATCTATATAGGGGCCATGGGCAGCACTATGGGGGCGATATCTAACACAGGGGGACTTGTGTGATCTATAGGGGCCATGGGCAGCAGCATGGGGGCGTTATCTAACACGGGAACGTGTGCAATCCATAGGGGACCATAGGCAGCACAGGGGAACGTGTGCCATCACAAGGGGGCTATATTCAATATAAGGGGGCCATATCCAGATTAAGGGGGCTAATTTTAGGATGGGGGCTATGAGGGACATATACCCTATATGATTTGTTAGAGGGACACTGGCATTATAAGATGGACCCCATTTAACATTAAAAAAAAAAAATTCTCTTTTCCTTCACCAAATTTGGGGGTGCGTCTTATAATCAGGTGCGTCTTATAAAGCGAAAAATACGGTATATAAACTAAACTTTATAGCAGGAAATAAGGTCTATTACCAGCTGAAGGTAGCTAAGTTGTACTTAGATGGGATTAGCGTTGAGTGAGCAGTTAACTATTCATACTTGCTATGCTGTTAGCGAGTACTGTCCGCTACTTGCATATTTGTGTTACGAGTAGCGGGCACAATGTAAGTCAATGGGAAATACTCGCTATTTAGAGAGTAACCCGAAAGCCGTACTATTCGCTACTCATATGAAAAGTACGGCTTTCGGGTTACTCGCTACTTAGTGACTATTTCCCATTGACTTACATTGCGCCCACTACTCATAATGAATATGCGAGTAGCGGACAGTACTCGCTAATATCATAGCCAGTATAAAAGTTAACTACTCGCTCAACTCTAGGTGGGATGCTCCTGAGGTTTTTTTTAAGCAGTGTTCTAAACACCATCAAAATTTAAATGACTTTATACTGCTTTTTTATTTAGAGATTTTTTTTTTTTAAGTTTTTAACTGTAATGTAAAGACATTAATCTACATTCCAGTATATTATCTATATCAAATTTACACACATGCATTAGCTAGGCCAATAACTTTAATAGGTATTTGACTGTGAAGGTGGGGTTCTATAATTACCTTACATAGCTCACACGTCTTTCCTTTTCCTTGTCACATTCATCAGTACTTGGTTAGTTCCATTAGTACCACAAAAAATCAAGCAGAAGTGTGCCTATTCAGCTACTGCTCAATGAAAGAAGCACTCCCATCAAAATTTGTATCCTGTTACTATTAAATAGCACTGTGTACTGACAATTGCTCATTTTGGCCATGTAAAGTTATTATTCTGTCTTCCATTTTCTAAGCTTTATGTAGTAATAGGAAGTCCTTTTTCCTTGCATGAGTCATCACTGGAAAAGTCAATGCCAGGTAGGAGGACGAGAGAAGATGAACCAGGAGTTGAAATGGGGGATGACTCATGCAGGGAAATAAGACTTCCTGTTTCTACATAGAACAGGGAAAAGAAGAATTAACTGGGTAAGGGGAAAAATGACCAATTGTAAGTGCACAGTGTTCTATAATATGATGAGTTTGATATATTAATAAACTTTGATTGGAGTGGTTTTTAAATGAGGACAGTTACCTGTTCTGGGAATCAATGGTGGTCTCAACATTTTTAGTCTAATTCTAACCAATCCAGGAGTTAACACATATCACATGATTATGTAATAATGTCTTATCAATTTTTTTTTTTTAAACAGATGAATTGCCAA
Source organism: Anomaloglossus baeobatrachus (assembly GCF_048569485.1). NCBI lineage: Eukaryota > Metazoa > Chordata > Amphibia > Anura > Aromobatidae > Anomaloglossus > Anomaloglossus baeobatrachus. The sequence continues at coordinate 355,371,903 of NC_134356.1, forward strand.
AATTAAAGATTTCTCAGACCCTGTCTTCCACTACATAAGTGCTACTCTCACCTGCCACTTGTGATTTATAATTTTAACAATTTAAGCCAATGTTTTAATAATGTGTACTGGCCATTAATGATCATACATTCTAATATATTTATGCACTGCTGTGAAAATTAAAAGATATCATTTTTATGATAATTACTATTGGATTAATTTTGATTGTTACATCTCAGAAAATATTTCTAAATACAGCCAAATATTAATTTCAATGCACTTCCATGATGGTATCATTTAATCTTTGTAAGTGACTTGTGTCACTCACTTTACTGTTGAAAAATGACAAGCCATCCTACTGATAAATTAACAATCCTGTATCTTCTTAATAAATCATTTAATCTGGTGCATCCGAAATAGAAAATAAAAGCAACAAAAATATATTAAAGAAAAGTGTCTCTCTGTACCGCTTCCTTACCTTTTCCTACATTATACTTTCTATGTCTCAAGAATACAACCAATCCTATTTCATTTCAGTAAAATGTCCTATAAACGTAAGCATGTGTCCCAGAAAAAAAGGAATAAACGTAAATAATCACTCTATAAAGTTTAAAGTGCTGTTAAAATGAAGCAGCCAATAGAGCTGAAGCCTTCTGAATGCATTTAGATTCACAGACTCTTTTTACAGTTGACAGTCTCCAAATCTGTGCTATTACAGTCTGGAGACCTTCCAAAAGCATTAAAAATATTATAATTTTGTAAGCAAATCTGTGGAAAGAGGAGAAGCTAGTTAATGTGGTTATTGTGCTTGTTAATTCGGGTTATTAGTGTAGTAATATTTACAGCAGGGAATTAGAAAACAATATAAGTCATCATTTGTGCATTACAGCTGTGTATCAGCAGTTTCTATCAGGACCAAAAGGGATTGATTGCCTACGAATAAATCTATTATATAAAGCTGAGTGTATGTATGTATATGTATGTGTGTGTGTGTGTGTGTGTGTGTATGTATGTGTGTATGTCCGCTAAAGGAATCCACACCGTCACATTTACAATTACTAAATTTTGCAACCGTGCAGCCATGCACTTGAATGGAATGTTGGCGTGTCACAATGCAGCCAGGAGAAGAGACAGACAGAGACAGATAGAGACAGACAGACAAAGAGACAGACAGACACAGACATACAGGGAATAAGACAGACAGAGAAAGAGATACAGGTAAAAAGGCAGAAAGGGAAAGAGATAGACAGAGACAGACAAGGAAAGAGGTCAGACAGAGACAGACAGGGAAAGATACAAACAAACAGACAGGCAGAGATAGACAAAAAGGCAGACAAAGAGACAGACACAAACAGGGAAAGAGACAGACAGGGAAAGAGACAGACAGGAAAATAGATAGACAAACAGGGAAAGAGATAGAGAGAAATATAGGGAAAGAGACAGATAGACAAACAGAAAGAGAGAGACAGGGAAAGAGACAGAGAGACAGACAGGAAAGGAGACAGACAGACAAAGAGAAAAAGAGAGACAGAGACAGGGAAAGAGACAGACAGACAAAGAGATAGAGAGACAGACAGACAGGGAGACAGAGACTGAGAGACAGAGACTTGGAGAGAGACAGAGAGACACTCACTCAGTAAGTGTCAAGAGAAATCCAAAAAAATAGTTTAAATGTGCTGCAATAGAATAATACTATTATGTGCAAAAAAATTGCATATCATTATTAAAAATGTTATAAAAACAGTGCTATATTTATATTGCTAACATTAGAATATATACCCTTAAAAATGTTTTTATTTTTACAGCCACAGTTCCCCTAAATCTGGTGTTATTTTATTTGTTTTTGTGCCTCATTGTTACAGAGATATGGATCGTTCTTCCTTTTTGTACACTGTATGTAAATTTAGTCTTGTTAGTTAGTCAAGGTGGAGTGATCCTCACTGAGACACCCATAGAAAAGAGTTCAGGATTATACCCCTTTGGCTACCTCTCACGATTCCCCTGTGCAGAGCATCTTGCACTAGGAGATGCTCGCAGTTTTTCTGGATTACTGAGCTGGCAGGTTTATTGACTCGGCAGGATTCCATGCTTGTTCTGGGAGGTGTATTGCTCAGGTGTTTCATCTTTCTGGTAACTACTCTGCTTCTTTACTGAGCATGCTCACCCAAAACCTTGCCAGTCATACATTTTAGTTTGGTAGTTATACTTTGGCCTGTTTTCCTGCTTGTATTCTGATCTTTTTGTCTTGACTCGACTGTTGTTAGACTCCTCTTTGCACGCTTTCTGTTCCTGTCGCGACCTCCTGGCTTTTGACTTTGGACCATTACCTGACCATACCTCAGTTTACTTCGATTGTGACCTGACTACGCCTCTGTGAACTCCCTGTATTCATACGTGTCCTCCTGTTACCAGACCCTGGTTTTCCTGACTACTCTTACCCGTAAGTAGTGACTTGCATTACACTACCAACACAGAATTTACACAAGGAAGTGGGGGCCATATCTGAGGAATGGAGAGACGCAGGTCCAAAAACAATAATGGGTAAGGATGCTGTGACATCCAAAACGTGTGAATAACTAAGTACTGAAATTTGGGCAATGCAGTTATTGGAAGAATTTTAACAAATAAGGGAGAGCACAAGCTTGTGAAGCTGGAGTTTCTTTGAATTACAAAAACAATAACACCAAATTCAGTGACAAGTCCTCTTAGAAAACAAACTTTCAATGGAAGATTTACTTTATTATTTGGAAACAAATCTTGATTGACTGGTTTAGATAACACATGTTTAAATATCCTATTTTAATATTCTGAGATAATATCGAGGAGGCACATTTAGGACAATCCATTATTTTTTCCAAATTAAAGCAACTACAAAGATATATCACTCAGATGGACATAGCTGTCTGTGAAATATAAGGAGAAACCAATGATTATAAAGAACAAGTTGCAATACTTAATTTCCCCTGTGGTGGCGCTGCAGTAATATGAAACACAAGCTTTGAGGTCTTTTTACAGACTACAGCTGATTAATGGGTGTTTCAGCAGTTCAGCTCATCATCAATGGATCCTTAGAAAAAAAGGATTTTCTATAGCAGATCCCTTTAATGAGAATGCATCTGTTCGGCTTTCATAAATATCTTACTTCCTCGGAGCAATTGTAATTTCATATGCTTTGCATATTTACTTTTCTGCTTTATCTGTGAAATTACTAGAACAGATCCTTTATTTTGATATCTATTAAACCAAATGTGAATACAGAATCCATATTATTGCTGAAATGAATGAAACAAACTGAGACAAATTACACGGGATTTCACTTCCAGTTATTGTTAGAGTATAAAAATGCCTTGAAGTTAATGGTCATCAATTCCAGCATATGTTATAATTACATGGTTATAAAAAATGCAACAAGTCTGAATAACCAAGTCCGACAATATTAACTCTTTTTAAATCCATGAAAATATTCGACTTATTAAACCAAGTCACCTTATAAAAAAACGTCAGGCAAAGGAGGGAACCTCAGCATATGTATAATTCTTCAGATTCTCTCTCCTTATCACTTCTTAAAGGAAAGGGATATTTTATCAAAGGCGATATGATGCTATCCTACTGTTTAATCTTACAGTCAGAGGCAGAATCTGCAAACCTGCAATGACTCATTGCTTTATATTTCTAAAACAAATTCTAAGAAAAAAACATTCACACCTTCATCTTATTTGCTCGGTCTTGGACTCTTTTGGATTAGAGTTTTACTATGGCATTTGTAATTATCAAGTAAGTGCTAAAAATTCAGTTTATCACATAGAATAATACATTAAGATGGAGTAAATCATTTTACATCGTCACACATAAGTGACTGTTCATTAAAGGGGTGTGCTCTTCTGTCTTGAGAAGCGACTGCTCCTCTGCCTCCAGGTTTCCCGCTTGTGTCTGAACTCTGAAGTCACTTATGCTGCAGCATTGGAAGTGCTGGGATTGGTCAGATCCTGTGATTGAAATGCAAAGATGCTCCATGTCTAGGAAACCGGCAACTCAGAGGTGGCTGGCAAACTATAGGAAACGGGCAATAAATTATACGACTAAAACTCCCTTTGTTTTTAAGAATGAAAATAATTTTAAATAAGAAATGAATTATAAACTCGCAATTAACCCATAAAGGGGTTTTCCCATTAACAAAGGTTATTTTAATCAATAGATCTTGGAAAAATAATAAGTTCCATAATAGGATTGTCACGGTTTCCCCTCCCCGTCCACATGGCTAGGGGGTAGAGCCTTCTCTCAAGCCTCACTTCCGGAGCTGGGATGCTTTAAATACTGTCATCTCTGGTGAACCAGCGCCGGCTATAAGCTTAGCGCTGCTTTGCCTTTGAGTGCTGGTCCCTGTAAGTGTGATCCTGATCCGTTCCCTCTCTGTGCCCTAAGCCTCTGTCTGTGTTCTGTCCCCTAGTCGTTCTGCCATTCCTCTGTCCCACCTCCTTCCTTCCCACAATAGCCTCGGTTGCTCCCCCCTCTCCTACCTCCCCACTTGGTTGTTTCCTCTGGTACTGACCTCGGTCTAATCTCGACTCCTCCTCTGCTAGTTCCTCCAGTCTTCCTGCTACCCATACGGTGTATTACCCGGACCCTTCTGACCATCCCCCGCATGCCCCACAGCTTCAGCTGTCCGGCTGATGCTTGCAGACACTACATCAGCACACACTGGGAATTCTCCTCCTTGCTCATTAAGCTCCATGTAGTGTCTTTCCCTCCAGGACTCCAGCTTCCCCTGCTGGCAGCCTGACAAGGATGTGTTTAAAAAAAATGTTCCTGTGCTGACAAAACCTTATGTGCCCCTGCTGTGTACTGTGTAATGGCCGTGTCTGACCATACAGAGATATCGTCTCACCATGAGTAAAATAGGAAAGTGCAGCTCAAACGAATAATTTCTTCTTTATTGCTTAGAAAATTCAGGTTAACGGGCATCAAACATTCATAAGAAAACCGCTATAGTAGAATATACATCAACGTGTTTCTAGTGTTCTTCCACCCTTAATCATGATGGGCCTTTATCCGGGCTCTGAACAAGGAGTGGATAGCGATAGTGGTGAGCTGAATTTACAGCTACTACTATATATGGTCTCATCATGCCACATCTTCTGAGCTGGGGAGGAGGTAAAAACGTATATAGACATTAGAGCACGGGATCACAGAAAATTAATTCTTTGAGGTAAAACATTTTGTAAAAACATGCAGGGGAAGGTTTCACCTCACAAAAAGAATTAGCTGTGATCCCATTTGTTGACTGAGCTGATTTGTTAAGTGATGTCGGTTAATGAAAGTGGTGTGTACTTTGCCCCATACTTATTTCAGTCACCCTGGCCGAACCCGTCCTGCTGTGCCTAATTTTGTGGTTCTGGCAAAAAATGTTGAGAAAATTATAGAAATTGCAAAATGTGTGTACAACCTCATGTTGTGCCAAAATTTTGTGAATTTTCAAAATGTTTACACCAGATTTCTGATGTAAACACTTTGACAAATTGTGGCCATAGTCTGAAATAATGTTACTTTGTTCAGCAGGATTTTACCTACTAATCTCTATACAGGTATTTAGACTTAAGCTGGGTTCACACATAGCGACAGCGACAACGACGTCGCTGTTAGGTCACCATTTTCTGTGACGTAACAGCAACCTTGTATGTCGCTGTTATGATCGCTGCTTAGCTGTCAAACACAGCGATGCAGCAGCAATCATAACAACGCTGTGCTACATGTGCAGAGAGCAGGGAGCTGTGCACACTGCTTAGTGCTGGCTCCCTGCTCTCCTAGCTACAGTACACATCGGGTTAATTACCCGATGTGAACTGCAGCTACATGTGCAGAGAGCAGGGAGCCGCGAACACTGCTTAGCGCTGGCTGCCTGCACTCCTAGCTACAGTACACATCGGGTTAATTAACCCGATGTGTACTGCAGCTAAACGTGCAGAGAGCAGGGAGCCAGCACTGGCAGCGTGAGAGCGGCGGACGCTGGTAACGAAGGTAAATATCGGGTAACCACCTTGGTTACCCGATGTTTACCCTGGTTACAGCTTACCACAGCTGCCAGATGCCGGCTCCTGCTCTCTGCTCGCTTCATTTCGTCGCTCTCTCGCTGTCACATACAGCGATCTGTGCGTCACAGCGGGAGAGCAACAATAAAAAAACGAACCAGGGCAGTGTGTAACGAGCAGCGATCTCACAGCATTGGCCAGATCGCTGCTCAGTGTCACACACAGCGAGATCGCTAATGAGGTCACTGCTGCGTCACAAAAACCGTGACACAGCAGCGATCTCAGCCGCGATCTCGCTGTGTGTGAAGCACCCCTTACAGCAGGGCCCCCAGACTTTTAACATGGAGTATCTCATTGGTCATATCAACTTGGTTAATAAATGGAGTGACAGGAACAGACATAATATCAAAAGATATAGTGAAGTCAAATGAATAGTGAGGGTAAGGTGCTTAGCGGTAAATCAAAACAAAAAGAAGCCAAAGTCAATATCATGATAAATTGTACAAAGTTGTGATAACAAGCAGGGTTGGTATCAAACAAGTATAGAATAATTGGAACACAGGGATAAACTAAAATCATTAACTGGCAACTTATAACAGACTGCTGGGAGTTTAAACAAGAAATTATATTGCCCTATTGGACACAGATGTATACTGAATTCCCCTGCTGACCATCCCAAAAATAGGCTAGTCAGCAAAAACACACACTATCTACCTGAGTAGCTTCACTACACAAATTAGAGATACACTTTATCTGGACATCCTGTGACCTAGCAGTTGGAGTTAAAGCAATTGGGTGGCATACATGGTGGCCAACCACAAAAAAGGCATTTTTAGTGCTTGCTAGTTACTCCCAAAAAGTGCAGCTGTGTCTGGTAAAAAAAGCTAAATGTCACTGAATGTCACTGAAGCAGGGTCAGGCAACTGTGTACAGAACCTGCAAAACAATTTGGGCATCCCAAATCAAATATCATTGGCTATGTTGCAAGGATTTTCCCACCAGCAAAGAAGGGCCTAGTGTTTTTTTCTTTACTAATGTCACTAATTTTTAAACCATTCATCTAGATACAGAAGTAGTTCTCAGGTTCTTAACACCTAATAGCAAAAAGGAAGGAACACACAAAGTTTAAGCTGTGTAATTACCACATCTAATGAAAGTCTACAGGGAAATTTTTTGCACAGGAGATTCAGCGTACCCGAAAGAGAAAATCACAAGCAGTGGCTTGGAAAAATGCACCATAAGTAAATTTACACAACGTAAAAAAGAGGTGCAGTGGGTATGAGAATTCCATTAATCCCATTCCCTTTGTAGTGCAAACTACTGCTTTTTTAACACTAGAAGTCCCAGAAATTTCGAGCTCTCTCCTGAAGTCCCGAAAGAGGGTCAAATGACCCTTGGACTATCTTTTTTATTTAGAACCAAAACAAAATGTTAATTTGAAATTTTTTATCTTGCAGATGAGGAGACTCATCCTCCATCAAAAAAGAGAGCTCGGTTTGTGAGTGAGCAGACAGAGACCGCAAACCCTTCAGGTCATTCGACCCGTCTCTGGGTTCCAAATGTAAAAATGTTAAATGACCCCTCTCTGGGACTTCTAGTGTTAAGGCAGCAAAAATATGCTGCATCAATAATACGAGTAAAACTCATCATGGGCACACAGCGTTAGGGTTCACTCATAATAGTGTTTAAATCAGACGAGTCCAATGCGAGAAAATGTCCCACTGCACTCACCCCAACGTTAATCAATGTTGCAGGTCAGATCAGTGTTTTATTTTCTCTTGCCGGTTCAGCATGAGCAAAACATTGCTACATGCAGTGATTGGCAGCCTGTCTCTAATCACATGCACCCAAACTAGTCTATGGGTGAGTATAAAACATCAGACTGCACTGATAACATTTGCGTAGACACAGAGACAAACAATGGAGAGATAGAGACATTAATCTCTCCATCTTCTCCCCACCTGTGCTCCGATTTTCACATGTGAGTGAATCAGTGTATAGTAGCTGACACTTGGCTCAGGCTCGCAGCAGATTTGGGCCAAGTGTCATTAGAAGATCATGTCCAATTGTCCCACATCTGATGCTATACACTAGTTGACCTCAGCCTTAAGGTGCAATTTTACACCTAAGCTATCAGAAAAGTCAAATCACTCTCATTGCCAAACTATTTCCTGCTTTTACATACTAACACTTTTTTGCACCTAATTTCCTTGCTAATGGTATCACTATTACATTCTAAATCTATTTTTACAAATCCCGTCATTATATCATATACCTTTCCTTCTCAGCACTGTCACAGTACTAAGAGGTGTTTTGAGTTTGACACTTTTTTCAGTGTTTTTTTGATGGCATAATTGAGAAAGTGTTAACAAATGTGGAACATCCTGTCAGTGACAGAAATCAGACATGTATAAGTGTTTTTGGGGTGTTTGATAAAATCATAAATAAAATATTTACAGTAGGTTGCAAATAAAACTAGTTTCAGAAGGATATATACACACTCTTTTAAATGCATCCAAAGATCTTAGCAATTATCTTAATATTATGGGTCCATGTGAATATATTTAGAAAGTTATTACTTTTACAGCTCAGGTAAAGTTTGGATACAGAACAAGGTATTAGCAATGCTCCCATAAGATTGTACAGACCTAGAAATCGTAATATGGACAGAAAATAGGTTTATGTTACCTAATATGCCCTTTAAATAGTTTACTTTATTTTCAATGACACAATTGTGGCATTACATTACATTCAATTACACTATTTTACCATAAAATGACATAGCTCAAAATAATGGAGGGTTACATACAATGCACTTCATAATATGCCAAATATATATATATATAAAACAAATTACTTTCAATGTACAACGACTTTGTACAGTCCCATTACCTTTTGTGATCTTTGGTATTTAGCAATCATTAAATTCTCTGCTGAGAGAATTAAATGCCTTGGTATCTCATGAGAAAGATCTCGAACAAGTGGTTTATCTCAAGATTCATGTTTTTTGCCTGATAAATGTATGAAAGGTATATTATCCTAGGTGACCAGCATGTAGTGACAGATTTAGATATGCAACAGACAAAGCGTAACGAGAGTGGTTGGACATCTTAATAGACAGCAGCCTTCCTGAAGTTCACTTCTGCAGCAGGTATGAAATTACAGTTGATATTACTATTGATTCTGTAGTTGAAAGCCCAAAGAGGAAACCAGAATATCAGCCTCCTTGTTGTGACTTAAGAGCAGGTCAGTCAATAATATTCCTATTTTACCTTACAGGTCGTCTTTTAATTTCTGAGCCAAGCAATTTCTTTTTTATTTAGCAGCATGTCTCTCCTTTCATAACTCAGAGCCTAATTGAGTAGGAGAGACCGCTGTAGGGCTCAACAAAATGTGCAAGACGGAGACAGGCTAAAGTTGCATCATTTTCAGGCAAAACAATGCCTTGCCCTAACTGGAACATTATGCTAAAACCTACCCAGTGATTTTGAGGTTACCTTACTGTTAAATTGGCTCATTATTCAACAACAATTCAAACAAAAACAATTAAGCTCCAAGGTGAAGATAAAACTAATCTATCTTTATTAGAATTGTTTATAGTCCAAGTACAGATTCCATGATTAAACATTTATTTGTTTCCTTATGCAAAGCAGCTAAATACCTAAAGTCGCATGGATTTTTGGTGGATTTCTTGATGAAGGAGAGGTGTTATCTCTGAAACGCATAGAAGAAACGACCTTGCATTCCTCTTATTTGGAGTTAACTCTTTATTGGCACAGCAACACAGACGTTTTTCCACTTTTTATGCTTGTTTTTTTCTTAAAGTCGCATGGAGGCAGATCCTGGGCGTTTCAGGCGCTATCCCACGCCCTTATTCCAAGCTTGTGCCGTAATCAATGTTAAGGGAAAGGAAGTAAGTTTTCACTACAAAATATTTTCAATTGTCAAACCATTGTTATCTGCACACAGAAGTGTAAAACAATGTGACCTACATAGATTGGACTGTGTAGCTGCACGGAAGATTAACTCTTTCTCCTACTACATTGTTTGATCTCCACGTGGGTTCTTCGGTGGCCTACAGGCATTTATGGTGGTTGTGATCCTCACAACCACAGGAGATGAGCCTCTCCAGATACTTCTCATTGTTATATACTGGATATGACCCTGTTTGCACAATATTTTCTTTACAGCTATACCTAATCTACAGAACTATAAGAAAGGTATTACCTAACATTGAAATCCTGCGTTTAATAATATTTATATGACCGCTATGAAGTGATTTCAACAAAATAGAATATTTTCTTGTGAGGGCCAGAGAAAAAAATGACATTTTTCTAAAAAAAAAATGTTTTCAAATCTCTAAAGACTTAGGAAAACTTTGTTGAGAGGCCCAATTATGCTTGAGTTTCAAAAGTGATCTTTGAGGAATGTATCCTTTGGGTGCTGCTCTAATCTCTTTTATAACGCTTAGACAGTCAGCTTAGACACCATCAAATTCTGGGATGATATCTTATATTTGAAGAGCAGTCAATCAGTTGAGATTCCAAGTATATAAATTACTTCTGACTTTTTTTAGAAGCTCTACCATTTCCACACACTTCATTCCTCTTACAAGGGTCATCATTCACCAAAAATGTTTGACAAAGCTCATTCACACTGAAAATACATCCTGCGTCATTAGAGCACTTAGAACACTTTCTTACAAGAAGCACTACATGAATTTACTTTGAAACACATTAAATCCTAGCATTAAGAGGTCTTTAATAGTATCCTTGAGAGGTTTGCCCCTCGGGAATAAGCACTGAAAATCAATATTGTATGGGAGAAAACTCAGAATTGCAGATACTAAAACAAATCAATAATGCAAGAAGATTATTGTACATCTGATCATGTGTATTTAAACAGAAAATGAAATAAAAGGTAACTCATTGCAGCAGAATTTCCGAGCCCTAGATGTAACTGTCATATAATCAGCATTCTCCTTTATTCTGCAGCATTATGTTATAGGTACTTAGAATGGCTGCACTTTCAAGCAGTTCAGATACTATTATTATTATTTTTTTCTTGTTGGGCTGCTTTAACATCAAATAAGCTTTGAAGAAGCTAATGAATACCCTGTTACGAATGGAGAAAAAGATAGGTAAAAATGGATTTCTTTAGTAATGCCACTAAGTGAAAGCGTGACTTGTCTCAAAGAATACTGTCGGATAACTGCTGTCCTATAACAAATTGAACAAAAAAATCTATTAGCAAACTTAGATATTCTCTGCATAATCTTGACACTTATTATGCTTTAACAAAGATATCAAATTCCATGCATTTTAATTTTCTCAAAATGTAATTTAACGATAGTTGGAGGCTGTTTTTCTTCTACAATCAGTTGAATATGAGAGTAAGGAAATATTCTTTATTTTTAATTTTTAAGAATTACGTCTTTATTCAACCCGGTTATTAATAATTTGTTTTGTAAGTTACAAAGCCCAAAGTAGATGACATTTAAAAATTGGATGAAAGTCAGTAAGAGGGTCCCTTTTATTCTTTCATTCCCTTGAGGCATTACATGTTTAGAATTTGGATAGTTACCCACTTCTATGCTTTGCTAGGTAGCATGACCACACTATTCTACAATGCACCATATCCAAATTGTCTACGCAAAGTGTTATAAGTCATGTAGCCACATTAGAAATTTAAAAGGCACTTCCTTGAGTTGTTCTCCTCTGCCAGTTAAAGTCTCAAGCTTTTTTGTATTGCTTTTTTTCCACTGCCATCATGTGAGCTGTTTTTATCTAATTCATGATCTTGATGGATTACATCAACTTGATTCTGTCAAAGTTAAGGTACAGTCACACTAAGCGACACTTCAGCGATCCCACCAGCAACCTGACCTGGCAGGGATGGCTGGAGCGTTGCTACATGGGTGGCTGGTGAGCTGTCACACAGGCAGATCTCATCAGCAACCAGTGACCAGCCCCCAACCAGCAGCGCCGTGTGGAAGCGATACTACGCTTGGTAACTAAGGTAAATATTGGGTAACCAACCCGATATTTACCTTGGTTACCAGCGCACACCGATTGGCGCAGGCTCCCTACACTCCTAGCCACATTACACATCGGGTTAATTACCCGATGTGTAGTCTGGCTATGTGTGCAGAGAGCAGGGAGCCAGCACTGACAGCGTGAGAGCAGCAGACGCTGGTAACGAAGGTAAACATTGGGTAACCACGGAAAGGGCTTCTTGGTTACCCGATATTTACATTGGTTACCAGCGTCCGCAGAAGCCGGTTCCATGCTCACTGCACATTCAGTTGTTGCTCTCTCGCTGTCACACACAGCGATGTGTGCTTCACTGCGGGAGAGCAACAACTAAAAAATGGTCCAGGACATTCAGCAACAACCAGCGACCTCACAGCAAGGGCCAGGTTGTTGCTGGATGTCACACACAACAACATCGCTAGCAACATCGCTGCTACGTCACAAAAGTCGTGCCTCAGCAGCGATGTTGCTAGCGATGTTGCTGTGTGTGACGTGGCCTTAACAAAAATTTCTGTTAAGAAGAATTTTAAATCCTGTTGGGCAAAATGAAAAACATAAAAGAATGGAGCCAGGAAGAACAAAGCCTTTGCTATTTCTTATTATTAATATATTGCAGACTATAACTCCGGATCTGTACAAAATGCAATGTCTTTACACATATATTTATGAATCTATCATACCGTATATGATGATGAAATCTGGCCAAGTATTACAAGAGTCCACTCGAACTAAGTAGATGTCAGCAATATACAATGCTATACAGAGGATCTCCTTTCAAGGGAGAGAGTTCTTAAAAAAATAACCTAATGTTTAATCATATTTTCGTGCTAGATATATTTTTTAAAAGATGGCAATGTTTTTTTTCATATCAGAATCTTTAATATAAAGAAAAATAGTAATATTGTCTGTTCAATACAGCTATTGTATTGTATACCTAATAGCAATATCTATGAGGGTGGTTTCTCGTTTGCCAAGATGGTTTTCAAAGCTAAAAATAGAAGAGGAAAGTTAAAAAGGTGGATAAGATTTTAATACTTTTGCTTCACCACCCATTATCATCCACCACTGGCACTGACTTCAAAAAGCTATCCATGTGCAGTACAACTGTCAGACAAACAATGGTTCAACCAACTGTTCAATAGGCAACTATTTCACATGACTCCTCCATACTTCGGAGTACTCACTCTGTTGAGCTCTCCTTTGTTCTTTATGAAGGAGCTGCTGCCAGTCTACTCTGGTAGATATATATCTCACCAAGAACAAAAGGACTGGCAGTCTGAAATTCGATTTACCGGTTTCTTAACTTCTCTGACATCATGTGTCAGGGGAGAGTTTCTAGACTCCCATACACATTAGACTGTCGGTCAAGCCTGCCGATAATGTTGAGTTCAACCATTGTTAGTGTATTGTTTATGGGTCCCCTTAGAGGTGCGTGTATAGCAGAAATGAAAAAAAAAAATTAAATTAAATGAAAAGGGTAAAATGTGTTAAAAATATACTAATCAGCCACAGCACTGACAGGTGAAATGAATTGTATTGATTATCTTGTTATAATGTCATCTATGATGGGGAAGATATATTAGGCACTAAATGAAGTTAGTCCTTGAACAATATTCAGAAAGTGTGAAGCTCCACTCCAGCATTTTTTTATTCACCGCTGGAATGATGCTTTTAATATGAGGTTCAAGCCACTTTATTATATTCACACCCCAACGTCTTCATCTTTTATCAACACCACTCCTACAGATCTTCTGAAGTTTTTGACCTGCTGTGGTGCTCCAGTTTTTCACTGGAGCTTGCAAGAGGTCAATCTTCAATTCAAGTCTATGGCAGCCTTGTTCTAGCTTTCATAGACTTGTTTTGAGAGCTTGTGATGTAACTAGAGTTGAGCAAGTGCCTAACTATTCGTATTTGCTATACTCATGAGTATTAGCAGAAAGAGGGGGGAGCCAGCACTGCTTGAGAATGGCATGCAAACAATTAAAAGTGCAAATTCACAAATTATTCCAACTGTACTATGATGAAAAATGAGATTTTTAGCAAACGATTAATCAATTTTTTGAGCCACCCTTGCCACATCACGGCAAATCTTAATAGGGGGTCCTACTCTATATTTCATATTTCTATTGTGCCATGCAACCTCCTAAATTCATTAAAAGCAGAACCATATTGAAGCAACACATATACCTGTAACATTTCAGAAACCGCTTCCATGTTTTCAAGGAGAAGCAACCGCGAATAAAGGCAGCCCAGGTCCCAGCATGTGCAGCGAACACCACACACGCCAGGGCAATGTCAGAACTGGCCATCACAGTGCCAGACCAGGGTCCATGAATAAAGACAGAACAGGCCCAAGTAAATGGTGCTTAATTAACAAAGCCTGTGGTGGCTGACCCCCACCATGCCACGCACACCTGGGTTGGTTTGCAAATTCCTTCTGTTTCTATTAAAATTAAATATTGGTGGCTGTTCACACTCAACCACCTCACCCTTTTCCACAGGCTTTATTAATTAAGCACCATTTACTTGGGCCTGTTCTGCCTTTATTCATGGACCCTGGTCTGGCACTGTGAGGGCCAGTTCTGACATTGTCCTGGTGTGTATGGCGTTCGCCGAACATGCTTGGACCTGGGCTGCTTTTATTCAAAGTTGCCTTTCCTTGAAAACATGGAAGCGATTTCTGAAATGTTACTGGTATATGTGCTGCTTCAATATGGTTCTGCTTTTAATGAATTTAGAAGGCTGCATGGCACAATGGAAATATTAAATATAGAGCAGGACCCCCCCCCCTATTGAGATTTGCCGTGACGTGGCAGGAATGGCTCAAAAAATGGATCAATTACTTGCTAAAAATCTCATTATACATTATAGTACAGTTGGAGTAATTTGTGAATTTACACTTTTAATTGTTTGCATGCCATTCTCAAGCAGTGCTGGCTCACCCCTTTCTGTTGTTCATAATGAGTACTGTATAATACTCGCGTATTTGTTCTGAGTAGCATGTGCAATATAAGTCAATGGGGGATACTCGTAATGTAACGAGTAAGCTGAATTCCGCACTATTTGCTACTTGCACGAATAGTACAGCATTTGGGTTACTCATTACTTTGCGAGTATTCCCCATTGACTTGCATTGCACACGCTATTCGGAATGAATACGTGAGTATTAGACAGTATTCGTTATCACTATAGCGATTACAAATACGTACTTGCTCAACTCTAGATGTAATGTCTGACTTCCAGCAAGTCAAAAGTTGCCGGTCACATGACCAAGCCATGGGACCAGAATGGCTTCAATAAAAGGTGAAGACGCCGGAGAACGAGTATAAGAAAAGGACCTCAGACCTTAGATTAAAAACATCTTTCCAGCCATAAAAAAACAAAATACTCAAGTGGTGCTTTAAGTTTTATAACACATTATCAATGTATACTTCCAAATTTGAAGTTTGAAAGTCACAATGGCGTTTGTTATTAAGCTACTTGAGATGGTGAAGGACATATTATTTATTCCTAACCAGGAAAAAAACATGCATTTTTTTGTTACAAGAGTCAATGATCTCAATAGTGTTGACTGACTTAATCTGCTAGATGATTAACGGTCCCATGCTCCACAGAATGTGATTAATTGTGAGGCTTGCAGCGAGCTATGTATAATTATCAGGTGTTAGCAGGTAAATATGAGATGGATGCAACCAGGAATGACTTATAAATAGAATAGAAGGAGAAAGAAATTCTATTGTGGGTTTGTTGATAGCTAAAAAGAATCCATCTG
This sequence comes from Anomaloglossus baeobatrachus, assembly GCF_048569485.1. NCBI lineage: Eukaryota > Metazoa > Chordata > Amphibia > Anura > Aromobatidae > Anomaloglossus > Anomaloglossus baeobatrachus. The sequence goes on from NC_134356.1 coordinate 355,387,712, forward strand.
CAGTACATAACAATTTGATTCATTAATCAGGTTCTATTCATCTGTGTTTAATTAATTTCAAAATCATGGCTAAACTATAGTACTATGCATTGCAAAATTGTACAAAAGGCTGATGTTTTAGATCCATTGCAATAAAACGTCTCAATCTGCAAGTTTAAGAATTATACATGTATTGAGATTAATTTTCTGGTGTAACATAAGAACAGGATATTTTGACAATTAAAACCAGATTTATGAAGCTTTGTGCAATTTTATTTCTACGTGTCTTGAAGTGTGGGTTTGGCTTTGGAGTCCTGTCAGAAACAAAAAAAACAACACAATTTTAACCCTTCAATTGTTTGAAGGCTATAAACATGTTTGGGGTTATTATCTTTAATTAAATGAATGTAACATGTGTGAGTGGCACAAGCTATCAATCAATTTGCTGGGGAGTGATTACAGTGACTGTAACAACTCCTTGCACTGATTCGATAACTAGAAATGAGCAGCTGCAGGGAGAATAAAACTTCATTTTCTACCATATCTGCTGCTCAAAGCAGACAGACATTATGTAAATATTTTCTTGCAGATTACACTAATATTACAGGTAAATAGAATCTATGTAGGTGACAGATTCCTTTAACCATTTTCATTAAGTTTTGATTCAGTTAATAGTATTCTTAGAAGATTGCACAGAAGGTAGAAGGGCAACAGATCCAAATGTAAAGGCCGCTTTACACGCTATGATTTATCTGACGATATATCGTCGGGGTCACGGTTTTCGTGACGCACTTCCGTCATTGTTAGCGACATCGTTGCGTGTGACACCTACATGCGACTCCAAACGATTGCAAATAGGGTAAAAATCGTTGATCGTTGACACGTCGTTCAGTTTCAAAATATTGTTCGTTGTTTGGAACGCAGCAGACATATTGCTATGTTTGACACCCTGCCAACGACGAACAACATCCACACGACCGCCTTGGTCAAACAATATATCGCTGAACAATGCAGTGTCGTTTGTGAGATGTGTACATGTGACCGCTACAAAATGACCTATGAGCGATCTCGGCAAATCGTAACAACGATCTGAGCGTGTCACATCGCTAACGAGATTGCTAGAGATATCATTGTGTGGAAAGCAGCCATTAGTCAAGCTCACTAATAGATTTAACTGTTAACTCAATCGAATTTTACAAAAATCAGTATTCTCCTAAGGTAAGTCGCTCCCGTGCAGATTAAGCAAAATGGACAATCAAAAGGTCAAAAGGGGTAAAAGCCATCAAATAAAGAAAATACTTATTTCTCGCCTCTCTGGCTTCTCCGCTCCTCACAGTCCCCCAACCAGTCTTTGTCACATCTTCTAATTCCCATCACTCACACTGATGGTGTGCATACGCAAGCAAGTTCACGGTGGATGACGTGACCTCTGAAACGCTTGCGTAGAACCAACCTGGGCTGCATCAGAGCCTGAAGTATAGAGTGAGAGCCTAGAGGAATTCAGTGTGGGGATCAGAAGATGCAGCAAGAAAAGGACTAAATGAAATATCCTGTTCACGCGAACAGTTGAATTTCAGTTTTGCCTTATCTGCTAATATATAGCTATTAACAAAGAGGATGCTTTGTGGAAAACTATAGTTCACCCTGCTCCACGGAAGATAATAGTGTACAGTATGTAAAAACCTCCTTCTATGTATTGGCTGTATGATGGTTTTTTTTTCATTACAAATTTTTCATCTGCTGCTGAAGAAATGAGAGAACATTTGAAGCACTGGGCCAAATGTCACTTTTAGGAATCTCAAGAAGTCTAATATTGTACTTGACATGGAGTTTGTTTCAATTCCGGATAACACTATATCTTATTCAGAAGCATATTCCTGTTTTTCTAGAAGAGTAACTGCATCTCTGGGATTACAAATGCAAGGAAAAGCATTTTGCTTCTTTGCTTCAAAACTAAAGATACGTTCACATTAGTCTTTGAATAAGTTTCTTGCAGCTTGGATTGATGAAAAAGGCACTAATATTGTTATTTATTTTATAAGGCTGCTAACTTTCATATTGCTGAATGAATATATGATATTAAATACAGAGAATGAAAAAGCAATAAAAATAGGACAACTGTAGCAAGTGTTAAAGAGAACCTGTCACGTGGAAAAATGCTATTAACCTGCAGATATGGGGTTAATCTGCAGGATAATAGCATTATGAACCTGCCCAGTGCCTGCACATTAAACCCCGCTGCCAGGCGGAAATTAACTTTAATCCTCAAGGCAGCATTTGGGTTTCAGTCACGGAGTTTGCACTGGCAAGTGTTCAGTCACCGCTTTGTGTATGGAGAGCCGCGGCTGTAACCACACCTCCACAATGACTGACACCAACTGAGCAGTAGAGAAAGTTAAAGTTATCAGTCAGTGAGGGGGCATTGTTACTGCCTCCCCTCTCGATACACAAAGCGGCGACTGAACAAGCGGTGGCACCACCTCCATGACTGAAACCCGAATGCCGCCAGGAGGATTAAAATTAACTTCATATCTGCAGATCAATAGTATTTTTCCATGTCCCAGGTTCCCTTTAAAATAACAGCCATGGCAAGTTGTGCCCTTAACGTTGCACATCACTACTTGATTAGTGCAGCTTTTCATACATCTTATAAAAGAAAATAGTGTAGAGCCATTGGTGCACTACATTACTAGAGTAGGCCATTGGTGGTCAGTTTAATACCTGCTACATCTGTAAGTACATTAAGCATGACCATCCTGGGAGACAGATTAGTACATAATTCCCTGCAGTGACTCTGCTAGATATTCCTGCATATTGCTACACATTTTGAAAACCAAGTGACTCCATACTATGTGAGAAAATGTCATAACTAGCGACGAATGAGCGTGCTCAGCACTGCTTGATACTCGATTGAGTATCAGGGTGCTCGAGATGCTCGGTATATGATTATCATGAAGGTGCTCAATAGGCTTGATTTTTAAGCCAGCGTATTCTTTCTCTCTCATTTTTCCAGAAGCCCTTAACAGGAGGTCGGGGAATGAGTGAGAGTGAAAGAGATTTTCCTCCCTGCCCTCCTGTTGAGGTTTTCTGGAAACATGTTCATGTTTCCCATTGACTACCATTATGCTCGGCACTTGACTCAAGTCCATCCGAGCGTCCGACCTGCTTGATTCGAGAACTGAGCACTAGGGCATTTCAGAGATGTTTAATGGCATGAGTATTGTAAATATTGTTCTTTTTTATGATCTATACTGTGAACATGATATCTAATGGTGGGGAAACACCTTTAACAATTCAAACAAGAGAATTGAGAGCTCAGCTTACCATTTATTCAACTCAATAAATAACTAATGGATATATGAAGGATGGACAGCAGGATCACAACACCATAAGGTTTTCTCAACTATTTCATATACAGTGGAACCCCGTTTAACGAGTTTCCCACTTAACGAGAATTTCGCTTAACAAGCAAAACTTTCTGTAAATTTGTAACTCGGTTTACGAGAAAGCCTTGCTGTAGCAAAATACTCACCGCACACACTTCCGGTTCCGTACATCCACCACGCTCTGACCCTCTTGCAGTCCACACAAACACACACATGCACGCACAAAACACACACAAACAAACACGCACTCACGCACACACACACATATTATGCTCACCTTACCTTCCGTTCCCTCGCCGGCTTCCTGGGTCTTGTAGTTCGCCGGTGCATCGTGACGAGGAAGGAATCCTCGCGGCCAACTACAAGACCCAGGAGGCTGGCGATGGAACGGAAGGTAAGGTGAGCATAATATGTGTACCTTCCATTCCATCACCGGCCTCCTGGGTCCTGTAGTTCGCCGCTCCACACTGTGTATCGGTAACCATCGGCGACGAGGCAGGAACTTCCCCTGTCAGATGCTACTCAAAGGCAGCGCGCTGACCAATCAGATGCTCTTGCCTTTGATGTCAGCGCTCTGGGTGCGGAAGTTCCTCCCTCGTCGTCATGGTTACCCGATACACAGCCCGTGCAAGAGAACAGCAAGTCCCAGCAGGCCGGTGAGGGAACGGCAGGTAAGGTGAGCATAATATGTGTGTGCGTGCTTGTGTGTGTGTTTGTGTGTGTTTGTGCATGTGTGGAATAGCACAACAGGAGACCAGGATGGGACATTTAACAAGTTGTGGAATGAATTGTCTGCATTGCAATGATTTCCTATGGGAAATCTTGCTTTGCTGAACGAGTAACTTGGTTAACAAGCACACTCTCAGAACGGATTGTTCTCGTTAACCAAGGTTCCACTGTATAGAATGTGTACCCTGGCTGTGCTTTTATTTAACATTTAACTTCATTAAAGCAGAAACAATTCTATTTCCTCCTCTAGTATTATTCACACATTTAATGCATTTGCATTGATATCAAATACAGTGTAAAATATGTTTTCACTCTATTTACAGTGAATAATTTGACAGCCACATTTTCTTTTGTTAATTGAATGATATGTCTTTTAACTTCAGTTTAAAAAGGAAATGGAAGTGTTACAGCTGCTTGAGAAGAAGAAGATCAAGAAGAAGGAGAAGGAGAAGAAGAAGAAGAAGAAGAAGAAGAAGAAAAAGAAGAAGAAGAAGAAGAGCTAGAGGAAGATGAAGAGGAAGAGGAAGAAGAAGAGGAAGAAGAAGAAGAAGAAGAAGGAGAAGACTGAAAGGAAACAAATAAGAGGAAGCATAGGAAGAGGAGAAACAGTACAAGAAGAAGATGATGATGAAGAATGAAACATGAAGAATGATGTTACTCTTATTATATTTTCAGATGAAAGCTAAAATTTTCTTAATATTGGTTTGTAAAAAAAAGTAGAATCACTACTTGATACAATTTTTTAGAATTAAAATACAATTTATTCAACTGGATAAAAATTAGTTATTGTGGCGACATGAGATGCAGTTAAACATTTAGAAGATCTCACAATCATGGGTACATGCCCTCAATAAGATTAAAGACTATTACAATTGTTACTAAGCCGTGGCATAGATTTTGCCTTTCTCCATATACACATGTACACTCTGGAGAGTTACTTCACAATCTTTCTGCTTCACTTTAATTATGTAATACACAATTGGCACATGAAGCCCCTTTGATCCTTATCATAGAGTTGAAGGCAATACTTGTGCAAGCACATCTTGCCTTGGTGTTAACAAATATGCCTGTTTGAGGCACCATATTTCCATTCCCTAGGCCACCGAGTGCAATAAAAAAGGCCTTGAATCAATAAAAGAATTTTAATGGCAAAGAGAGACCACAGGGTTTATGTAGTCTATCCCTCACATCTGATAATTCACTTGCTGTTATTTTACAACAAAATCTCTTGAAAGTTTTTTCCAAGCATCTAGTACTTGCTCATTAAAGTAATATTTTTTTTAGATTACTTCTGGTCTTGTCTCCAAGTAATTTCAGTTCTTGTGTTTAGTTTCATTAAAGTAAAAACATATTCCTCTGAACTTTATTTGAACCTTCACATATTTTCATCATATCTGTATGTTTCCATTATATATCTGATCTATACAAATAAAGTTTTTAAACTCTCTCCTGATAAGTTTTAAACATAAGACCTTCCATCTTTTTTGTAGCTCGTCTTTGTAAATTTTATTTATTTTTTTTTTTTAGGCAACATGTTAAAATCTAAAGTGGATTTTCCACCAGATCTGAATTCTTTAAGTCTAGTGATAGAACGCATTGGTTTACAGTATACACCCACCCATCTGACTGACAGCAGCTTGCATTGGGCAGTGAGAGATTTCAGCAGCATGAGGAACACTGAGGAACTGAATCAAAGTTTCATAAATAATTATACAGCCAATCTAATATGGTTTTTGAAAGTGTATACAACATCTTTATCACCACTACGTGAACTATTTAATAATGTATGCAGATTGACAGATCCACTTTAACAAACACAGTGTTCCCAATGTGATCTCATGGATGTGGCTCAAATGGGTGTCTTCGTCCTCCAGTGCCGGCGCCTCCTCTTTCAGCCATCTTCATCCTCCTTCTGAAGCCTGTGTGCATGACGCGTCTACGTTATACACTCGCCGGTCCCGCGCATGCGCACTACAATACCTTGATCTGCCCTGCTCAGGGCAGATCAAAGTGGTGCACTTGCTCGGCACCTGAATGCCGGCGAGTGTGTATGACGTCGGACACGTCATGCACACAGGCTTCAGAAGATGGAGGACAAAGATGGCCGAAAGAGGAGGTGCCGGCACCAGAGGACGAAGACGCCCATTTGACGCACATCCTCCACAGCAACTGGTTTAGGTAAGTATTATAAAGTGTTTTTTTATGTTCTACACAGCGGTCTGGGTTCTTATATACAGCACGTTAGAATGCTGTATATAAGAGCCCAGTGGTGGTGGCCGCAGCTTATAGTGCAAAAAACTGGTGACAGGTTCCCTTTAAAGCCCTACCATCTTCCATACAGGTACACCATTAACGGTTCAAAGAAATATCCCCCTGCGCAAACCCTCAACAATCCTCCCCACTTTTGGGCAGTTTGAAATCTTCAGAAAAAGTTGGCTAATAAAACACCAGTACTGTAATATATCTATATCTAGATATATATATAGAGATACATAAATATATGATATATATATATACACATATATATATATATATATATATATATATACATAAGCCATCCCCACGCTTTCCTTCAGTAGGGACAGGGAGGCTGGTTAGAGTTCATGGGAAAATCGATGGACCTAAATACAGGGCAATTCTGGAGGAAAATCTGTTGGAGGCTGCAAAAGACTTGAAACTGGGGCATAGGTTCATTTTCAAGCAGGACAACAATCCTAAACATATTGCCAGAGCTACAATGGAATGGCTTAGATCAAAGCATATTCATGTGTGTGGATGGCCCAGTTACAGTCCAGACCTAAATCCCTTTGAGAATCGGTGGCAAGGCTTGAAAATTGCTGTTCAGAGACGCTCATCATCCAATCTCACTGAGCTACAGCTAATATGCAAATATCTGGCAACAATGTCAGAATATACAGTAGATGGCATACCCCAAAAGACTTGCAGGAGTAATTGCAGCAAAAGATGGACTAAAAAGTGTTGACTCAGGGGGACTGAATACAAATGTGCATCCCAATTTGCAGATTTAGATTTTTATAATATTTAGAAAACCATGTATCATTTACTTTACACTTCACAATTACTTGCTACTCTGTATTGGTATATAACATAAAATTTCCCCAAATTAAATTCCGTTTTTGGGTGTAATGAGAAAAAGTGTGGAAAAGTTCACAGGGTATGAATACTTTTTTCAAGGCACTGTAGATATGTAGATATGTATCTACATTACATTCCTTTTGGTATACAATTTAGTATCTAAATATTCGGAATGTAAGTTCTTTTTTTATAATTGCGCTAAAAGTCATAAAACAGTAGTCTATTGAATATAATTACAATGCTATGTAAACTGTATGTTTTGTAAACCGCGTCGCTGCCAAAAGTAACCTTTTCATAGCAACTGTTAGTTCCCTTCATTACTTTTCTCTCTTCAAACTAGCATGCTGTCCAATACCTGAAATTTGCCTGAACTATTCACATAGTATTGCTGTGTTAATAAACACTAATCATGAGATTTCCAGCATCGATGAAACAAATCCATTTACATGTGAAGGAGCAGGTGCCAATATATGCTAAATACCGTAGATAATCACAATTCTTAATAGCAGCAATCAAAGTTAATCAGAGCGCTAGAAAACGCAAATCATTATGGCATCTACATAAAGTATTTAGCTGCAATTCCAAAGTAAGAGGCTTCTTATAAATATGACATTGTTTGAGTGTGAACCGCCACCTCCGGTACATTATTAGCATGAAATAACAAGGTATAAAAAACGCACATTACATCTCGAGGACAGCTACTTGGGTTGTGGGATAACACACCTGACAATATAGGTTTAAAACATCTATATTGTTATTTATGTTTGCTTTGTGTTTTTAATGTCTGCTGTGAAAATTATTTATAGATTTTTGGGCATTTGATAATTCATCTCCATCAAAAATGTTGTGTTCGGTAAAATGTGTTCTTTATAGGAAACATGCATTTTGTCTTCTTTGTAAAATGTCACAGAATAGAAACTTGCAATCATTTCTGCCAGAGGAATCCGACATTTGGCTGACCTAGTTGGCAAGGAGTTTATTCAATGTTACCATCAAGCAGCAGCCGAAAATGGCCCAGTTGCAGTTTTCTTTTTTTTTTCTTTTTTGCTTTCTTTGTCCTATCGAACACTTTTTGTCACATGGATCAGGATCAAAACCTTTGATGTCACCGATGAATACTTCAGGCTAATGAACCAGATTTGGAAAAACAGGCTGCTTTGGTTACTGTAAATAACAAATTTCTCATAAATGGGCTAACCATAATTTCACCAGACTAGCCTTTGTATAGCTAGGCCGGTGAATGCACAACTCGAATTTACATATTGAACACAAGAGGAGAAGAGTAATTTGTGCAGAAAAAAACAGACAATTTTATTGATTACACAAACAATCACAATGTAAAATATCTAAAAACAACCACAGGAGAGTGGGAAAGGAGGGACAAATGGCCAATTCATAGGAAAAAGGGGTTTCCAGATATTATATGATATTGTTACGGGGGGACCGGCAGATTAGGACCAGGGGGTATATATCCTAATCGCCAGTCGGGGCCCACCGTGCTCCAGATGACAAAGGAGCTGCTGGCACCTGAGGGTTAGGCGGAGACTATAGAGCTGGATGGCTCTGAGATAACCCAGGAACTCTGGGAACCGGTCACGTGTGCTGGGACACGTCAGACCGGACGACAACCCGATTAGCGTTTTGGTGCACCTAGCGCTACACCAACCACGTGTGCAGGAAACACGTCAGGCCGGGTGGTAACCAGGTAGCGTTGACCGGAAGACCGCCACGAAAGCACCCTGTCGGCCACGTGTGTAGGACACGTCAGGCCGAGCGGTCCTCCGATTAGCGTTTCTGGCCACCTCTCGACTGAACAAACAAGAAAGAACTGGAGCTTACAAAGGCTGTTCATATAAAACATCAAAAAGCTTTATTATATAAATTTTTTTAAAAATTGGGTTTCAATCATTACAAAAAATATATATATGGTGCTAATAGCGGACAAGGTGAAATACCACATATAAGTGGGGGAGCAAAGGTGACAAGCACCCCAAATGGGGAGGTAATCTTAGCAGGGACAAAGGATCATGAATAGTCATAGATGGCTGGCTAACAAATATGGCGCCTCTGTCCTGACAAGGTATGTAAAAACGTATAGCCAAATCGGCATAAAACCATTGGGCAGGGCAGAGGCACCAAAGACCAGACTAGTCATATGAAGAAGATCCAAAAACAATCCCATAACTTACACATAGTCAAGAGGGTGATCACCAGAGCGTCCCACACCAGTGAGAGGAGCCTTGCTACGTGCGTTTCGCACGGATTACATCTGCTGGCTTCATCAGGGAAGGTATACGGCAATTGCCGTTCAAGGACCTTAAATAAGAGGTCACATGACCTCATTGGGCAGACCAGGACCTGGAAAATGTGTCCCGACCAATCGGATCCCCGCTGGCACGCACGCGCGCCGCGCGCCCGACATCACACGCCCCACAGCTGTCCAACGGGAGAGGAGGCCCGGAGCACAGTAACTCCGTGCTCCAAGGCCACCCCCACCCAACAAAGGACGGCCAAGGGGCGGGCAAGGCAGGCGAGCGGCGCGCACGGGGCACGGGGATCAGAGGGCGGGACACAGCTCCCAGCCAGAGCCCGTCAGTCAGCCAGTCGGGTTGCCACGTGTGTGTAGGACACGTCAGGCCAGATGGATACACCAGTAGCGTTGACCGGGAAGCCGAGGAAAATAAGGAACACCCTGTTAACTCCACAGGGGTCCTGGAGTACGCTGTCCGTGTGCGTAGGGGGCACAACCGGACAGGTGGCGCAGCAGGTGCGTTATCCGTGTGCGTAGGGGGCACAATCGGACAGGTGGCGCAGCAGGTGCGTTGTCCGTGTGCGTAGGGGGCACAATCAGACAGGTGGCGCAGCAGGTGCGTTGTCCGTGTGCGTAGGGGGCACAATCGGACAGGAAGCACAACAGCCGCAGCCCAGTTAACGCCACTGGGCTGCTATAGCTAGACTGGAATGGCAGAAGGGAAGCACGGCGCCTGACCCTGATGTGCCGAGCCACGAATCTTGGCGTGACAGGCACCGTTCGCCTAACCCTACCTACCGCTTCCCAACATAGGCTTATGCCGCAATGAGGCTCTAACATGGAGGTGTGCTCTGACTGAGCAAATGTGAAGACTGCGCACCTCCATGTTGTCTCCAGCCCCTTTTATAACCTGGGTCCGCCCCAAACCCAGGGTGGAACCACCAAGGTCCAATAGCAGAGTGCCATGTCATCAGTGACGTCACATGCGACCTATCCGGAACCGCCACGTCATTGATGATCTCATGACAGCCACGCCCCAAACACTTCACCAGTCATCGTCTGACGACCAATACTGAGGTGCCAGATCATAGGGGCGGGCCTCTGCGAGCCAGTCCGGAGTTGCCACGTCATCAGGACACCTGACACCCTCTGCCCTATCAGTGCCTGCCACCTCACGGACATGCTCAGTGAGGTCCTTACCGGACCTAGCCTCTGGTGCACTAAGTGCCTGAGCATGCCCAGTAGCCTGAGCAACAGGCTCAGAAAGCAGACTATCAGTTTGAGCATGCTCAGTAGGCACATCCCAGCAATTAGACACAGCACGAAGTCCAAGTACCTGTGCAAAGAGGCTGTTAGGGTTAATTGTGGGAGCATGCTCAGTAGCCTGAACTGAGAACTTAGTCTCAGACATAACACAATCAGGCTGAGCATGCTCACTAGGCAAAACACCGGGCTTAAACTCTGGCTGGGGTAAATCGGCGCACGCATGCGCACTAGCCGCCTCCCCACACTTAGACGTGGTGGAAGGAACAGCCAACTGGACGACCCGAGGCACGGCCAAGAACGGCAGCCGGCGCCTGGGCGCAACAGGAACCGCAGCAGGCTGCTTGCGGCTATGGCGGCGCCGGTTCGTAACAGATATGGTCAGATAATACAAAAAATGGTAAAAATGAAGGAAAATATTCCCATATTACAAATGTCATACCAATGGGGGAATATAGAGACATGAGCACCAATACTTAATCAAGGAAACCATATTTCCCTTAAGAAGTGTGCAACACTTAGCGAAACGCGCGTAGTGATCCTTTGATCTGGTCCAGGTGTACTCTATGGCCTAGGAACTTTCCTTCACAGCACCTTACTTATATGCACTAGCACTTTAGGTAAATATGGTTCCCTTGATTAAGTATTGACGCACATGTCTCTCTATTCCCCCATTGGTATGGCATTTGTAATACGGGAATTGTTTCCTTCATTTTTACCATTTTGTGTATTATCTGACCATATCATATAATATCTGGAAACCCCTTTTTCCTATGAATTGGCCATTTGTCCCTCCTTTCCCACTCTCCTGTGGTTGTTTTTAGATTTTGTACATTGAGCAGTGCAGTGAGACTATGGAACTCTCTGCCGCATGATGTTGTAATGAGTGATTCACTACTAACATTTAAGCAGAGCCTGGATGCCTTTCTTGAAAAATTTAATATTACCAGTTATGCATATTAGATTTTATGACAGGGTATTGATCCAGGGAACTAGTCTGATTGCCGGATGTGGAGTCAGGAAGGACATTTTTCCCCATTGGAACTTGTTTGCCACATTGGGTTTTTTTTGCCTTCCTCTGGATCAACATGTTAGGCTACGGGTTGAACTAGATGGACTTAGAGTCTCCATTCAACCTTAAAAACTATGATACTATGATACTATGATACTATGATACATTGTGCTTGTTTGTGTAATCAATAAAATTGTCTGTTTTTTCTGCACAAATTACTCTTCTCCTTTTGTGTTCAATATGCTTTGGTTATTGTGCGCAGAATAGGAAAGACTGCACTATACAACAAAACTAGTGCAACATCATAGAGGAAGAGTTTACAACAACCAATTACATTGCCGATCTTGTTTACGTCACTCTTTGGATAATAAAGGCAAAAAGCTGATTCGTTTCTATTCAAAACTTTTTTCCTTTATCCTTGTACAAGTTCTGATGAACATTTAGGATGGTTGAGTGGACAATATTGTGAGAGCTCTACATTACAGTGCAGCTAAACTTTTACTTAACATTGACCATAAAGTCAGTAAATATAGAGCTATCATTTTGATATTTTTTTTTATTTCAATATTTTTAATTTATGTTCAGTGTGAAGTATTGAAAAAATATTTTGCACAAAGTCCTGGGGGATATCAGAAAATGACCTATTGTTTAAACTATGTTTTTGTGCAAAATCCATTTTTTACAACATTTTTTACATTTGTTTTTCTATATCAACTTTTTTTAACGTAAAAATGTGTAATCTTACAACTTTTACACTATCCTGGGGCTATTTTAGGAAATTCATATGAACATTAGCTGCAATGATCAGATTGTATTGAAGCATCTAATGAACATGTGCATAGGTAATTGGGAAAGGAGGGGCAGCAGCATTAGTGACATCACCAATTGTGATTGGGTGATCCTGTCTTATCACTGTGACATCACCTATTGTGATTGGTGGATCCTGTGTTATCACTGTGACATCACCTATTGTGATTGGTGGATATTGTGTTATCACTGTGACATCACCTATTGTGATTGGTGGATCCTGTGTTATCACTGTGACATCACCTATTGTGATTGGTGGATACTGTGTTACTACTGTGAATTCACCTATTGTGATTGGTAGATCCTGTGTTATCGCTGTGACATCACCTATTGTGATTGGTGGATACTGTGTTATCACTGTGACATCACCTATTGTGATTGGTAGATCCTGTTTTACACTGTGACAGTGAGGGTACCTTCACACTTAGCGATGCAGCAGCGATCCGACCAGCGATCTGACCTGGTCAGGATCGCTGCTGCATCGCTACATGGTCGCTGGTGAGCTGTCAAACAGGCAGATCTCACCAGCGACCAGTGAACAGCCCCCAGCCAGCAGCGACGTGCAAGCGACGCTGCGCTTGCACGGAGCCGCCGTCTGGAAGCTGCGGAGACTGGTAACTAAGGTAAACATCGGGTATGGTTACCCGATGTTTACATTAGTTACCAGAGTGAGCAGGGAGCAGGGAGCCGCGCACACTGAGCGCTGGCTCCTTGCTCTCCTAGCTACAGTACACATCGGGTTAATTAACCCGATGTGTAATGCAGCTACATGTACAGAGAGCAGGGAGCCGCGCACACTGCTTAGCGCTGGCTCCTTGCTCTCCTAGCTGCTGTACACATCGGGTTAATTAACCCGATGTGTACAGCAGCTACATGTGCAGAGAGCCGGAGCCGGCAGCACAGGCAGCGTGAGAGCTGCAGAGGCTGGTAACTAAGGTAAATATCGGGTAACCACCTTGGTTACCCGATGTTTATCTTGGATACAGCTTACCTCAGCTGTCAGACGCCGGCTCCTGCTCCCTGCTCGCTTCATTTGTCGCTCTCTTGCTGTCACACACAGCGATCTGTGTGTCACAGCAGGAGAGCGGCTTTGAAGAAAACGAACCAGGGCTGTGTGTAACGAGCAGCGATCTCGCAGCAGGGGCCAGATCGCTGCTCAGTGTCACACACAGCGAGATCGCTAATGAGGTCACTGCTGCGTCACAAAAAGCGTGACTCAGCAGCGATCTCGGCAGTGAGCTCGCTGTGTGTGAAGCACCCCTGACATTACCTATTGTTATTGGTGGATCCTGTTTTATCAGTTGTAATTAGAGGTGTTTGTTACCTGTCATTGTAATCATGTCTCTGCTGATAAGGAGCTTGTTCAAAACTGTTCCTGAAAGGTCAAGAACTAGGAGTCTACTAGAGCCCCAGTGGCCAGTGTGAAAATAGCAAATATATATGTTATGTGATATGATAAAAGAGATGAACATAAAAACCAACAGGTCTGATAACACATTTGCTTTAAGCATCCTATATAATTTGTTAAGCTTCACTTGTAGGTATTTCCTAATAAGTTTGTTTACGGGATGTGAATATTATATTAATTGATGCTGCATTATGAGTGTTCTCTTCAGATGTTTATATATGTCTACATTACATGTAGTAGAAAACATTTACTAATTAATGTATGTTTATGTTTGGAAACATTTTGGTGTCATTATCTATTCTATGGGACATACAAAAGCAACTGTCACCTTAATGATTGGAGCAAGCACTTCTCATGGTCTTTTCTGTAAATTAGAAGTGAGCCATAGTCAATGGTACTGGTGCTTATGTGCCATATCTAAAACTAAAGGCACCAGTACAGGAGACTATAATAAGAAAGTGAAACTTTTAAAATCAATAAACATTAGCATTTTATCTGATGTACACTATGGCTGCAATCCATCAGTATATAATTATGAAAACCTATTTGGCAGCAGATAAGCAGCCAGTAAAAGTGCTGGCAACAATTTATATGCCTAAAACATTGCATATAACAATAATAAAAATGACCACATATCATATGTAAATCTGTTTTACATGAAACATCCACAATAAAAAACAATCTTGTCCAAAATTATCCTTTCTATTATCAATATATATTTTTACATGTCTTCCTCATGTGAATATACCATGACAGGTTTCAACATTTCTTTATGTATGGAAATCACCCCAAAACAAATCTCATTACCACTAAAAAAACACACTCATTCTCTAGTGAAAGCAAATAAAGAATACAAAAATAATAAAGAGGCTTACAGACTGTAAATACACGAGAACAAAGAATATCCTTGAAATATCCAATAGAGAGGCAAGATATAAATACTTTGATCCTTAAGAAATTAATTAATCCATGAAGATAATAATCCCTTATACTCAGTAGTCTATAATAGACTCTCTTAAATTGTTACAAAGGAATAATAGAGTGATTACTCAATTTATAAATCATATACTCAATTAAGAGGGGAGATATTAAAATTCATATATTCACCCACTATTTAAAGCAAATAAATGAGTACGATGACCAGTAATAACAGTGACCTACTCTAACCATTGTAAGTAACCTGTGCTATGATATATGATTATAGTGATGTATGACTTACCGGGTTACTTGCTGCAATCTCTGCATGATGAGCTCTGTATAACCCCGAGCATGACACTAAAGGCCCAGTCACACACGACTTACCAGCGATCCCAAAAACGATGCGACCTGATAGGGATCACTGGTAAGTCGCTGGGAGGTCGCTGGTGAGATGTTACACAGTCAGGCCTTACCAACGATGCAGGAACGATACAGGTCGCAGTAGCGACCTGTATAACTAGCTCAGCAGTCACTGTGACCCTGTCACACAGTGTCAAACACAGCGATGTGTCCTGCCCAGCAGGACATCGCCTTTGAAGAAAATGGCCTGGACCATTCGGCAACGACTAGAGATCTCACAGCATGGGCCTGATCGCTGGTAGGTGTCACACATAACAAGATCGCTAACAGGATAGCTACTGCATGACAGAAACCGTGACTCAGCTGCAATCTCGCTAGCAATCTTGTTATGTGTGACAGTACCTTAAGCATAAGATAGAAAGCTGCTAATCAGTGCTGGTGGGGCGGGGCTATACAGGGCTCATTAATATGGCAGTAGATTACCAGTCCTCTAATAGTAATCTTCTGCTGATACAACTGGTATTTTATCAATACTACAGCAAGAAGCCCAGTAAGTAACACATTGTTTGAATGAGGTTCACTGATTCTACATCATCTCCAATTAGATAAAAACCTGGTAACAGATTCCCTTTAAATTAGTAACTGTTCATAGTATTTGAGCCTGGAAAGGTCCCTAAGCTTACAAGGATAAGCTTTTAACTTTTTACTACTTCCCATATATTGTAACTGTCTTAATCTATTTTTGAATCACAGTAGTTCTTCAGAAGTGGTCTGGATAAGTGGGGGTGGGGTCCCGAGATCCTCACCATTCACTCAACCGCAGAACCCAAACTCTCCACTAGTACAGGAGAATTGCACATGGCTCAGTATGTTGTCTACACAACGTTTTTGGAGGCTGTACTCAGATGTGCTCCCAGCTCATGCACAAGCTAAACACTACTACATAATGCATTGACTGGTTAATCGGTGTCTCAAGAACTGGACCCCAACGATTTAAATCACTACTTTGCTTTATATAAAATAAAAGTGACAGTTACTCTTTAAATATTGTATTAAAAGATAAACATATTAGATATAAATCACATGAACGTGTCAATTTTGGGCAGACCAGCTAACCATTTAATGCAGATGGAAGTATACTGACTCTCCCCAACTGCAGGTATTCAGATTGCAATTTATTGCTATGTCAATTTAATCTATGATTGTGGCATTATAGCTGCAATTCACAACACAACCAATGGGTAACCATATGTAGACACAAACATAAAAAACACCTGACCGAGTAAAGTGAAATCATTCCGGAACAAACTCTGGAAACTTCAATAAGGATTGACCTCTTCCCCGAAATTCTCATGTCATCTGCACTATAATATATATATATATATATATATATATATATATATATATATATATATATATATATATATATATATATATATATGTATAAAATCATAGCCGAAAGTGTGGGAAGCCTTGAAAATGTTCCTGACAATTGAGTATTGCCGCCAGAAGAGTATTGCAATTACACAATTTGTTATGCACATGTTTACTTCCTTTGTATGTATTGGAGCAACACAAAAAAAAACAAGAGAAGAAAAGGCGTGTTGAACATAACTTAACACAAAACCCTAAAAATGGACCAGACAAAATTGTGCTAACTTTCCAAAATTGTGGGTATACATCTTTGTTTCAACCATGTAATGTACAATCAAACTCCCTTGTGGCAGGTAACAAGTGTACGCAATATGAAAATCCCACTTGAAATCAGATAAAAATAGAAGAACTTGACTCAATCTTTGCATTTTGTGTCTGAATGTGCCATACTAAGCATGGTGAACAGAAATAGAGGAAAAGCACTGTCTAAGGACTTGAGAACCAAAATTGCTGAAAAATATCAACAATCTCAAGGTTACGAGTCCATCTCCAGAGATCTTGATGTTCCTTTGTCTACAGTGTGCAACATAATAAAGATGTTTACAACCCATGGGACTTTAACTAACCACCCTGGACTTGGACGGCAGAGAAAAATTGATGAAAGGTTGAAACGCAGGATAGTCTGGATGGTGGATCAGTAGCCACAATCAAGTTCCAAAGAAATTCAAGCTATCCTGCAGGCTCAGGGTGCATCAGTGTCAGCGCAAGCTATCCATCAATATTTCAATGAAATTAAAGCTAAGGCAGGACAGCCATGATAACTCCACAGAGACAGTAAAAAAGCTAGCCTGCAGTTTGTCAAATTGTATGTGAGTAAGCCAAAATCCTATATGTATATCAAATACACATCTAGAGTATAAAACATGTTATATTCTCGAAATTCATAATATAGAATGTATTTTACAACACTCAGTCAAAAAATACATATAAATTGTGAGCATGTAACAATGGAAGTATGTCCTCCTATGAGTATTGCCTATTTAAGTCAAAACCAACATTGACTTTCCGTGTGATTCCTTTGGAAAGAAGGCTCTTATATATAAATATATCTCTATAAGCAGTAACAGTGGTAAATGGCAGCCTTCCATACAGAGAGATTTGGATCAGCTCCAGTGAACAATGAAATGAAATACAGCTCCACAATTTTAAATGAGTTGATGCATTTACATTCTATTTTTCTCTAAGAAAAAAAAAATGAAACCCTCATCTTCAGGTCATCAAGGCTAACCTAAATTAACCTAACAAAACTGGAGAGGAAAGCGATTTCTACTTTGAGGGACGTCCTTCATCATTAAGAACTGTCTGCCTTTGTCTCCTCTTGATGTGAAATACAGTGGTGAACAAGCAAAGCATTTCAAAATACCCTCAAGAAATTTCAGTGCCCAACATACCAGATGCAAATCTGGCTCAAATATGTGCATTTATTTTTCAAAGCTAAAAGAAACCCATCTCGTACCTGTGACAATTTGGAAAGCTTCCATATCATTTTGCAGCAATGGATTTCAAATATTTAAACAAAAAGAAAAGAAATTTACATTTGTAAATTGTCAATGCCTTTCACCTAATCTATAGCGGTATAACTAATATATCAAATCAAACACCCCCCCAATGACGACCCGCCAAGATTCAAAAAGAAGGGAATAGTGACAGAATGTTAATATTAAAAGCTGAATTTTATTAATATACAGGTTAAAATTACCATAGACAGAAGTGGAATATAAAATGAAGACAAGAAAATTCCCTGGTGTTCAGCAGCGGTATTACATAACAATAAAGTGCTATGACCAAATTTCCAATAAATAAATGTATTAAGATGTTAGTAAGAATAGGCAAAAGGAGCTCCCATAAGATGCAAAATGCAGGATATCTTTCAGTATATCCGATAGAATAAAGTATTGGAGGAGATCCTATACCTTAGGAAATGGTCATAGGTCCTGTGTACCGCAATACCCCAACGCGCGTTTCAAGCAATGTCTTCCTCATACTGTATATAACAAACAGGTTCTAACACAGGCTATATGGTCAAGACAGCTTCTATGTTTTATGCAATGAGGATCAGAAACCTGCATTATGCCACAAGTCCCTGTAGAATATATCAAGCTCACGGTAATTGACAGAAACCAGGGGAACAAGCAGGGGCCCAGTCCTGATATTGGGTAGGGTACACATAAGGGCTACAGCCAGAGTGGCCACATAATTACCATGATACCAAAAATTCTATATATATACTTGTGAAATATGTTTATGCTCACTATTGTTACACTTTCAGTTCCACCCTGAAGTCGACATATTCAGCATTTGAATTTCTTTTTCAACTGTTCTTTTCTGTTAATTTGACATTAACGTTTGTTTATCTTTACAAATTTGTTGAAACAGATTACCTTTTGAACAAATTTTTATGAATCATTAAAATTTACTCTCCATTTCCTTTCAAACCATCACTCATGTTGGTTACTTATCTCAGCTGTTTGAGACAGTTTCGCTTTCTTAGCTTTTGGATTAACTTTTCCAATAGACAGTGTTTTTTTGGTAGGATTTTAAAAAATAGTCCTTAGTATTATGACCTAGGGTTCTAAGGGTCCTTAGGGTTCGCTCACACTGGTGTATAATACGGAGGAGTGCAATGCGCGAAAATTTCTCATAGCACTTTGACCAATGTTATTTAATTATGCAGAGCAGATCTGCAAATTTTTTCGGGTGCCAATTAGGTATGAGAAAAAAATTGCATCATGCTGCATTTGGCAGCATATTTCAGAGCACGTGCACCCATACAAGTCTATGGGTGAGTGAAACATCAGGCTACACTCATATAATATCTGAGCTCAGTGCGATATACCCAGAGACAGACAATGGAAAAGATGAAGGGAATAATCTCTCCCTCTTTTCCACACCTGTAATCCAATTCTTTCATGTGAGAGAACCAAACACATGGTCACACTCACAGCAGAGTTTGAGCTAAGTGTCATTAGCATATCGCATCCAATGCTCTCACATTGGATTCTATATGATAATATGACCCCGGCCTTAGGGGCACTTTGCACACTGCGACATCGCAGGTGCGATGTCGGTGGGGTCAAATTGAAAATGACGCACTTCCGGCATCGCATGCGACATCGCAGTGTGTAAAGGCTGGATGATACGATTAACGAGCGCAAAAGCGTCGTAATCATATCATCGGTGCAGCGTCGGCGTAATCCATGATTACGCTGACGCGACGGTCCGATGTTGTTCCTCGCTCCTGCGGCATCACACATCGCTGTGTGTGAAGTCGCAGGAGCTAGGAACGTCTCCTACCGGCCTCACTGCGGCTTCCGTAGGATATGCGGAAGGAAGGAGGTGGGCAGGATGTTTACATCCTGCTCATCTCCGCCCCTCCGCTCTGATTGGCTGCCTGCCGTGTGACGTCGCAGTGACGCCGCACGACCCGCCCCCTTAACAAGGAGGCGGGTCGCCGGCCACAGGGACGTCGAACGGCAGGTGAGTGTGTGTGTGAAGCTGGCGTAGCGATAACTTTCGCTACGCCAGCTATCGCTGCTGCGACGGGGGCGGGCACTATCGCACTCGGCATCGCAGCATCGGGCTGCGATGTCGTAGTGTGCAAAGCCCGCCTTAGTAATCACCTCACACTGATCAGAGATCTAACAGGTGAATCAATATATATAAGGCAGAAAATGTCTGCCCTGAAAGATCTGAAAATTCAGTTATGAAGACTGCCTCACAGTCAGACTGTCCTGGTTGTCCATAGCAACCAATCAATCAGAGCTCAGCTTTCACTTTACCTCAGCAGCTTAAATGCTGAAAGCTGCACTCTGGTTACTATAGGCAACTTGAATGATCTTACTCTGAGGTAATTTTCATCAATGTGGCCCCAGTTACTTCTGCAGTGGCTATAGGCAACCAGAACGATCTTACTTTGAGGCGCTTCTCATAAATGAAACACCAGTTACTTCTGCAATAATTGTTGACAGCCATTGCTATAATTACAGACTTTAAAGCAACATATCATGTTGTCCCAACTTCACGACTATAGGTTTGCTGCCTCTTTAAGAGCAACTCTTTGGGTGCCATGGCTCTAATTCTTTCAGACCCTTTGGGCAAAAACAGTGTCAGCAGCTTCAATGCTGAAAGCTGTACTCTGCCTGCTATAGGTAACCAGAATGATCTTACTTTGAGGCACTCTTCATAAATGAGACCCGTTACTCCTGCAGTGGCTATAGGCATCCACAACAATCTTACTGTGAGGCAATTCTCATAAATGAGGCCCCAATTACTTCTGCAGATGTTGTCCTTAGTTAGATTTGAACCTATTACCCCAATACTGTAAAGCCATCGAGCTGACCATCTCATATATGTGTATATATGTAGACATGGTGTATAGGATTGTGTGTTCAAGTTCCTGCCAATTTCCTGCAGCTTCCCGCAGCCACTGAAGAGGAGTGCACCAATGTTCCACAGGCCACAATCAACACCATGATCAACTCTATGAGAAGATGTGTTACACTGTGTGAGGCAAATGGTGATCACACCAGATACTGACTGATTTTCCGAAACCGCCCCCCATCCCCCAGACCACCCAATACTGTAAAACTGCATATTTTAGAGTGGCCGTTTATTGTGGCCAGCCTTAAGCTGGTGTCACACATAATGACAACGACAACGACGTCGCTGCAACGTCACCATATTCTGTGACGTTGCAGCGACCTCAACAGCGACGTCGCTGTGTGTGACACATAACAACGATCAGACCCCTGCTGCGAAATCGTTGCTCGCTCCTGAATGCTCCAGGTCATTTTTTGATCGCTGCTATCCCGCTGCGCCATGCTGATAAGCTGATAATCCTTGTGTTTGACACCGCAGCAGCGACGCTACGCTACATCTGAAACCACACAACGACCGTCGACGACGCTATGATCGCTGCTCCGTCGCTGCTTTTTATAACGTTTGACAGCTTACTAACGATCATCTATGGTCGCTACTACGTCACAGAATATGGTGACGTTGCAGCGACGTCGTTGTCGTTATGTGTGACCCCAGCTTTAGGCACACCTGTACAGTAGTCACACAGTCTAATCAGCATCTTGATATGCCACACTGGTGAGGTGGATGGATTATCTGGGCAAAGGAGAAGTGCTCAATAACACGGAATTAGACATACAGTACATGTGAACAATATCTGAGAGAAAAAGGTATTTTGTGTACATAGAAAATGTCTTAGCTCTTTAAGTTCAGTTCATGAAAAATGGGAGCAAAAACCAAAGTACGGTACTGCAATTATATATTTGTTCTGTTTAGATATTGACAGACAGATAAACAGATAGATATGTAAAGGGTAGCATGGTGGATCAGTGATTAGCACTGTATCCTTGACATACTGGGTTCGAATCCCACATAGGACAACATCTGGGAGGAGTTTGTATGTTCACTCCGAGTGTGTGGGTTTCCTCTGGGTTCTCCGGTTCCCTCCCACACGCCAAAGACACACTGATAAGTAATCTAGATTATGAACCCCAATAGGGACAGTGATGATGATATTTGTGAAGTGCTGCAGAATATGATGCTGCCATATACGTGAGCAAAATAAATAAATAAACAATAATTAAACATGCATACCTAAAACCTTACACATCAAAGAGCATATTTGAAAAGACTACTATCCTTGACTCAATGTGACACGTTTTTATCCTCATCCTATGTTATGTATACTGGCCATCTTTTTAAAGATTATTTCCTAGATCCACATCAATTTGGATACATAAAGTATCTCAAAGATATGTATATGCAAAATATGGCAGCTCTTAAAGGGAACCTGTCACCACTTTTTTGCCCTATAAGCTGCAGCCACCACAACCGGGCTCTTATATACAGCATTCTAACATGCTATATATAAGAGCCCAGGCCGCTGTGAGAATATAAAAAACACTTTATAATACTTACCTAACGGTCGCACAGTTGGCCATATGAGTGTCTCCGTCGTCTGGTGTCGGCGCCGCCTCTTTCGTCCATCTTCGTCCTCCATCTTCTGAAGCCGCGGTGCATGATGCATCCGACGTCATCCACACTCGCCGGCATTCAGGTCCTGAGCAGGCGCACGTTGATCTGCCCTGAGCAGGGTAGATCAAAGTATTGTAGTGCGCCTGTGCAGGACTGGCGAGTGTATGACATAGACGCGTCATGCACACAGGCTTCAAAAAGATAACGAAGAAGGCCGAAAGAGGAGGCGCCGGCACCGGAGAATGGAGACGCCCATATGGCCAACCGCGGACACGTCATGCACACAGGCTTCAGAAGATGGAGGACAAAGATGGCCGAAAGAGGAGGTGCCGGCACCAGAGGACGAAGACGCCCATTTGACGCACATCCTCCACAGCAACTGGTTTAGGTAAGTATTATAAAGTGTTTTTATGTTCTAACAGGGGCCTAGGCTCTTATATACAGCATGTTAGAATGCTGTATATAAGAGCCCAGTGGTGGTGGTCACAGCTTATACGCCAAAAAAGTGGTGACAGGTTCTCTTTAACATAATGATGGCTAACATGTCATATATACAACTCAAGTAAATGTTCAGTCCATCAGTATACACCCTCTTCATTCTTGATACAACAGATTTTCACATTGATTATAATCTTAAATGCAGTTTGAAATGGACAGAATATTGTGAGGCATCCAGTGTACTCCATAAGATGAATTTACATCATTTGGATGTGTATAATGGAACATTTGCAAAGTTAAAAGTGCCAAAATAATTTCTATACCCCATTTCCCAGACTAATAGAGGGTAGTGTCTTCTTCTTAAGAAATGATCATGAGCCTCACTTCATTATGCAGTATCAGGCAGATTAAGGTTGTGTTACTTTTCACGGCAGTATCACTCAGGCAATTTATAAGACGCACAAAGAATGAAAAGACAACAACAGCTAAATTCTCACTGCAATTGCGCTCAATTTTACATGAGCACCTTAAAAACAAAAAATGGGAAGCACCCGTTAACTGTTTATCACATATTTAAAACAAAATATAGAGTTAGTATGCAGTTACATCCATTTAAAAAGTAAATCCACTTTGTGGGAGAATTTTCTTTTATATGTTGTAGTCCTTTTTGTTCTGTGCCAAGCAGTGGAGTCTTTGGTATAAACATATCCAAAAATATACCAATACATGTGGATATTTCTGTAATTGACGTCCATTACAAAATAAAAATTAAGATGTGGTTTTCTCAATATAAACTAAAGCCACCACCATGAATTGCTCTATTACCATAGTCCATCAACCTGTATCTAAAGGCCCCGTTACACACAACGACGTAGCTATTGATATATCGCTGGGGTCACAGATTCCGTGACGCACATCCGGCATCGTTAGCGACGTCGTTGTGTGTGACACCAACAAATGGCCGTTAACGATTAAAAATATTCACCTTATCGTTGATCGTTGACATATCGTTCATTTTCAAAAAATTGTTGATTGTTGCAGGACGGAGGTTGTTCTTCGTTCCCGAGGCAGCACACATCACTACGTGTGACACCTCGAGAACGACAAGCTACAGCTTACCTGCTGCCGCCGGCAATGAGGAAGGAAGCAGGTGGGTGGGATGTTACGGCCGCTCATCTCCGCCCCTCCACTTCTATTGGGTGACCGCTTAATGACGCCGCTGTGATGCCGCACAAATCGTCCCCTTAGAAAGGAGATGGTTCGCCGGCAACAGCGTCGTCGCTAGGCAGGTAAGTCCGTGTGATGGCTCCTAACGATTTTGGGCACCACGGGCAGCGATATGCCCGTGACGCACAAACGACGGGGGCGGGTGCTTTCACCAGCGATATCGCTGCGCATAGAGCCCCCTTAAGCCCTCAACTCCTCCTGCATATGCCAAAGAATACCTTATTAACTTCTTACATACAGCATTGTTGGACAGATGAATGACTTTTTTCCTCTCACAGTGCCTCTTTTATGAGTAGAATTGCCATCCTCCTAGCTTGATTGATGTGGATGATGCATTCTATGTCATCCACAGATACCCAGGAATTTTGTACCTGCGTAGTTGAATGGGAGGCTATCGCAGGCACTCTATGTTCTTCCCTACTAAAGGCAGAGCAAAGTCCTGTATTGTATCAGTATCTTTTAACCCAGAAGAGACATTGTAGCTGGGCATGTGCAGTACAGGACTGGGCTTTGTCTTTTTCTGGACAGGGCAAAAGATACACCTGCACAGGCCTGTGCTTCAGGTGTGCAGGTACAGCATTTGTGGTGATCTGTGGATGACATAGTAAGCATCATCTCCATCAATCAAGCCAGAACGATAATTCTGCACATAGAGGAGGCACCAAGAAAAAAAGATGCCTATCGGATTAGACCGGACAGAAGTATATAGTTTATTTTTGGTATATGTAGGGAAGAATTCAGGGTCTAGAAACAGGTTGAAGGACTGCAATAATAGAGCAGATAAAGGTGGTGGCTTTAGTTTAAAATGGGAAAACCTGGTGACAGCTTTCTTCAAGAGCTTACCCCACTCATAGTTTGTTCAATATTGTAAAAGTTTCTCATTTACTTCAGGTTTTAAAAAGCCTTTATGAAACCCTAAAATTTAATGGTTACTCTCACAAAAGGTGGTCATGTAATGCACAGATGTCTGTGACTTTTTCTGTGTCCCTGCAGTGTGCTGACATACAATGAGGGGAGAAAGTGGAAGTTGTGTGTAGGCACCAGGAGAAGACAACTGAATTAATAGGTTTGGAGCAGACTTAATTAAGTATATTAATAATGTAAATGTTTGTACAGTTAAAATTCAATAAATAGAATTTCCTGCCACCTGACAACCACTTCAGCCTTTTGCAGTTCAAGGCATGTAGACTACAAATTCTATCTACATCCCCATTATGAGGAAATTGCTTCCAAACAATAGACTTTTTCCAATTTAGATGTGTGGTTTCACTTCCCTTAGGCTGTAGAAGAAAAGGTTTAATTTTCATAGTGGTAAACTGTTCATTGCACTTACACATTTTTAGCACAATAAACATAAAATTCTCTTGTATTAATTGAAATATAAACAGTAGGTATGCCCAGGAATTACTGTAGTGGTAAAATATGCATATAGTACTCTTAAAAGTGATTGGAGGGTTTACTAAAGATAGTGCAAGTGGGAAAACAGCCAATAATCAATCAGGTTATTGGTAATAATTTCCAAACTGGCTTAGAATCATTCAAGCTGTGACCTAAAGGCCTGCAATACATCAAGCCCATCACTATATTGGCACCATCATTTTATAGATCGAATCCCTGCTCCCAATCTAAAAGCATGACCGGAAAAAGTCAGCTCTGCAGACTTATTGGTTTAACTAGGTCTTAATTGTGATGCTCACCTGTGGCAAGTAACAGATCAGGTCAACATGAAAATCATACTTTAAAGTAGATAAAACGGGGAGAAGTTGACTCAGTCTTTGCATTGTGTGTCTGTGTGTGCCACATTAAGCATGTAGAACAATCAGAGGAGAAGAAAACTGTCTGAGGACTTGAGAACCAAGAATGTTGAAAAGTATCAACAACCTCAAGGTTACAAGTCCATCTCCAGAGATCTTGATGGTTTTTTGTTGTTTGCGCAACATAATCCAGAAGTTTACAACCCATAGAACTGTAAAGGCCCAGTCACACTAAACAACTTATCAGCGATCCCAACAACGATACAACCTGATAGGGATCGCTGGTAAGTTGCTAGGAGGTCGCTGGTGAGATATCACACTAAGTGACGCTCCAGCAATCCCACCAGCAACCTGACCTGGCAGGGATCGCTGGAGCGTCGCTACACGTGGTAGCATGCTGCGCTTGGTAACTAAGGTAAATATCAGGTAACCAACCCGATATTTACCTTGGTTACCAGCGTACACCGCTTAGCGCTGGGTCCCTGCACACCTAGCCACAGTGCACATCGGGTTAATTACCCGATGTGTACTCTGCTACGTGTGCAGGCAGCAAGGAGCCGGCATCTACGGACGCTGGTAACCACGGTAAACATCGGGTAACCAAGAAGCCCTTCCCTTGGTTACCCGATATTTACCTCCGTTACCAGCATCCGCCGCTCTCACACTGCCAGTGCCAGCTCCCTGTTCCCTGCACTCCTAGCCACAGTACACATCAGGTTAATTACCCGATGTGTACTCCAGCTACGTGTGCAGGCAGCAGGGAGCCGGCACTGACAGCTGAGAGCGGCGGACGCTGGTAACGAAGGTAAATATTGGGTAACCAAGGTAAGGGCTTCTTCGTTACCCGATGTTTACCGTGGTTACCAGCGTCCGCAGAAGCCGGCTCCTGCTGCCTGCACATTTAGTTGTTGCTCTGTAGCTGTCACACACAGCGATGTGTGCTTCACAGCGGGAGAGCAACAACTAAAAAATGGTCCAGGACATTCAGCAACAACCAGCGACCTCACAGCAGGGGCCTGGTTGTTGCTGGATGTCACACACAGCAACATCGCTAGCAAGTTGTGCCTCAGCAGCGATGTTGCTTAGTGTGACGGTACCTTTACTAATCTCCCTTGATGTGGAAGGCAGGGAAAAATTGATGAAAGTTTGCAACGCAAGATAGTCCGGATGTTGGATAAGCAGCCCAATCAAGTTGCAAAGAAATTCAACATGTTCTGCAGGCTTGGGATGCATCAGTGTCAGCACAAACTATCTGGCACCATTTGAAAGAAATGAAGCACTAAAGCAGGAGACCGAGGAGGACCCCACTGTTGACACAGAAACATACAAAATCTAGACGTCCATTGTCCTCAATGTATGTTGCGTGAGCACAAATTCTTCTGCTAAAGCGTCTTGTGGACAGAGGAAACCAAGATAATAGAGCTTTTTGGTAAAGCATATCATTCTACTGTTTACTGAAAACAGAATGAGGCCTACAAACAAAAGAACACAGTACCTACAGTACCATATGGTGGAGGTTCAAAGTTGTTTTGATGCTGTTTTGCTGCCACTGGTACATGGTATCTTGACTGTGTGAAAGGCATCATGAAATCTAAAAATTGCCAAAGGATTTTGGGTCGCAGTGTAGTGCCCAGTGTCAGAAAGCTGAGTTTGCATCATAGTTCTTCCAGCAGGACAAATACCCCAAACATACTTCAAGAAGCACCCAGAAATGGATGGAATCAAAGTGCTGGAGAGTTCTGAAGTGGCCAGTAATGAGTACAGATCTAAATCCAATTGAACACCTGTAGAGAGATCCTAAAATTGCTGTTGGGCCCTTCAAATATGAGAGAGCTAAAGAAAATATTCTGGAAAAATGATCGAGTTCCCCATTGACTTCGATTATACTCAGGAACTCGAGTTGCGTCCATCCAAGTGTCCAACTGCACGTTATGAGTACCGATCACCTGAGCATGGTCATGCTCATTCATGACTAATCAATTATTGTTTCAAACATAAACCAAACTGTTACAAAGGCAAAATTAAGTGACCCTCTTTTTCTGAAGCCATTTTGATACGTGAAAATCATCAGTGATGTAGAGACAAGGGGTACAGACTTGGCTAGCAGAAAAGTGCATTTACACAGGACCTTTCATTGGATTGTTTTATTAAACTGAGTCTTTCCTGTAAATGCCACTGTTTTGCTGATTTTGGGATAGTTTCTCTATTTCTCATGTGATGCTATGTTGCAAATTATGCCTAATAAAAATGCTAATTTTCCCTTTAACCAACTGGGCGTAGACCACAGAACGTTTATGCGGGTATTGGCTTTCTCTCCTCTATGACACTTAATTGAAGTGAGAATTTGCATTTTTTAATAGAAGAGCATAACTTTGGAATCGAGGGCATAGAAAAAGAACTGGTACAAAATCAGTGGAATGGCAGCAATTGGAGGAGGTACTCAGTTTAAATGAAAAATTCCAATGAAAGGTCCTTTTTTAGGATGCCATAAATATTAGGTGAAAGTAGTCTGAGTTTGCAACGTTTGGTGATATGTTGGGTGAAAAAAGGGTAAGGCGTGATGGATTTAATCATACCAGACCTTTCTGTTCTCACAGGACATAAGCAGAATCCAGAGGTTTCATTGTGTATAGATGTGGGTCGAAAGCAACCACTTTCAGAACAAGCTTTTGGGCAACATCTGCCTGTGTGGCCATATTTATCCTGGAAGAAATACAAGGGCCATTCTCTAATCATGTTATACAGACTTTGGGCAACATCTGTTTGTGTGGCCATCTTTATCCTGGAGGAGGTACAATGGTCATTCTCTAATCATGTTATACAGACTTTGGGCAACATCTGCCTGTCTGACCATCTTTATCCTGGAGGAGATACAAGGGCCATTCTCTAATCATGTTATACAGATTTTGGGCAATATCTGTCTGTGTGGCCATCTTTATCCTGGAGGAGATAGAAGGGCTATTCTCTAATCATGTTATACAGATTTTGGGCAATATCTGTCTGTGTGACCATCTTTATCCTGGAGTAGCTACAAGAGCCATTCTCTAATCATGTTATACAGATTTTGGGCAATATCTGTCTGTGTGGCCATCTTTATCCTGGAGGAGATAGAAGGGCTATTCTCTAATCATGTCATACAGATTTTTGGCAATGTCTGTCTGTGTAGCCATCTTTATCCTAGAGGAGATAGAAGGGCTTTTCTCTAATCATGTCATACAGATTTTGGGCAATATCTGTCTGTGTGGCCATCTTTATCCTGGAGTAGATACAAGGGCCATTCTCTAATCATGTTATACAGATTTTGGGCAATGTCTGTCTGTGTGGCCATCTTTATCCTAGAGGAGATAGAAGGGCTATTCTCTAATCATGTCATACAGATTTTGGGCAATGTCTGTCTGTGTGGCCATCTTTATCCTAGAGGAGATAGAAGGGCTATTCTCTAATCATGTTATACAGATTTTGGGAAATATCTGTCTGTGTGGCCATCTTTATCCTGGAGGAGATAGAAGGGCTATTCTCTAATCATGTTATACAGATTTTGGGCAACATCTGCCTGTGTGGCCATCTTTATCCTGGAGGAAATACAAAGGACATTCTCTAATCATGTTATACAGATTTTGGGCAACATCTGCCTATGTGGCCATCTTTATCCTGGAGGAGATACAAGGGCCATTCTCTAATTATGTTACGCAGATTTTGGGCAACATCTGCCTGTGTGGCCATCTCGCTCCTAGAAGAAATACAAGGGCCATTATCTAACCATGTTATAGAGAAATATCTTATTATGGATATCTATTTTACACTGGCTGATATCATGACAGGTTAAATGACGAATTAATTGGCACATTAATCTTCAATGTTTACTTCTAGTTATCTGTAAATCCTTTAAACTACCTACTGGCACTAATCTCATGGGTAAGACTGGATTTATAGAATATTCACCTACTTTTCTGAAGAGTTGACTGCTTACCATGTGTAAATTTTAATGTCACTGTATATTTTAATTTAGCCATTAGCAACAGTTCTTTATTTTTCTTTAGCCATTAGTTTAGCTTATTATTTCTGGTTACTAGATTAACTTTTTCTTTCACAGAATGAATACAAATGTTGTTCTCCTATTTGGCTAGTATGCAAAATCATTGGACATTTCCACACACGGTATGTCTTCCCATACCAATGTAATACAATAAGCACAAATAGTAAATAGAGTTTTAATATGCTTTTCTGTGAATAGATACTATTGCATAAGAGGTTGTTTGACTGTGCGAAAAGGCATTAAACCTTGATGACAGTAGTATCATTATCTGCAACTCCTACCTTTTCTGAACCTATATGGTACAATTGGAGATGTGATTTAAAATCTTGAAGGATTGAAAGGGTCTGGAGAAAGCCATTCATATGGCCAATTATGGTAATGGTGGTTGGAGTAAATACAGAATTGTTTCCCTGTAGCATGTGAACATCAAACACCTGTCATGTAATCTCATCAGATACTAAACAAAGGCTGTGCCCTCTCATTAGACCCTAGTCAACAGCAACAAACTAATGAGACTGTTATTGCAGGAGGACGATAAATGAACAAATCAGAAAAAAACAAACAGTACAAGAACATATTTTCCTAAATGAAGCCAGATCAGTGGTATCACCAAACGCAAGGAGGTAGAAATCTTTATAACGCCAATATAGTTATTAAGAATTTTCAGAACTTCACAGTACAGGAATAAAGTATACAAATATTCAGCTTTTTTGTAGCACAATACATTATCTTTCTTCCAAACATTAAAATAGTTGAATGGATGCACAAAAATGTTCAAATCATAGAACTGTCCTTTCATGCTATTTTTTTAGAGTATATGTACATACAATATTGACTGACAGCACTAAATTTCCAGGCAATCTAGTACTTTAGGAATAAATGATCCTCATCATGGTGGAGTCCTGAGATCCTTGGATAGGCTATGCTTTCATCTGTCATCTCAATTCTGTTTTATTGTTCTGTCAGGAGTAGAAATCTGCAATTCAAGATGTCACAGATCTGTCATGTGGTGACCACCAACAGCACCTAGTGATTCTCATTAAATTTGCAGGGTTCCATCCTAGTGTTGGTCAAATGGGACGCAGTCTCCCAAGCTCTTGAAATCGGATCCTTATACTGTGACCAAAAGGAACATCAAAATGTCTGAAGTATGTCAGAAGATTATGGGAAAATAAAAAAAGCAGGTGATGAATTAACCCCAAAAAGATTGACCTGTGATGTCAGATGTATCCATATTGATAACATGAGTAGGAATGAGGCAATCATATTTTACATGGGAATATGCCAATACAGACTGGATATGATTTCTATATATCAATTCTAACAATAGTGAAATTGTCTCTTGTGTTTGTGAAACCTTAAATCACATTGTTTCCAAAAAAGTCTAATTTGTTAAACCAGGGCTGAAATCCTTAATATTCCTCCCCATTAATTGTTTCTTGTTTGTAGACATTCTTATTACCTGGCTACTAAAAAAAGAAGGTGGCTCCATAAGCCTTCATTAGTTGCCCATCTTAGGTGCTTAGATGTCCAAAGGTGAGATGTCTAACCATACAGTATATTACACTCAGTGAAAGCGTTCTAAAATCCAGACTATTCCCATCTATTTAGACGTCAGCACTATGCAGGCAATTGACATCCATTTTGGGGACAGTATTACCAACTCTCTATCAAGCAGCATGTGTAATTACAAGTAAACTCTAATTTTATGCTGCATTGCTAAAACACATCTCCATCCAGCAGCAATTGCCCTCATTTTTTTCTGGGACACCCTTAGTTTTCCCAATAATGCAAGGCTGACGACAGATGACTACTTTTTTTCGGCTACACATTGCCGTGTACACATCTCCAGTAGCTTTCTATTGTGGAGTGATACATAAAATGCCAGGGAACGGAGATGCCGTAGGTATCCATCATCCTCACAAACAAAAGCTGCATTATTATAGAATCATGTCACCTCCATTATTTCCTATGAGAGGCATGAAACAATGCATCAATGGGCTCGGAGTGAACATATTCATATTTAGTAACTAGATTTGAATATTATTTCAATATTATTATTATTATTTATAATGACAAGGTGCAGCTATACGTTTCCTTAACCCTCCCGAGTAGACTGGGAAAGACTAAATATGTAACGGAGCCTTGGTTAATGCCTAGACAGGCATGGGACTGCAATTATAAATTACAATGCCCTTTCCTCAGTTCACAGTTCTATTCATCTTTCTGAAACATTGAGAGACAGATTGGACATCAGGGAACGGATTAGCCACAGGACGACCTGGATTTTTACACAAAAGCCTAAGTGTGGAAAAATGGCACCCTGTGTCACCCATTCTTTACTTCCTGAAAAAAAACAACATATTCATGGAAATAGCCATTTAAACAGCTCTTTCCCACTCATGGCAGAACAAGTGCTGATTGTCTCCCCCGCACATATCAAAGCTAAGATCGCCAATACCGATACAGGCCTCCTTCATGTCAACTCAAGGACAGGAAATGGTTACATAAAAAGCGCTCATTAAAAATAACTCATTATCTTCATATAAACCATTAATCCAATTCAGAAATGCATAATTAGTTACAGTAAAGCGCAGGACGATGATATATCTATTAATCAGAATCAGAAATATTCATACAAGTGTTGAAATTGACTTTAAACATGATTTTAACCTAAGACGTATCTAGTGTAGGAGCATCTGGGTCGTACTGGTCAGACTTGTAGATGTAAGGCCATCTTTAACATGAACAAAACCATAATTAATTGCACCGTGCCTATGGTTTTACCCAGACAATATGCTGTATAACCAGGTACTATCCTCATAATGGGAGTTAAGGGCTGCACAGGGACTAAACAGCGTATATTAAAGCCAGGCATATTCCGCAGGACGCCACATTTTCAGGCTAATGATTCAGTAAGCCCTGATCAAGCCTAATGTGAAGAGTTTGGCTACAGAACTAGTCTGTGGAGGAAATCATTTCATATGCATGATGTGCTAAGCCACAACTGCAATCATTAAACACATCATAAAGTCCACTGTACATTTCTCATTAAAGCTGCGAGGGGAAGGAAAAAAAAGAAAAACGTCCTCTAAACTGCGCTTTCAAAAAGCAGAGATGCAAGCAAGAATAGGAATGATGTGTGATCAATTAGGAGGAATCTTCTTATGAACTTTCCATATTCTTGTTTTTCAAGGATCAAAATTTCTGCACCACAGGAAACATCCCCCTGGCAAGTTCTCCTTGACATTTCAAAAAAAAAAAAAATGGTGCTTCATTAAGACAGAGGAATGCAAAACACAAGTGCAAGAGATATGTTACCTTGTATAATACATTGCTAGGCTGGGAATAGGATATATACATATGAGCAGCCAACCTCCAGACATTTCATGGAGAGTGCTGGAAATGTCCAACCAGCCACACTATATGTGTAGCAGAAAGAACCCAGGCAGGTAATCAACCACACGTATTACTGAGGAGACATAATATAAGAGGTATATATACAGCATATGCCCCATCCGAGAGTAGTGCAAATGTCCAACAGCTACACTATCTCCATAGGCACACATATTAATGATGAGACATAATGTAAGAGGTATATATACAGCATATGCCCCATCCGAGAGTAGTGCAAATGTCCAACAGCTACACTATCTCCATAGGCACACATATTAATGATGAGACATAATGTAAGAGGTATATATACAGCATATGCCCCATCCGAGAGTAGTGCAAATGTCCAACAGCTACACTATCTCCATAGGCACACATATTAATGATGAGACATAATGTAAGAGGTATATATACAGCATATTCTCCATCCGAGAGTAGTGCAAATGTCCAACAGCTACACTATCTCCATAGGCACACATATTAATGATGAGACATAATGTAAGAGGTATATATACAGTATATGCCCCACCATGGCAGAGAGTTGTGGTAATGTCCAACCAGCCACACTATATGTAGCAGAAAGAACCCAAGCAGGTAATCAAGCACACGTATTATTGAGGAGACATAATGTAAGAGGTATATATACAGCATATGCCCCATCCGAGAGTAGTGCAAGTGTCCAACCATGAGCTATCTCCATAACCACACATATTAATGAGGAGAAATAATGTCAGAGGTATATACTGTACAGTATATGCCCCACCATGGCAGAGAGTAGTGGAAATGTCCAACCATCAGCTAACTATCTCCATAGCCAGAATGCTCCAGGCAGGTAGCTAACCACATATATTAATGGCTCTTATTGAGGAGACATAATGAAGTAGGAGGCATATATAAGGCATATACCCCCATCTCATGGCAGAGAGTAGTGGAAATGCCCACCCTTCAGGCACACGATGTGTATACACAGAAAGAACCCAGGTAGGTAGCTAACCACACATATTATTGAGGAGACATGATGCAAGAGGCATACATACAGCATATGCCCCATCCCATGGCAGTCCCAGGCCCCCTCACACACACACACTGATGGCTCCTATTGAGGATAATATAGGAGGCATATCTACAGCATATGCCCCACCATGGCAGGGCAGTGCCAGGCCCCTTCATACACATAGTCTCTTATTGAGGAGACATGATGTTAGAGGCATATATAGTATACAGCATATG
Organism: Anomaloglossus baeobatrachus; assembly: GCF_048569485.1. Lineage (NCBI taxonomy): Eukaryota > Metazoa > Chordata > Amphibia > Anura > Aromobatidae > Anomaloglossus > Anomaloglossus baeobatrachus. Next base: position 355,422,424 of record NC_134356.1, read on the forward strand.
CCCCATCCCATGGCAGTGCCAGGCCCCCTCACATACATTAATGTCTCCTGTTGAGAATAATGTCAGAGGCATATCTACAGCATATGTCCCACCATGGCAGTATCAGGCCCCCTCACATCCTCCCATTGAGGATAATGTCAGAGGCATATATACAGCATATGCCCCACTATGGCAGGGCAGTGCCAGGCCCCCTCACATACATAACAGGGCATATTCTGATAAACCCAATGAGCCATTCCCTCTGATGTTGCTGAGAACATACCAGAAGATCCACACTTCCATCAATCCTGCCAATAAATACTGCTATAGCAACAGATGTGAGCTGTGTCATTCCTCAGTGACATATCTACAGGGCAGCCATGTTGCACCACAAGTAGCAGCTGCCTGGCGCAGACAGGGGCATCACCAGTCTACAGGTCAGTGCATGGCAGTCTTTATTCAGCCATAATGCGCCATCCGAGCCCGTCCAGGAGCACACAGCTAGCATGGCAGCCTCTGCAGTGGAAGTTGTGCAGGTGCCCAGGGCATGGACGGGCACAATGTACCACCACCTGCAGGAGGCTCCCATGGAGAGCAGGGTGATAATGTGTACGGAGAGGGCACAGCATTTAGCGCCATTAACCTTCCCCACGGAGATCTCCAGTGGGATGACCACCCAAGCCCGCGGAGTGGGGCCGCCGCCATCTCTGCACTCTGCTGCCCTTTCCATAGAACTTTGGTGCCATCTACTGAAAGTTGCGGGCTGCAGGGCACCTCGGCTGCAGACTCGGCGCTGCACAGTGCCCACCATGCCCAGGCAGTAAGGGCAGCATATTTACCTTCTTTCAGGAGCTGAGAGTGGATGAGGAATAGAAGCAAACAGCAGATGGCCGCTCCTGCTAGTGCCCATAAAGCCTTCAGGAGCTGCATGTCGTTCCCAAGTCCGAGAATCCCACAAAGTGACAGTGAATCCCAGCACGGCTCACACTCGGGGCTCACACGCGGGGCAGTGCCCCAGGGCTGGCAGCACGGCGCCCCCCAGCATCCAGGAATCAGGCTCCAAGGAGTTGGCGCAATAGATGGGAGCCATCAATGATGCCCTCTCCCCGGCCGCTTCATGCCCATCTCCCAGGAACTTGTAGCAGTAGCTGTTGCTGGCCAGCCTGGCACCGCCGGTACTCTCAGCTGGCAGGGAGCTGGCCGCTCATTCCGATGCAATGATCCGCTGAGGGAAGGGCAGGAGACGTCCGCGCTGCAGCTGCTGATTGCGGAGGCTGCGCTGCTGTGTTCTCAGGGAGGAATGCTCTGCCCGCCCTTCCTCCTCGCTCCCTCCCTCGGCGGGTACTGGGCTGGATGGTAATAGAGGTGGATTATTTATTGTGCCCGCTGCCTCCTCGCACACTGGCACAACTTTCCCCGAGCCGTGACGTCACGGTGCCCCTTCTGCCCCGACCTGTGCCCTCCACGGAGCAGGACGGCAGGGGATTCCACTCCACGGAAAGCCGCCTCACCTGTGCCCGCAGCACTGCCCAGCCTGGCACACCGCACACTGCGGCCCGACAAAAGCACAATCCGCGCCTGCTATTGTGTGGGAATGGCCGGCTTATCCCGGCACTGTGTGTCTGGCCGCTTATTAGCTCGCATAGTCTCCGGTTGTCGTGGACACGTGAAGGAGCAGGCTCATCTCTGCCGGAGCACAGGCTGGGGAGAAGTTTCCATATGGCACTGTCACACTGCTGCTGCTTGCCCTTAACTGATACAGCGCATTGTGGAGCACACATAGACTAACACACACACATATATACATACTGACACATACATACACAGAGACTAACACATATATACACATACATACTGACACATACACATAGACTAACACATATATACACATACATACTGACATACACATAGACTAACACATATATACACATACATACTGACACATACACATAGACTAACACATATATACACATACATACTGACACATACACATAGACTAACACATATATACACATACATACTGACACATACACATAGACTAACACATATATACACATACATACTGACACATACACATAGACTAACACATATATACACATACATACTGACATACACATAGACTAACACATATATACACATACATACTGACACATACACATAGACTAACACATATATACACATACATACTGACACATACACATAGACTAACACATATATACACATACATACTGACACATACATACACAGAGACTAACACATATATACACATACCTACTGACACATACACATAGACTAACACATATATACACATACATACTGACACATACATACACAGAGACTAACACATATATACACATACATACTGACACATACATACACAGAGACTAACACATATATACACATACATACTGACACATACATACACAGAGACTAACACATATATACACATACCTACTGACACATACACATAGACTAACACATATATACACATACATACTGACACATATACATAGACTAACACATATATACACATACATACACATATACATACACATACACATAGACTAACACATATATACACATACATACACATATACATACACATACACATAGACTATCACACACACATATATACATACTGACACATACACATAGACTAACACACACACATATATACATACTGACACATACATACACAGAGACTAACACATATATACACATACATACTGACACATACACATAGACTAACACACGGTGGCTCAGTGGCTAGCACTGCAGTCTTGCAGCGCTGGGGTCCTGGGTTCAAATCCCACCAAGGACACCATCTGCAAGGAGTTTGTATGTTCTCCCCGTGTTTGCGTGGGTTTCCTCCGGGTACTCCGGTTTCCTCCCACATTCCAAAGACATACAGATAGGGACTCTAGATTGTGAGCCCCAATGGGGACAGTGTTGCCAATGTATGTAAAGTGCTATGGAATTAATAGCGCTATATAAATGAATAAAATTATTATTATTATTATTATATATACACATAGACTAACACACACACATATATACATACTGACACATACATACACATAGACTAACACACACACATATATACATACTGACACATACATACACAGAGACTAACACATATATACACATACATACTGACACATACACATAGACTAACACATATATACACATAGACTAACACACACACATATATACATACTGACACATACATACACATAGACTAACACATATATACACATACATACTGACACACACATACACATAGACTAACACATATATACACATACATACTGACACATACACATAGACTAACACATATATACACATACATACTGACACATAGACTAACACATATACACATATATACACATACATACTGACACATATACATCGACTAACACATATATACACATACATACTGACACATATACATACACATAGCCTAACAAATATATACACATACACTAACACACATATATACATACTGACACAAATACATACACATACACTAACACATATATACTGACACAAATACATGCACAAAGACTAACACATATATACTACATACTGACACAAATACATACACATATATATACATACTGACACAAGTACATACACATAGACTAATACACATATAGACATACTGACACAAATACATACACATAGACTAACACATACTGACACAAATACATATACACAGACTAACACACACATATATAAATGCACATATGTGCATACTGACACAAATATATACACATAGACTAACACACACACATATATACATACTGACACAAATATATACATATATATATATATATATATATATATATATATATATATATATATACACACAAACACATATACATACTGACACACACATACACATATATTAACACACATGCATATACTCACATACATAAATGCATACACATATACTAACATGCATATACATACACTCATATACATATACTAATACACATGTATACATGCACCCATATATACGTAAATGCACATATACATACACATGTACATACACATGTATGCATGCACACATATACATACACATATGCATACATACACATATACATGCACATATACTAATACACATACATATGTATATATGCATACACATCTACAAACTTACACATATACTTTCACAATGTATACCTATACTAACACACACATACACATGCACGCGTATACATACTTTACTTACACATATACTTACACACATACATTCATACACACATATATACACATATATACATACATACACATATACTTACACACATATACATACATACACACACATATATACATATACACATTCAGTATATACATACACATACATACATATATACCTACATGCAAATATACTAACACATATATATATATCTATATATATAATTGCCTTATTCTGTCTGTCTGTCTGTCTGTCTTGCTCCAAAATTGTGTCCTTACGGTGACACAAAGCGGATTGGCCACTGGCCTCGCCATGGCCCCGCCCCCCCGCACGGATTGGTCGCTCGCCCTGGCTCCCCCCCCACACTGATTGGCCGGCCGCTCGCACAGGCTCCGCCCCCCACACGGATTGGCCTCTCGCCCCGGCACCCTGCACGTATTGGCAACTCGGCCACGCCCCGCCCCCTCACGCAATGCACGCTCGCTCTGGCCCCGCCCCCCGCACGCATCCCCCGAACTGACACGGAGACACGACTACCAGGTGAGTACTGTACCCCCGGGAGCCCACACCAGCATACTCCGCCAACCCAGCCGACACAAACCCTCGCATTGCTGGGGTTTGCCACCGTATGCTGGTGTTGGATCCCGTGCGAGTGGGGGACGTGATGCGCTGGTAACCATGGTAGCATAGTTACCAGCGCATCAAGGTCCTGCAGCGGCGGAAAATACACACACGCACACACATAACAGCACACACACACACACACACATCAGATCGCACTCACTCTCACACACACCTCACACACACATCAGATCGCATCCACACACTCACAGCATCCGGAGATATCGCTTGCTTCTCGGCCGCGATACTGTGCTGTGAGCTTCTAGGACCTGCCGGAGGATCACATGGCCAGAAGCATGTGGTATCTCCGGATGTTGTGAGTATGAGCTCGTATGTGCAATATCGTCAATGTGTGTGTGCGTGAGTGTATGCGATCGGGTGTGCGTGAGTGTATGCGATCGGGTGTGCGTGAGTGTATGCGATCGGGTGTGCGTGAGTGTATGCAATCGGGTGTGCGTGAGTGTATGCGATCGGGTGTGTGTGAGTGTATGCGATTGGGTGTGTGTGAGTGTATGCGATCGGGTGGGTGTGAGTGTATGCGATCGGGTGGGTGTGAGTGTATGCGATCGGGTGGGTGTGAGTGTATGCGATCGGGTGGGTGTGAGTGTATGCGATCGGGTGGGTGTGTGTGTGTGTGAGTGTATGCGATCGGATCTGTGAGTGTCGGCAGAGGAGCACGGCATGCTGGAGGAGGCTGGGAGGAGAGAGGCTGATCCTGGGGAAGGCTGGGAGGGGGAGGCTGATGCTGGGGGAGGCTGATGTTGGGGGAGGCTGGGAGGGTGTAGGCTGATGCTGGGGGAGGCTGATGCTGGGGGAGGCTGGGAGGAGAGAGGCTGATGCTGGGGGAGGCTGATGCTGGGGGTGGCTGGGATGGGGAAGGCTGATGCTGGGGGAGGCTGGAAGGAGAGAGGCTGATGCTGGGGGAGGCTGATGTTGGGGGAGGCTGATGTTGGGGGAGGCTGGGAGGGTGTAGGCTGATGCTGGGGGAGGCTGATACTGGGGGAGGCTGGGAGGAGAGAGGCTGATGCTGGGGGAGGCTGGAAGGAGAGAGGCTAATGCTGGGGGAGGCTGATGCTGGGGGAGGCTGGGAGGGGGAGGCTGATGCTGGGGAGGCTGGGAGGAGAGAGGCTGATGCTGGGGGAGGCTGATGCTGGGGGAGGCTGGAAGGAGGGAGGCTGATGCTGGGGGAGGCTGATGCTGGGGGAGGCTGGGAGGGGGAGGCTGATGCTAGGGGAGGCTGGGAGGAGAGAGGCTGATGCTGGAGGAGGCTGGGAGGAGAGAGGCTGATGCTGGGGGAGGCTAGGAGGAGAGAGGCTGATGCTGGGGGAGGCTGGGAGGAGAGAGGCTGATGCTGGGGGAGGCTGGGAGGCGGAGGCTGATGCTGGGGGAGGCTGGGAGGCAGAGGCTGATGCTGGGGGAGGCTGATGCTGGGGGAGGCTGGAAGGAGAGAGGCTGATGCTGGGGGAGGCTGGGAGGGGGAGGCTGATGCTGGGGGAGGCTGGGAGAAGAGAGGCTGATGCTGGGGGAGGCTGATGCTGGGGGAGGCTGGAAGGAGAGAGGCTGATGCTGGGGGAGGCTGATGCTGGGGGAGGCTGGGAGGGGGAGGCTGATGCTAGGGGAGGCTGGGAGGAGAGAGGCTGATGCTGGAGGAGGCTGGGAGGAGAGAGGCTGATGCTGGGGGAGGCTGGGAGGAGAGAGGCTGATGCTGGGGGAGGCTGGGAGGAGATAGGCTGATGCTGGGGGAGGCTGGGAGGCGGAGGCTGATGCTGGGGGAGGCTGGGAGGCGGAGGCTGATGCTGGGGGAGGCTGGAAGGAGAGAGGCTGATGCTGGGGGAGGCTGATGCTGAAGAAGGCTGGGAGGGGGAGGCTGATGCTGGGGGAGGTTGGGAGGAGGGAGGCTGGGAGGAGAGAGGCTGATGCTGGGGGAGGCTGGAAGGAGAGAGGCTGATGCTGGGGGAGGCTGATGCTGGGGGAGGCTGGAAGGAGAGAGGCTGATGCTGGGGGAGGCTGATGCTGAGGGAGGCTGGGAGGTGGAGGCTGATGCTGGGGAAGGCTGGGAAGAGGGAGGCTGGGAGGAGAGAGGCTGATCCTGGGGAAGGCTGGGAGGAGGGAGGCTGGGAGGAGAGAGGCTGATGCTGGGGGAGGCTGATGCTGGGGGAGGCTGGAAGGAGAGAGGCTGATGCTGGGGGAGGCTGATGCTGGGGGAGGCTGGGAGGGGGAGGCTGGGAGGAGAGAGGCTGATGCTGGGGGAGGCTGGGAGGAGGGAGGCTGGGAGGGGGGAGGCTGAGAGAAGAGAGGCTGATGCTGGGGGAGGCTGAGGCTGGGAGGAGAGAGGCTGATGCTGGGGACAGAGAGGCTGATGCTGGGAGGAGAGAGGCTGATGCTGGGATGAGAGAGGCTGATGCTGGGAGGAGAGAGGCTGATGCTGGGGGCAGAGAGGCTGATGCTGGGGGCAGAGAGGCTGATGCTGGCACAGCATGGGGGATGAAGCACGATGGGGGGTGCGCAGCATGGGGGATGGAGCACGATGGGGAGTGCGCAGCATGGGGGATGGAGCACGTTTGGGAGTGCGCAGCATGGCGGATGGAGCACGTTTGGGAGTGCGCAGCATGGCGGATGGAGCATGATGGGGGGTGCGCAGCATGGGGGATGGAGCACGATGGGAGGTGCACACCTCCCCCCAACACACACACACAACACACCACACACACACTGGGAACCACAAACACCGCCCTACACAGACACCCACACACACAGACAACGCTGCACACACACAACACCCAACACACAAACACCGCGGCATACATAAATATACGCACATACCACGCAACACACATATTGCACAAAACATACCTCCCCCAAAACACACCACACCCACACAAACCGCGCAACACACACACACACAACGCTACAGACACACAGCGCTCCACAAACAACGCAACACACGCAACACACATACAACACCGCTCTCACCCCCCGCCACACCCAGACAACACCCAGAACATGTACAGCCCCTACACAAACACTTGGTAACTACACATAACAACATCTATATATATATATAACAAAAATCATACATTAACTACACAATACGTAAATACTAGAATACCCGATGCGTAGAATCGGGCCACCTTCTAGTATATATATATATATATATATATATATATATATATGCACATATACTAACACATACATACACATATACATACACATATACAGTTAGGTCCAGAAATATTTGGACAGTGACACAATTTTCGCGAGTTGGGCTCTGCATGCCACCACATTGGATTTGAAATGAAACCTCTACAACAGAATTCAAGTGCAGATTGTAACGTTTAATTTGAAGGTTTGAACAAAAATATCTGATAGAAATTGTAGGAATTGTACACATTTCTTTACAAACACTCCACATTTTAGGAGGTCAAAAGTAATTGGACAAATAAACCAAACCCAAACAAAATATTTTTATTTTCAATATTTTGTTGCGAATCCTTAGGAGGCAATCACTGCCTTAAGTCTGGAACCCATAGACATCACCAAACGCTGGGTTTCCTCCTTCTTAATGCTTTGCCAGGCCTTTACAGCCGCAGCCTTCATGTCTTGCTTGTTTGTGGGTCTTTCCGTCTTAAGTCTGGATTTGAGCAAGTGAAATGCATGCTCAATTGGGTTAAGATCTGGTGATTGACTTGGCCATTGCAGAATGTTCCACTTTTTTGCACTCATGAACTCCTGGGTAGCTTTGGCTGTATGCTTGGGGTCATTGTCCATCTGTACTATGAAGCGCCGTCCGATCAACTTTGCGGCATTTGGCTGAATCTGGGCTGAAAGTATATCCCGGTACACTTCAGAATTCATCCGGCTACTCTTGTCTGCTGTTATGTCATCAATAAACACAAGTGACCCAGTGCCATTGAAAGCCATGCATGCCCATGCCATCACATTGCCTCCACCATGTTTTACAGAGGATGTGGTGTGCCTTGGATCATGTGCCGTTCCCTTTCTTCTCCAAACTTTTTTCTTCCCATCATTCTGGTACAGGTTGATCTTTGTCTCATCTGTCCATAGAATACTTTTCCAGAACTGAGCTGGCTTCATGAGGTGTTTTTCAGCAAATTTAACTCTGGCCTGTCTATTTTTGGAATTGATGAATAGTTTGCATCTAGATGTTAACCCTTTGTATTTACTTTCATGGAGTCTTCTCTTTACTGTTGACTTAGAGACAGATACACCTACTTCACTGAGAGTGTTCTGGACTTCAGTTGATGTTGTGAATGGGTTCTTCTTCACCAAAGAAAGTATGCGGCGATCATCCAACACTGTTGTCATCCGTGGACGCCCAGGCCTTTTTGAGTTCCCAAGCTTACCAGTCAATTCCTTTTTTCTCAGAATGTACCCGACTGTTGATTTTGCTACTCCAAGCATGTCTGCTATCTCTCTGATGGATTTTTTCTTTTTTTTCAGCCTCAGGATGTTCTGCTTCACCTCAATTAAGAGTTCCTTAGACCGCATGTTGTCTGGTCACAGCAAAAGCTTCCAAATGCAAAACCACACACCTGTAATCAACCCCAGACCTTTTAACTACTTCATTGATTACAGGTTAACGAGGGAGACACCTTCAGAGTTAATTGCAGCCCTTAGAGTCCCTTGTCCAATTACTTTTGGTCCCTTGAAAAAGAGGAGGCTATGCATTACAGAGCTATGATTCCTAAACCCTTTCTCCGATTTGGATGTGAAAACTCTCATATTGCAGCTGGGAGTGTGCACTTTCAGCCCATATTATATATATAATTGTATTTCTGAACATGTTTTTGTAAACAGCTAAAATAACAAAACTGTTTAAATATTTCTGGCCCTGACTGTATACATACCTACATATATTCTTACACACATACATACACATATATAGATACACATATAAACATATTGGAAATAAAAAGCACTTCCATCCAAGTTGACAAAATAAAATTCTTCTATATTCCTTATTCATTAAAAAACAGTATGCATAGGATTTAATGTCATCACAGGTTAAAAAGTTTTTCTATATGTTTCTGGCTACAAGAGCCTTTAGTCATACATATATACAGTTGAAACCAAACATTTACATCCACTATCTAAGAATACACATATGCATGTTTTTCTCACTATCTGACATGAAATCAGAATAAACCTTTCCCATTTTAAGTCAATTAAGAACCAACATTATTTATATTTGACAAATGCCAGAATAATAAGAGAGAGAGAATGTTTAAATACATTTTTATTACTTTCTGCAAAGTCAAAAGCCATGTTTGTAGGTCGCCTTGCTCGCACTTGCCTTTTCAGCTTTGCCCATACATTTTCAATAGGATTGAGATTAGGGCTTTCTGATGGCCACTCCAAAACATTGACTTTGTTATCCTTAAAGGTCCAGTCACACTAAGCAACTTACCAGCGATCCCAACAACGATAGGGATCGCTGGTAAGTTGCTAGGAGGTTGCTGGTGAGCTGTCACACTGCGACGCTCCAGCGATCCCACCAGCAACCTGACCTGGCAGGGATCGCTGGAGCGTGGCTACACGAGTTGCTGGTGAGCTCACCAGCAACCAGTGACCAGCCCCCAGTCTCCTAGTTACAGCACACATCAGGTTAATTAACCCGATGTGTGCTGCAGCTAAATGTGCACAGAGCAGGGAGCAGCGCACAATGCTTAGCGCTGGCTCCTTGCTCTCCTAGTTACAGCACACATCGGGTTAATTGCCTGATGTGTGCTGCAGCTAAATGTGCACAGAGCAGGGAGCAGCGCACACTGCTTAGTGCTGGCTCCTTGCTCTCCTAGTTACAGCACACATCGGGTTAATTACCTGATGTGTGCTGCAGCTACATGTGCACAGAGCAGGAGCCGGCACTGACAGTGAGAGCGGAGGAGGCTGGTATCAAAGGTAAATATCGGGTAACCAAGGACAGGGCTTCTTGGTTACCCGATGTTTACATTAGTTACCAGCCTCTGCAGAAGCCGGCTCCTGCTCACTGCACATTAGTTGTTGCTGTCTCGCTGTCACACACAGCGATCTGTGCTTCACAGCGGGACAGCAACAACTAAAAAATGGCCCAGGACATTCAGCAACAACCAACGACCTCACAGCAGGGGCCAGGTTGTTGCTGGATGTCACACACAGCAATATCGCTAGCAACGTCACAAAAGTTGTTCGTTACCAGCGATGTTGCTAGCGATGTTGCTTAGTGTGACGGGGCCTTAAGTCTCTTTGTAATCAGTTCAGTTTGTAATCAGTTTGGAAGTATGCTTCGGGTCATTGTCCATTTGGAGGACCTGTTTCTGCCCACGCTTTAAGTTCCTGGCTGATGTCTTGAGATGTTGTTTCAGTATTGCCACATAATCTTCTTTCCTTATATTGCCATCTATTTTTTATGAAGTGCACCAGTCTCTCCTACAGAAAAACAACCCCACAACATGATGCTGCCACTCCCTTGTTTCACAGTTGGGATGGTGTTCTTAGACTTAAAAGCATCTCCCTTTTTCCTCCAAATGTAGCGATGGTCATCATGGCCAAACAGTTCAGTTTTAGTATTGTCAGACTGCAGGACATGTCTCCAAAAACTAAAATCTTTGTTCCTGTGTGCATTTGCAAACATTAATCTGGCTTTTTATGTTTTTTTTTGAGTAATGGCTCCTTTCTGGCAGAGTGGCCTTTCATCCCATGTTGTTACAATACTCATTTTACTGTGGATAATGACATCATCTTACCAGCTTCCGCCAGCATCTTCACAAGGTCTTTTGCTTTTGTTCTTGGGTTGATAAGCATATGTCTGACCAAAGCATATTCATCTCTGGTGCACAGAGCCCGTCTCTTTCCTGAACAGTATGATGGCTGGACATGTTGTTTGTACATGCATATAATTGTTTGTACAGATGAATGAGGCACCTTCAGTTATCTGGAAACTTCAGCCAAGTACAAACTAGACTTGTGCCAGTCAACAATTCTTTTCCTGAGATCTAGGCTGATTTTTTTGACTTTCCCATGATGCTACACAAAGAAGCAGTGTGTTTCAGGTTTGCATTAACATACATCCTCAGGTGTGTCTCTAATTAACTCAGATGTTGTCAATAAACCAATCAGAAGCTTCCAAAGACATGACATCATCATATGGGCTGTCCTATATTGTTTAAAAGCATAGTACTCTTAAGGCCCTGTCACAAAGAGATAAATCTGCGGCAGATCTGTGGTTGCAGTGAAATTGTGGACAATCAGTGCCAGGTTTGTGGCTGTGTACAAATGGAACAATATGTCCATGATTTCACTGCAACCACAGATCTGCCAAAGATTTATCTCTGTGTGTGGCGGGGCCTTTAGTGTATGTAAACTTTTGACTTTGCAGGAAGTAAAAAAAATGCCTAATCCAGAATTTGGCAAATATAAAAAATTGTGGTAATCCTAATTAACCTAAAACAGGAAAGGTTTATTCTGATTTCATGTCAGATAATGAGAAAAACATACATGTGTTTTTTTAGATAATGTATGTAAACTTCTGGTTTCAACTGTACATACACACATACACTTACACACATAGACATATACATCGATGAGCAAAAGTGTAGCAATGTTTTGAACTTTTGAATTTCAGACTCCATATCTCAACATCCACTACAGCTTTGAATGTGAGATTACCTGTTACTATTTTGCCCTTGGTGGTGAAAAAAATCTTTTTCTTCATGTATACTACAAATTACAACTAGTAATGGGCAAAACACCCGATGTTCGGGGTTCAGGAGACTCGCCCGAATGTTTTGTAAAGTTCACATTCGGGTTCTGATATAACGCGAACTTGTGTTCCGAACACCGAACTTGGACTTTAAAGTTATGTGATGGGGTGGGGGGGGCTGTAAAATAAAGAATACAGTTAATAATAAACATTATCATTATTCTTACAGGTCCCGAGATGCGTCCTGCAGCCTCTGTCTCCCACCGCTTCTCTTTCCGATTCCGATTATCGCTGTGCCGCCCGGTAAGCAAAGGACCTTCCCTGACGTCATAGCATGTGACCAGTCACGTGTGAATGTTGTATTATCTCATTGGCTACACACTGGTCACATGGCTATGATGTCATGCTAGGTCCTGTCAGTGCATCTCGCCGGTACGTTGGTGCTCGCCTAAGCATCTCAGTACTCGGTATATTCAGCGAGTGCCGTGTACGGGCGAGATGCTCGGGCACATGCTCGGTTCCCAGTCCCTGCATATCGGCGCTCTTTACAAAGTCAGCCCACATGCAGAGATTAGCTGCCACAGCCGGTGATGAATAGCGGCGCCGCGAATCAGGTCAGTAACGTCACCGCTTACCAACCCGCAGCTCTGCTCACTCATTGAGTGATTAGACTGCACAGGAAGCAGCAGTGTTCTTCCTCCTATCCCGTGCTGTCTGATATAGCAGAGCTGCATGGGTTGAATGAGAAAGAAGACAGAAGACCAGAATCGTGGAGGGGTGAGAGGGAGTAATAAACATGGAGTCTCCAAGTGTGTCTGTGTATTTATTTCTAATAAAGTGTCTGTGTATTTATTTCTAACAAAGTATTTTTTCTCTGAGTGGTGTCTTTTTTTAACCTTTTATTGGAGATTCTTAATGGCCGGATCAAACTTGCCTGACATTAAGAATCTCTGGCTTAATACCAGCTAGTAAAAAAAAACTGGTATTAACCATTTATTACCCAGCGTGCCACTCGGCATCGGGGCCGCTGAGGTGTTGGATACAGCACCAGAAGTTGGCACTTCTATGAAAGCGCCATTTTCTGGGGCGGCTGCGGACAGCAATTCGCAGCGGGGGGGGGGGGGGGGGTGGAAGGCCAGAAAGCTTGGGCGAACCTGTGCTGCAGATTCCAATCCCCAACTGCCTAGATGTATTTGGCTAGACACAAAAATTGGGCGAAGCTTATATTTGTTTTTTAATTATTTCATGAAATTCATGAAATATTTAAAAAAGGGCTTCCCTATATTTTTGGTTTCCAGCTATGTACAAATAGGCAGCTGGGAGTTGGGGTAGCCCGTACCTGCTTGCTGTACTTTGCTAGCATACAAAAATATGGCAAAGCCCACGTCATTTTTTTTTTTTTGGTAGAAAACTTAAAAAAAAAAAGGCTTTCCTGGATTTTCTATTGCCAGTGAAGGTAAGACCAAGCAGTGGGGGTTAACAGCCAGTAGCTGCTAGGATTACCCTTAGCTAGCAATAGAAAATGCAGCAGGAGACCACGCATATTTTTTTAAATTATTTATTTAAATAACTAAAAAAAAGAAAATGGGCTTCCCTGTAATTTAATTGCCACCCCCATCTGCCTGATTTACCTTGGCTGGCAATCAAGAGACAGGAAAGCCCATTAACTTTTTTTATTAAAAAAGTAATAAAAATAAAATGCTTGGGCTCCCGCTGTATTTTAATTGCCAATCAGGTAAAGCCAGGCAGCTAGGGGCTGGGATTCCGCAACCCACAGCCACCCCTGGAAATGGCACATTTTTTCTTAGCGCCATTTCAAGGCGCTATACCCGGCTCATCCAGCGGCCGTGATGGTGGTGGCTGTCTGGGTAATAAAGGGGTTAATACCAGCTTTGTATTCTCAAATGGTACTTAGCCCGAAATTCATGGTGTCACACTAAATTAGACATGGCCACCATGAATTTCTATGAAACAGTAAAAAAAACACAACACAGAATTTTTTTTTATTAGAAATAAAACAAAAAAAAAATTAGAGACTCCATCTTTATTATAAAAAATCCTTAGTCCGATGTAATCCACTGGGACAGCAAAGTCAACTCTGCTTCATCACTGTGGACAGACATTGTCTATACATAGTGAGAAGCACAGAGAGCCATGTTAGGTCTGTTATATCGCTCTGGACTGACTGTCTATACACAGTAAGAATCAAAGCGCAATGTCAACTTGTCTTCATCACTGGGCACAGACACAGTCTATACATAGTGAGAAGCACAGAGAGCCACGTCAGGTCTGCTACATCGTTCTGGACAGAGCGATGTAGCAGGCTGACAGTAAGGGGATGATTGCACTTGTGTCTCGCATTGCATCACCCCACTGTCAGGACAGGAGCGCCTCAGCTGCATGGAAATACATGCAGCCAACCCGCTGCCGTCGGGAGATCGTGCGCCGTGATGCGATGTGAAACTCGCATCATGGCGCACCAGGACCTTTGATGATGTCATACTCACGTGACCAGTCTGTAGCCAATGAGGTAATACAACATTCACACATGACTGGTCACATGGGTATGACGTCACGGTTACGGCAGGTCCTTTTAGCCAGAGGTGCTTACCGGGGGGAACAGCAATGATCGGTCGGAAGCGTAAGCAGAAGCGCTGGAATACGGAGTCTGCAGGATGCGTCGCGGGACTTGTAAGTATGATCATAATGTTTTTTAATAACGTGCTTTTTTTACAGACCATGGACCCAAACTGTAACACGATTGTCCCAGAAAGCTCGTGTTCGGGGTCATGTGCATGAACACCATGTGTTCGGTATGGACCCCAAACTTTACAGTTCGGGTTTGCCCATCTATAATTACAACCTATTGTCACATTCCCTAATAGCTCAGTGTGTTATTAGGTTGATTCCCAAGCAAAAAGTCACTGGTTTGAATTGAGATGTAGAAATGAAGATTTCCCAAGAAAAGATAAATAGTATTATCCAGCTCATCGATATGAGTCTCTCTGCCAAGAAAATTGCTAAACTGAATCATGTAAGTGCCATGACAGTTGGAAGAATACAAAATGAAGTTAATAATAATAATAATAATATATTTATTCATTTATATAGCGATGTTAATTCCACAGCACTTTACATACAATGGCAACAATGTCCCTATTGGAGCTCACAATCTAGGTTCCCTATGAGTATGTTTTTGGAGTGTGGGAGGAAAGCGGAGTACCCGGAGGAAACCCACGCAAACACGGGGAGAACACACAAACTCCTTGTAGATAGTGTCCTTGGAGGGATTTGAACTCAGGACCCCAGCGCTGCAAGACTGCAGTGCTAGCCAAGTTCTCTCTATGCAAAAGCCAAGAGGTGGGCATCCATGAAAAATATGGTATTCAACAATTTGCATCATTACAAGGTCTATCAGTTCTGGTGCGACAAATACGGCAGTAGAGGTGGCTCATATGCTTCATAATAGTGAGATCACAGAAGTTTATGCAAGCACCATGTGATGCACGTTAAAAAATTCTAGAATGGTGGCCCGAAAAAAGGTAAAGAAGCCTAGACTTCAATATCATCATAATAAGTCTTGGCTAAGACTAGCAAAAAAAAGTACAAAAAGAGGACAGTAGAAGATTGGAAATGGGTTATGTGGAGCAAAGAGACGAAAGTCAATGGACCAGTCTCTGTTGGGTCCAAATAGGTTTGAAAGAATTAGAGAAAAAGAGGCTAATGGATCAAGAAATTGAAGGACCTGTCAAATTTGGTGGAGGAAGCCTGATGACCTGGAGTTCTTTCCCTGCCAAAGATGTTGGATACAGGACCAGGAGTGATGGTAGTCTCAATGCTGAGCTATATGTGAATATCCTACAAGACAAGTAATTAGTACACTACAGTGCTATGGGTATGAAAAGGATGACATTGTGTTCCAGCAGGACAACGACCCAAAGCGTACATCGAGATTGGTGAAGACATGGTTCAATGACAATGAAGTAGAAGTGCTGGATTGGCCTCCACAGTCCCCATACGTCAACCTAATTGTATGTGTTTACTTTACTTATGTGTAAAGTTAATGAAAAATCTGTATACTTACCCAAGTGAGTGACCATTATGCACTAACATTGGGAATGCGTAGAAGAGACCTAAGATTAGATTTTGGTTAAGATATGTTTGAATCTAATTGAAAACTTGCCTAGAAAAATTCAGGTAGTGTTGAAAGCAAAAGATGGATTTACAAAATAATAACAAAATATTACAAATGTATAATGTTAGGAGCAAACAATAGCAATGCAGTGACGACAAGAATCTGCAAAACTAATTATATGCTAAATAGTTGCAAGTCAATGTATGAAATAGCCAAGATGATTGTCTATAAAATGATGGTAGTCTCACGGTCGAAGCTTTAGTGGATGAGATATGGACCCTGAAAGTCAAAGGTTCAAGGTATTGTTAGGCTATGTGCGCACATTGCTTATTTACATGCAGTTACGCTGCGATCTGCACCGCAGCGTAACTGCATGCATCCTGAGTCCCCTGCATAATCTATGGAGATTGTGCAGGAGCCGTGCGCACGTGGTGTCTTAGAGCGCAGCGCTTCAGCTGCTGCCCGAAGCGCGCGTTCTAAGAAGTGACATGTCACTTCTTTCCTGCGCTTTGCCTGCATCCCCCGCCATGTCTATGGGAGAGGCTGCAATCAGAGCGCATGGAATCGGCTTTTTTTTTCATTACGAACTGTTTCTGCAGCGATTTGAAGCGCACGTGTGCTGTTCAAATCGCTGCAGAAATTTCTGCAGTGACAGTACGCAACGTGCACACATAGCCTTACCCCTTTACTCATCAGTGTACATATACATATACATATACAAACATATACAAAAAAATGATAGTACAGATCTTCGATTCTTTCATTGGATTTACAAGGCAGGACTATGGAAATATTCCATACGTCAAGCATGTACCTATGGTGGGTTGGCAAATTTCCCCTTTCAAACCACACACACACACACACACGGTAAGTTGAAACATGCAATTGGTATTTTCTAATTTCAAACAATTTATTGAAACAAAATATATCAATGTCTCAATAACTTGTCATGCGGCTTTAAACATTAATTACAGCTTGACAATGATGTCTCATGCTGTTCACATGTTGAGT
Organism: Anomaloglossus baeobatrachus; assembly: GCF_048569485.1. Taxonomy (NCBI): domain Eukaryota; kingdom Metazoa; phylum Chordata; class Amphibia; order Anura; family Aromobatidae; genus Anomaloglossus; species Anomaloglossus baeobatrachus. The sequence goes on from NC_134356.1 coordinate 355,440,070, forward strand.
TATTGTCTGCAGAAGCATATCAACCCACTCTTCTTGTTTCTTTGTCCAGAAAGACGATGAAGCCTGTGCCTGGTAGTGTGGTCAGGTACCCTTGCAGGTCATCTATCACGCAGACCACACTAATATAAATGGTTTTGAATTGTCTGAAGTGACACATGGTTGCCTCTCACCTCCCTGAAATGTACTTGGAGTTGTGTAGCATTTATCATCCAGTTCCGAAAGGCATTGTTCACCATGAAGCAGTTATCAGTGTGGGATATCTACTTGTATGCCTTTCGGTGACTCTTCCAGTCTCTTTGTATCTCTGTTGCAACCTGCTGATGACACTCTGTGTCACTCTAAGCTCAGTGGCCACTTCCATCTGAGAATATCCTTCTTGAAACCTTGCAATAGTGAGATATAGTTGTTCAATTGTTAGGTATCATCTTGGTCTCATGATGTCAAAATGTGTGAGGACTGATTAAATACCAATTCTTATTTATTTTTTTGGGGAAATTCATGGATCAAACGTCTGTTGTGAATTTTGCAATTATTTTGAGGGGAAAATTTAACCCCGCACAGTTATTCACCAAAAACCTGCTTGCATTAAAGTCAATGGAGCTTGGAGCTCTAGATCATTAATAGGAGCTCTGATTTGTTGCTATAAGCAACAAAGGACATTCTTTGTATAAGAAGCCTATGTGTCAGTTAATATGATTTCGGTGGAGAGACAGACACACACAGAGACAGAGACACACAGAGAACAGAGACAGAAACACACAGACACACACACACACACACACACACACACACACAGACATGCAGAAACAGAGACACGCAGAGACAGAGAGACACAGACACACACACACACAGAGACACACAGACACGCACACAGAGACAGATACACAGAGACACACAAATACAGATACATACAGAGATAGGGACACACACAGACACATACAGAGACACACACACACAGAGACACAAACACACAGAGACAGATATACAAACAGGGATACACAGTCAAACACAAACAGAGACACACACAGGCACACACACAGAGACACGCGGAGACAGACACACACAGAGACAGAGACACACAGACACATACAGAGACACGCAGAGACAGAGACACACACAGAGACAGACACTGAGACAGAGACATACAGAGACACAGACACACACAGACACACAGAGACAGAGAAACACACAAACACAGAGACACAGACACACAAAGACAAACACAGAGATAGAGACACACAGACACACACAGACAGAGAGGAATGCACAGACAGACAGACAGATGGAGACAGACAGATAGGGAAACAGACAGTCAGAGAGGGAGACAGAGCGGGAGATTGCGAGAGAGAGAGCTAGAGTGAGAGAGACACTTATTTACTATCCTGGGCAACACAGGATACTACAGATATATATATATATATATATATATATATATATATATATATATATATATATATATATATATATATATACATATATATATATATATATATATATATATATATATACAGTGCCTACAAGTAGTATTCAACCCCCTGCAGATTTAGCTGATTTACACATTCGGAATTAACTTGGCATTGTGACATTTGGACTGTAGATCAGCCTGGAAGTGTGAAATGCACTGCAACAAAAAAAAATGTTATTTCTTTTTTTCTTTTTTTTTTAAATTGTGAAAAGTTTATTAAGAGGGTCATTTATTATTCAACCCCTCAAACCACAAGAATTCTGTTTGGTTCCCCTAAAGTATTAAGAAGTATTTCAGGCACAAAGAACAATGAGCTTCACGTTTGGATTAATTATCTCTTTTTCCATCCTTTTCTGACTAATTAAGACCCTCCCCAAACTTGTGAACAGCACTCATACTTGGTCAACATGGGAAAGACAAAGGAGCATTCCAAGGCCATCAGAGACAAGATCGTGGAGGGTCACAAGGCTGGCAAGGGGTACAAAACCCTTTCCAAGGAGTTGGGCCTACCTGTCTCCACTGTTGGGAGCATCATCCGGAAGTGGAAGGCTTATGGAGCTACTGTTAGCCTTCCACGGCGTGGACAGCCTTTGAAAGTTTCCACCCGTGCTGAGGCCAGGCTTGTCCGAAGAGTCAATGCTAACCCAAGGACAACAAGGAAAGAGCTCCGGGAAGATCTCATGGCAGTGGGGACATTGGTTTCAGTCAATACCATAAGTAACGTACTCCACCGCAATGGTCTCCGTTCCAGACGAGCCCGTAAGGTACCTTTACTTTCAAAGCGTCAAGTCAAGGCTCGTCTACAGTTGCTCATGATCACTTGGAGGACTCTGAGACAGACTGGTTCAAGGTTCTCTGGTCTGATGAGACCAAGATCGAGATCTTTGGTGCCAACCACACACGTGACGTTTGGAGACTGGATGGCACTGCATAAGACCCCAAGAATACCATCCCTACAGTCAAGCATGGTGGTGGCAGCATCATGCTGTGGGGCTGTTTCTCAGCCAAGGGGCCTGGCCATCTGGTCTGCATCCATGGGAAGATGGATAGCACGGCCTACCTGGAGATTTTGGCCAAGAACCTCCGCTCCTCCATCAAGGATCCTAAGATGGGTCGTCATTTCATCATCCAACAAGACAACGACCCAAAGCACACAGCCAAGAAAACCAAGGCCTGGTTCAAGAGGGAAAAAATCAAGGTGTTGCAGTGGCCTAGTCAGTCTCCTGACCTTAACCCAATTGAAAACTTGTGGAAGGAGCTCAAGATTAAAGTCCACATGAGACACCCAAAGAACCTAGATAACTTGGAGAAGATCTGCATGGAGGAGTGGGCCAAGATAACTCCAGAGACCTGTGCCGGCCTGATCAGGTCTTATAAAAGACGATTATTAGCTGTAATTGCAAACAAGGGTTATTCCACAAAATATTAAACCTAGGGGTTGAATAATAATTGACCCACACTTTTATGTTGAAAATTTATTAAAATTTAACTGAGCAACATAACTTGTTGGTTTGTAAGATTTATGCATCTGTTAATAAATCCTGCTCTTGTTTGAAGTTTGCAGGCTCTAACTTATTTGCATCTTATCAAACCTGCTAAATCTGCAGGGGGTTGAATACTACTTGTAGGCACTGTATATATATATATATATATATATATATATATATATATATATATACTGTATATATATTTATATTTATGTGTGTGATTGAATTTGTGTGTTTTTATGTGCTTATGTGCATGTATATGCAGTATATATACATATAGCACCTTTAATCATGCATCACATTTAAGGAATGATGGTATAAAGCTTTCCTTGTGCATGTCTAATCATCCAGGGAAAGAAAAACTGGAATCAGCACACAACAAGAGTGTACCAAATTTGATTTTTTATTTGTAATCCCATTTTGGTGATAATTCAGTTCCAATATGTCAACCTTTTGTGCAAATCCTGTTTCTTCATTCAGCCCCAAATACAGTGGGTGATGATGTTGACATCAGGGTAATATCATAACTTCCAGGATTCTTTGTTCTTTTTCTGAAGATAGTTCTTTATGACATTGACTGTATGACTTGTGATTGTTGTTCTGCTGCAGAATAAATTTGGGGCCAATCAGAGGGCTTACTGGCAGCATTGCATGGGCAATAAGTATCTACCTATATTTCTCCTAATTGAGGACACCATTAATCTTAGCCAAATCCCCAGCTCCATTTATTGAAATGCAGTCTGAAACTTTCCAGAAACCTTTTCAATGTCTCAATGTTGCCTACAGGCACTGATTATTGCTTTTTTGCAAAGTTGAATTGCTTGGCATTGTTTCCATGTTTAAGGGAGGTCTGTTCCATGAAGACCACTTCTGCACAGACAAGAGTGTGCAAAGCAGTAATCAAAGCAAAAGGTGGCTACTTTGAAGAACCTAGAATATAAGACATATTTTCAGTTGTTTCACACTTTTTTGTTAAGTATTTCATTACACATGTGTTAATTCATAGTTTTGATGCCTTCAATGTGAATCTACAATTTTCAGAGTCATGAAAATAAATAAAACTCTTTGAATGAGAAGGTGTGTCCAAACCTTTGGTTTAGACTGTATATTTAGTGACATGCAAAGTTTGGGCACCCTTGGTCATAATTATTGTTATTGTGAACAGTAGAGTTGAGCGCGGTTCGTGGTTCGAGGTTCTCCAGTTCTAAGCTCGAGTGATTTTTGGGGCTGTTCGAGATCGAACTAGAACTCGAGCTTTTTGCAAAAGCTCGATAGTTCTAGATACGTTCGAGAACGGTTCTAGCAGCAAAAAGCAGGGCTTTTTACAGCTACAGTGTGCAGGAGCCATCGCTGGCAGCCTGCCAGAAGCTGGTAACCAAGATAAACATCGGGTATCCAAGCAAAGCGCTTTGGTTAGTAACCCGATGTTTATCTTAGTTACGTGCAGGAAGCCCACACTTCCCCGCTCAGCTCACTCCGCCCCCTCCTGCCCGCGGCATGTACACATACATACACACACACACACACACACACACACACACACACACACACACACACATGGTCCCGCTCGGCTTACCTGCGGTGATGAAGTCCCGCCATCCCGACCTCAGCGCTGTCACTGTCCTCCATGGCCGCCGCTTGTCACATCACCTCTCGCTTCCGACCCGAGACGTCACGGACCTCTCGCGATACTTGATGTGAAGGCGCCGGTCATTGACCTCAGTGACAGGGGCTGTCGGCAGTGCTGGAGATCAGCGCAGGTAATGTACCTCGCTGACAGCAGCACTTGTCATGCCCTGCAGTGACCTGGGCTGACCCATTGATGTTAGCTCAGGTCACTGCATTGCTCTCCCAGCCAATGGGGAACATCCTGCTCTTCATTGACTGGGACAGTGTGGATCGTCATGGCAACCCCTTGGATTACAGCAGACCTGGATTTGTTTTTCATTCTAATAAATTGGTTAAAGAGGGAATGTTTTGGGGAGTGTTTTTTCAAATAAAAATGTGGTTGTCGTCTATTTTTTTTTATTACTGACTGGGTTGGTGATGTCGGGTATCTGATAGACGCCTGACCTCACCAACCCCAGGGCTTGATGCCAGGTGACATTACACATCTGGTATTAACCCCATATATTACCCCGTTTGCCACCGCACCAGGGCGCGGGATGCGCCACTTCTGGGGCGGCTGCGGCCTGCTATTTTTAGGCTGGGGAGAGTCCAATAACCATGGACCTCCCTAGTCTGAGAATATCAGGCCCCAGCTGTCTGCTTTACCTTGGCTGGTAATCCAATTTTGGGGGACCCCTACGTGTTTTTTTTTTTAATTATTTATTTAATTTAAAATAACAGCGTGGGGTGCGCTCAGTTTTGGATTACCAGCCAAGGTGAGGTTGCCAGCTGTGGTCTGCAGGCTGCAGCCGTCTGCTTTACCCTAGCTGGCTACAAAACTAGGGGGAACCCTACGTCATTTTTTTTTTCATTTTTTTGGCTAAATACAAAGCTAAGCACCCCTTAGTGCCACATGAAAGGCACCAAAGGGTGCTCCACTTTTTTCTCCACTTGAGAAAAAATGGAGAAAAAATGGAGAAAAAGTGGAGAAAAAGTGGAGAAAAAGTGGAGAAAAAGTGGAGAAAAAGTGGAGAAAAAAATGGAGAAAAAATGGAGAAACAGTGGAGAAACAGTGGAGAAAAAGTGGAGAAAAAGTGGAGAAAAAGTGGAGAAAAAATGGAGAAACAGTGGAGAAAAAGTGGAGAAAAAAATGGAGAAACAGTGGAGAAAAAGTGGAGAATAAATGGAGAAAAAGTGGAGAAAAAGTGGAGAAAAAAATGGAGAAAAAGTGGAGAAAAAGTGGAGAAACAGTGGAGACAAAGTGGAGAATAAATGGAGAAAAAGTGGAGAATTTTTTTCTCCACTTTTTCTCCACCTTTTCTCCACTTTTTCTCCACTTTTTCTCCACTTATTCTCCACTTTTTCTCCACTTTTTCTCCATTTTTTTTTCCACTTTTTTTCTCCACTTTTTCTCCACCTTTTCTCCACTTTTTCTCCATTTTTTTCTTCACTTTTTCTCCACTTTTTCTCCACTTATTCTCCACTTATTCTCCACTTTTTCTCCACTTTTTCTCCATTTATTCTCCACTTTTTCTCCACTTTTTCTCCACTTTTTCTCCACTTATTCTCCACTTTTTCTCCACTTTTTCTCCATTTTTTTCTCCACTTTTTCTCCACTTTTTCCCCATTTATTCTCCACTTTTTCTCCACTTTTTCTCAATTTTTTTCTCCACTTTTTCTCCATTTTTTCTCCAGTTTTTCTCCACTTTTTTTCCACTTATTCTCCACTTTTTCTCCACTTTTTCTCCATTTTTTTCTCCACTTTTTCTCCACTTTTTCTCCACTTATTCTCCACTTTTTCTCCATTTTTTTCTCCACTTTTTCTCCACTTTTTCCCCATTTATTCTCCACTTTTTCTCCACTTTTTCTCCATTTTTTTCTCCACTTTTTCTCCACTTTTTCTCCACTTTTTCTCCACTTTTTCTCCATTTATTCTCCACTTTTTCTCCACTTTTTCTTCATTTTTTTTCCACTTTTTCTCCACTTTTTCTCCACTTTTTCTCCATTTATTCTCCACTTTTTCTCCACTTTTTCTCCATTTTTTTCTCCACTTTTTCTCCACTTTTTCTCCACTTTTTCTCCACTTTTTCTCCACTTTTTCTCCATTTTTTTCTCCACTTTTTCTCCACTTTTTCTCCATTTATTCTCCACTTTTTCTCCACTTTTTCTCCATTTTTTTCTCCACTTTTTCTCCACTTTTTCTCCACTTTTTCTCCATTTATTCTCCACTTTTTCTCCACTTTTTCTCCATTTTTTTCTCCACTTTTTCTCCACTTTTTCTCCACTTTTTCTCCACTTTTTCTCCATTTTTTTCTCCACTTTTTCTCCACTTTTTCTCCATTTATTCTCCACTTTTTCTCCACTTTTTCTCCATTTTTTCTCCACTTTTTCTCCACTTTTTCTTCACTTATTCTCCACTTTTTCTCCACTTTTTCTCCACTTTTTCTCCACTTATTCTCCACTTTCGAGATACGTTCGAGAACGGTTCTAGCAGCAAAAAGCAGGGCTTTTTACAGCTACAGTGTGCAGGAGCCATCGCTGGCAGCCTGCCAGAAGCTGGTAACCAAGATAAACATCGGGTATCCAAGCAAAGCGCTTTGGTTAGTAACCCGATGTTTATCTTAGTTACGTGCAGGAAGCCCACACTTCCCCGCTCAGCTCACTCCGCCCCCTCCTGCCCGCGGCATGTACACATACATACACACACACACACACACACACACACACACACACACATGGTCCCGCTCGGCTTACCTGCGGTGATGAAGTCCCGCCATCCCGACCTCAGCGCTGTCACTGTCCTCCATGGCCGCCGCTTGTCACATCACCTCTCGCTTCCGACCCAAGACGTCAAGGACCTCTCGCGATACTTGATGTGAAGGCGCCGGTCATTGACCTCAGTGACAGGGGCTGTCGGCAGTGCTGGAGATCAGCGCAGGTAATGTACCTCGCTGACAGCAGCACTTGTCATGCCCTGCAGTGACCTGGGCTGACCCATTGATGTTAGCTCAGGTCACTGCATTGCTCTCCCAGCCAATGGGGAACATCCTGCTCTTCATTGACTGGGACAGTGTGGATCGTCATGGCAACCCCTTGGATTACAGCAGACCTGGATTTGTTTTTCATTCTAATAAATTGGTTAAAGAGGGAATGTTTTGGGGAGTGTTTTTTCAAATAAAAATGTGGTTGTCGTCTATTTTTTTTTTATTACTGACTGGGTTGGTGATGTCGGGTATCTGATAGACGCCTGACCTCACCAACCCCAGGGCTTGATGCCAGGTGACATTACACATCTGGTATTAACCCCATATATTACCCCGTTTGCCACCGCACCAGGGCGCGGGATGCGCCACTTCTGGGGCGGCTGCGGCCTGCTATTTTTAGGCTGGGGAGAGTCCAATAACCATGGACCTCCCTAGTCTGAGAATATCAGGCCCCAGCTGTCTGCTTTACCTTGGCTGGTAATCCAATTTTGGGGGACCCCTACGTGGTTTTTTTTTTAATTATTTATTTAATTTAAAATAACAGCGTGGGGTGCGCTCAGTTTTGGATTACCAGCCAAGGTGAGGTTGCCAGCTGTGGTCTGCAGGCTGCAGCCGTCTGCTTTACCCTAGCTGGCTACAAAACTAGGGGGAACCCTACGTCATTTTTTTTTCATTTTTTTGGCTAAATACAAAGCTAAGCACCCCTTAGTGCCACATGAAAGGCACCAAAGGGTGCTCCACTTTTTTCTCCACTTGAGAAAAAATGGAGAAAAAATGGAGGAAAAAGTGGAGAAAAGTGGAGAAAAAGTGGAGAAAAAGTGGAGAAAAAAATGGAGAAAAAAATGGAGAAACAGTGGAGAAACAGTGGAGAAAAAGTGGAGAAAAAGTGGAGAAAAAGTGGAGAAAAAATGGAGAAACAGTGGAGAAAAAGTGGAGAAAAAGTGGAGAAAAAAATGGAGAAACAGTGGAGAAAAAGTGGAGAATAAATGGGAGAAAAAGTGGAGAAAAAGTGGAGAAAAAAATGGAGAAAAAGTAGAGAAAAAGTGGAGAAACAGTGGAGACAAAGTGGAGAATAAATGGAGAAAAAGTGGAGAATTTTTTTCTCCACTTTTTCTCCACCTTTTCTCCACTTTTTCTCCACTTTTTCTCCACTGATTCTCCACTTTTTCTCCACTTTTTCTCCATTTTTTTCTCCACTTTTTCTCCACTTTTTCTTCACTTTTTCTCCATTTTTTTCTCCACTTTTTCTCCACTTATTCTCCACTTTTTCTCCACTTTTTCTCCACCTTTTCTCCACTTTTTCTCCACTTTTTCTCCATTTTTTCTCCACTTTTTCTCCACTTTTTCTCCACTTTTTCTCCATTTTTTCTCCACTTTTTCTCACTTTTTTCTTCACTTTTTCTCCATTTTTTTCTCCACTTTTTCTCCACTTATTCTCCACTTTTTCTCCACTTTTTCTCCACCTTTTCTCCACTTTTTCTCCACTTTTTCTCCATTTTTTTCTCCACTTTTTCTCCACTTTTTCTCCACTTTTTCTCCATTTTTTTCTCCACTTTTTCTTCACTTATTCTCCAATTTTTCTCCACTTTTTCTCCACCTTTTCTCCACTTTTTCTCCATTTTTTTCTCCACTTTTTCTCCACTTTTTCTCCACTTATTCTCCACTTATTCTCCACTTTTTCTCCACCTTTTCTCCACTTATTCTCCACTTTTTCTCCACTTTTTCTCCATTTTTTTCTCCACTTTTTCTCCACTTTTTCCCCATTTATTCTCCACTTTTTCTCCACTTTTTCTCCATTTTTTTCTCCACTTTTTCTCCACTTTTTCTCCACTTTTTCTCCATTTATTCTCCACTTTTTCTCCACTTTTTCTCCATTTTTTTCTCCACTTTTTCTCCATTTTTTTCTCCACTTTTTCTCCACTTTTTTTCCACTTATTCTCCACTTTTTCTCCACTTTTTCTCCATTTTTTTCTCCACTTTTTCTCCACTTTTCTCCATTTTTTTCTCCACTTTTTCTCCACTTTTTCTCCACTTTTTCTCCATTTATTCTCCACTTTTTCTCCACTTTTTCTCCATTATTTTCTCCACTTTTTCTCCATTTTTTTCTCCACTTTTTCTCCACTTTTTCCCCATTTATTCTCCACTTTTTCTCCACTTTTTCTCCATTTTTTTCTCCACTTTTTCTCCATTTTTTCTTCACTTTTTCTCCATTTTTTTCTCCACTTTTTCTCCACTTATTCTCCACTTTTTTCTCCACTTTTCTCCACCTTTTCTCCACTTTTTCTCCACTTTTTCTCCATTTTTTTCTCCACTTTTTCTCCACTTTTTCTCCACTTTTTCTCCATTTTTTCTCCACTTTTTCTCCACTTATTCTCCACTTTTTCTCCACCTTTTCTCCACTTTTTCTCCATTTTTTTCTCCACTTTTTCTCCACTTTTTCTCCACTTTTTCTCCACTTTTTCTCCACTTATTCTCCACTTTTTCTCCACTTTTTCTCCATTTTTTTCTCCACTTTTTCTCCACTTTTTCCCCATTTATTCTCCACTTTTTCTCCACTTTTTCTCCATTTTTTTCTCCACTTTTTCTCCACTTTTTCTCCACTTTTTCTCCATTTATTCTCCACTTTTTCTCCACTTTTTCTCCATTTTTTTCTCCACTTTTTCTCCATTTTTTTCTCCACTTTTTCTCCACTTTTTCTCCATTTTTTTCTCCACTTTTTCTCCACTTTTTCTCCATTTTTTTCTCCACTTTTTCTCCACTTTTTTCCACTTATTCTCCACTTTTTCTCCACTTTTTCTCCATTTTTTTCTCCACTTTTTCTCCACTTTTTCTCCATTTTTTTCTCCACTTTTTCTCCACTTTTTCTCCACTTTTTCTCCATTTATTCTCCACTTTTTCTCCACTTTTTCTCCATAATTTTCTCCACTTTTTCTCCATTTTTTTCTCCACTTTTTCTCCACTTTTTTCCCCCCCATTTATTCTCCACTTTTTCTCCACTTTTTCTCCATTTTTTTCTCCACTTTTTCTCCATTTTTTCTTCACTTTTTCTCCATTTTTTCTTCACTTTTTCTCCATTTTTTCTCCACTTTTTCTCCACTTTTTCTCCATAATTTTCTCCACTTTTTCTCCATTTTTTTCTCCACTTTTTCTCCACTTTTTCCCCATTTATTCTCCACTTTTTCTCCACTTTTTCTCCACCTTTTCTCCACTTTTTCTCCACTTTTTCTCCATTTTTTTCTCCACTTTTTCTCCACTTTTTCTCCACTTTTTCTCCATTTTTTTCTCCACTTTTTCTCCACTTATTCTCCACTTTTTCTCCACCTTTTCTTCACTTTTTCTCCATTTTTTTCTCCACTTTTTCTCCACTTTTTCTCCACTTATTCTCCACTTATTCTCCACTTTTTCTCCACTTTTTCTCCATTTATTCTCCACTTTTTCTCCACTTTTTCTCCATTTTTTTCTCCACTTTTTCTCCACTTTTTCTCCATTTTTTTCTCCACTTTTTCTCCATTTTTTTCTCCACTTTTTCTCCACTTTTTCTCCATTTATTCTCCACTTTTTCTCCACTTTTTCTCCATTTTTTTCTCCACTTTTTCTCCATTTTTTTCTCCACTTTTTCTCCACTTTTTCTCCACTTATTCTCCACTTTTTCTCCACTTTTTCTCCATTTTTTTCTCCACTTTTTCTCCACTTTTTCTCCATTTTTTTCTCCACTTTTTCTCCACTTTTTCTCCACTTTTTCTCCATTTATTCTCCACTTTTTCTCCACTTTTTCTCCATTTTTTTCTCCACTTTTTCTCCATTTTTTTCTCCACTTTTTCTCCACTTTTTTTCCACTTATTCTCCACTTTTTCTCCACTTTTTCTCCACTTTTTTCTCCACTTTTTCTCCACTTATTCTCCACTTTTTCTCCACTTTTTCTCCACCTTTTCTCCACTTTTCTCCACTTTTTCTCCATTTTTTTCTCCACTTTTTCTCCACTTTTTCTCCACTTTTTCTCCATTTTTTTCTCCACTTTTTCTCCACTTTTTCTCCACTTATTCTCCACTTATTCTCCACTTTTTCTCCACTTTTTCTCCATTTATTCTCCACTTTTTCTCCACTTTTTCTCCATTTTTTTCTCCACTTTTTCTCCACTTTTTCTCCACTTATTCTCCACTTTTTCTCCACTTTTTCTCCATTTTTTTCTCCACTTTTTCTCCACTTTTTCCCCATTTATTCTCCACTTTTTCTCCACTTCTTCTCCATTTTTTTCTCCACTTTTTCTCCACTTTTTCTCCACCTTTCTCCACTTTTTCTCCACTTTTTCTCCATTTTTTTCTCCACTTTTTCTCCACTTTTTCTCCACTTTTTCTCCATTTTTTTCTCCACTTTTTCTCCACTTTTCTCCACTTTTTCTCCATTTTTTTCTCCACTTTTTCTCCACTTTTTCTCCACTTTTTCTCCACTTTTTCTCCTTTTTTCTCCACTTTTTCTCCACTTTTCTTCACTTTTTCTCCATTTTTTTCTCCACTTTTTCTCCACTTATTCTCCACTTTTTCTCCACTTTTTCTCCACCTTTTCTCCACTTTTTCTCCATTTTTTTCTCCACTTTTTCTCCACTTTTTCTCCACTTTTTCTCCATTTTTTTCTCCACTTTTTCTCCACTTATTCTCCACTTATTCTCCACTTTTTCTCCACTTTTTCTCCATTTATTCTCCACTTTTTCTCCACTTTTTCTCCATTTTTTCTCCACTTTTTCTCCACTTTTTCTCCACTTATTCTCCACTTTTTCTCCACTTTTTCTCCATTTTTTTCTCCACTTTTTCTCCACTTTTTCCCATTTATTCTCCACTTTTTCTCCACTTTTTCTCCATTTTTTTCTCCACTTTTTCTCCACTTTTTCTCCACTTTTTCTCCATTTATTCTCCACTTTTTCTCCACTTTTTCTCCATTTTTTTCTCCACTTTTTTCTTCATTTTTTTCTCCACTTTTTCTCCACTTTTTCTCCATTTATTCTCCACTTTTTCTCCACTTTTTCTCCATTTTTTTCTCCACTTTTTCTCCACTTTTTCTCCACTTATTCTCCACTTTTTCTCCACTTTTTCTCCATTTTTTTCTCCACTTTTTCTCCACTTTTTCTCTATTTATTCTCCACTTTTTCTCCACTTTTTCTTCATTTTTTTCTCCACTTTTTCTCCACTTTTTCTCCACTTATTCTCCACTTATTCTCCACTTTTTCTCCACTTTTTCTCCACTTATTCTCCACTTATTCTCCAGTTTTTCTCCACTTTTTCTCCATTTTTTTCTCCACTTTTTCTCCATTTATTCTCCACTTTTTCTCCACTTTTTCTTCATTTTTTTCTCCATTTTTTCTCCACTTTTTCTCCACTTATTCTCCACTTTTTCTCCACTTTTTCTCCAGTTTTTCTCCACTTATTCTCCACTTAGTCTTCACTTTTTCTCCACTTATTCTCCACTTTTCTCCACTTTTTCTCCACTTTTTCTCCATTTTTTTCTCCACTTTTTCTCCACTTTTTCTCCACTTTTTCTCCATTTATTCTCCACTTTTTCTCCACTTTTTCTCCATTTTTTTCTCCACTTTTTCTCCATTTTTTTCTCCACTTTTTCTCCACTTTTTTTCCACTTATTCTCCACTTTTTCTCCACTTTTTCTCCATTTTTTTCTCCACTTTTTCTCCACTTATTCTCCACTTTTTCTCCACTTTTTCTCCACCTTTTCTCCACTTTTTCTCCATTTTTTTCTCCACTTTTTCTCCACTTTTTCTCCACTTTTTCTCCATTTTTTTCTCCACTTTTTCTCCACTTTTTCTCCACTTATTCTCCACTTATTCTCCACTTTTTCTCCACTTTTTCTCCATTTATTCTCCACTTTTTCTCCACTTTTTCTCCATTTTTTTTTCTCCACTTTTTCTCCACTTTTTCTCCACTTATTCTCCACTTTTTCTCCACTTTTTCTCCATTTTTTTCTCCACTTTTTCTCCACTTTTTCCCCATTTATTCTCCACTTTTTCTCCACTTCTTCTCCATTTTTTTTCTCCACTTTTTCTCCATTTTTTCTTCACTTTTTCTCCATTTTTTTCTCCACTTTTTCTCCACTTATTCTCCACTTTTTCTCCACTTTTTCTCCACCTTTTCTCCACTTTTTCTCCACTTTTTCTCCATTTTTTTCTCCACTTTTTCTCCACTTTTTCTCCACTTTTTCTCCATTTTTTTCTCCACTTTTTCTCCACTTTTTCTCCACTTTTTCTCCATTTTTTTCTCCACTTTTTCTCCACTTTTTCTCCACTTTTTCTCCATTTTTTTCTCCACTTTTTCTCCACTTTTTCTTCACTTTTTCTCCGTTTTTTTCTCCACTTTTTCTCCACTTATTCTCCACTTTTTCTCCACTTTTTCTCCACCTTTTCTCCACTTTTTCTCCACTTTTTCTCCATTTTTTTCTCCACTTTTTCTCCACTTTTTCTCCACTTTTTCTCCATTTTTTTCTCCACTTTTTCTCCACTTATTCTCCACTTATTCTCCACTTTTTCTCCACTTTTTCTCCATTTATTCTCCACTTTTTCTCCACTTTTTCTCCATTTTTTCTCCACTTTTTCTCCACTTTTTCTCCACTTATTCTCCACTTTTTCTCCACTTTTTCTCCATTTTTTTCTCCACTTTTTCTCCACTTTTTCCCCATTTATTCTCCACTTTTTCTCCACTTTTTCTCCATTTTTTTTCTCCACTTTTTCTCCACTTTTTCTCCACTTTTTCTCCATTTATTCTCCACTTTTTCTCCACTTTTTCTCCATTTTTTTCTCCACTTTTTCTCCATTTTTTTCTCCACTTTTTCTCCATTTTTTTCTCCACTTTTTCTCCACTTTTTCTCCATTTATTCTCCACTTTTTCTCCACTTTTTCTCCATTTTTTTCTCCACTTTTTCTCCACTTTTTCTCCACTTATTCTCCACTTTTTCTCCACTTTTTCTCCATTTTTTTCTCCACTTTTTCTCCACTTTTTCTCTATTTATTCTCCACTTTTTCTCCACTTTTTCTTCATTTTTTTCTCCACTTTTTTCTCCACTTTTTCTCCACTTATTCTCCACTTATCCTCCACTTTTTCTCCACTTTTTCTCCACTTATTCTCCACTTATTCTCCAGTTTTTCTCCACTTTTTCTCCATTTTTTTCTCCACTTTTTCTCCATTTATTCTCCACTTTTTCTCCACTTTTTTCTTCATTTTTTTCTGCACTTTTTCTCCACTTTTTCTCCACTTATTCTCCACTTTTTCTCCACTTTTTCTCCAGTTTTTCTCCACTTATTCTCCACTTAGTCTTCACTTTTTCTCCACTTATTCTCCACTTTTTCTCCACTTTTTCTCCACTTATTCTCCACTTATTCTCCAGTTTTTCTCCACTTTTTCTCCATTTTTTTCTCCACTTTTTCTCTACTTTTTCTCCACTTTTTCTCCATTTTTTCTCCACTTTTTCTCCACTTTTTCTCCGTTCTTTTTCTATGGTCGGTCTACCCATTAGCTCTGCCATGCATACTGTAGCTCTACACCTACTGCACATGTTACTTTATGATTGACATCTCTTTCGTACCAGAGCTGTCTAAGTCTACTCTGACCCCATATTTGTCATTACTATATTGTCCTTGTACTGTATTATGACATTTGTATCATGTGTTTCATTTCTTGCTGTGTTGCAATTTTTTTGCTGCATCCCAATTGTACCTCTACATTGTTCGAGTTTATGTTATTGTTCTCTCACTCTTATGTGATACTGATTATTGTCATTTTTCATGATTACATGCAGATAAGTCCAATCTGACGAAGGCTCAGGCCGAAACGTCATTTGTAACTTATTTTGGACAAAAACATATATGCTTATGAAAAAAAAAATTTCTTAATACGGACCAATAAAGAGTGATTTTGCATTACTATCCATTGTGACTTACTGACTTAGTCTGGGAGATATAGAGTGCCGAGGTTACTCACTAATTTTATCTATTATTACCTCTGAGCACCTATATACCAGTGAGCAGAGCTTCCTCTACAGTAGTTCTCCTGATTAGGCATGCCCTTACCTCATGAGCAGGGCATTGCAGCTTTGGTAGCAACCATTACGACATGGACTCTGCTGCTGTGGACCCGGAGAGAGTGAGTGCAGATTCATTGCACCCACACTCCTCACATGAAGGGTCCGCACTCCTAGAAAATGGGGGATACGTTCCCTGAGTGTCTCCCCCCCATATTCTAGACGGTCCAGAGTCGTCGTGGGACCCCTTTATTTTTTTTCTTACAATAAATTGGTGAAAGAGGAAATGTTTTGGGGACTGTTTTTTCAAATAAATTTCTTTTGTCGATTTTTTTTTTTGTTAGTACTGACAGTTTATGATGTTGGGTATCTAATAGACGCCATGACATCACAAACTGCTGGGCTTGATCTCAGGTGACTTTACAGCTAGTATCAACCCGATTTATTACCCCGTTTGCCACTGCACCAGGGCACGGGATGAACTGGGGTGAAGCGCCAGGATTGGCGCATCTAGTGGATGCGCCACGTCTGGGGTGCCTGCGGCCTGCTATTTTTAGGCTGTGAAGGCCCAATAACTATGGACCTTCCCACCCTGAGAATACCAGACCACAGCTGTCCGCTTTACCTTGGCTGGTGATCCAATTTGGGGGGGACCCTACTTTTATTGTGTAATTATTAATATTTATAAAATAATTATAAAAAAGAGCCTGAGGGGACCTCCACATTGGATCCCCAACCACGGCAAAGCTGCCAGCTGTGGTTTTCAGGCTACAGCCGTCTGCTTTACCCTAGCTGGCTATCAAAAATGGGGGGACCCAACGTCAATTTTTTTTTTTAACTATTTTTTAAATAGAAAAAATTAATGGGCTTCCCTGTATTTTGATTGCCAACCAAGGTAACGGCAGGCAGATGGGGGTGGCAACCCATAGCTGTCTGCTTTATCTGCGCTGAGAATCAAAAATACCGCGGAGCGCTACGTCATTTTTTTAAAGATTTATTTTTACAGCACTGTGATGTCCAGCAATCAAAATACAGGGAAGCCCATTTTATTTTTAGTTATTTAAATAAATAATTAAAAAAAATATATATGGGCTCCCGCTGCATTTTTTGTATTGCTAGCTAAGGGTAATCCAAGCAGCTACTGGCTGCTAACCCCCACTGCTTGGTGTTACCTTCACTGGAATGGAAAATCCAGGGAAGCATTTTTTATTTTTTTTGCCAAAAAACTACAAAAAAAGGACGTGAGCTTCGCCATATTTTTGTATGCTAGCCAGGTATAGCAGGCAGGTGCTGGAAGAGTTGGATACAGCGCCAGAAGATGGCGCTTCTATGAAAATGCCATTTTCTGAGGCGGCTGCAGACTGCAATTCGCAGCAGTGGGGCCCAGAAAGCTCAGGCCAACCTGTGGTGTGGATTCCAATCCCCAGCTGCCTAGTTGTACCTGGCTGGACACAAAAATGGGGCAAAGCCTACGTCATTTGTTTTCTAATTATTTCATGAAATTCATGAAATAATAAAAAAGGGCTTCCCTTTATTTTTGGTTCCCAGCCGGGTACAAATAGGCAACTGGGGGTTGGGGGCAGCCGTACCTGCCTGCTGTACCTGGCTAGCATACAAAAATATGGCGAAGCCCACATAATTTTTTCAGGGGGCAAAAAACTTCTGCATACAGTCCTGGATGGAGTATGCTGAGCCTTGTAGTTCTGCAGCTGCTGTCTGTCTGTATGGAGAAGAGCAGACAGCAGCTGCAGAACTACAAGGCTCAGCATACTCCATCCAGGACTGTATGCAGAAGTTTTTTGCCCACCAAAAAAATGACGTGGGCTTCGCCATATTTTTGTATGCTAGCCAGGTACAGCTGGCAGCCACGGGCTGCCTCCAACCCCCAGTTGCCTATTTGTACCCGGCTGGGAACCAAAAATATAGGGAAGCCCGTTTTTTTTTAATAATTTCACTTATTTCATGAAATAATTAAAAAACAAATGACGTGGGCTTCGCCCCATTTTTGTGTCCAGCCGGGTACAACTAGGCAGCTGGGGATTGGAATCCGCAGCACAGCTTAGCCCGAGGTTTGTGGGCGCCTCTGCTGCGGATTTCAGTCCGCAGCCGTCCCAGAAAATGGCGCTCTCATAGAAGCGCCATCATCTGGCGCTGTATCCAACTCTTCCAACAGCCCTGGAGCCGGGTGGCTTGTTGGGTAATCATGAGTTAATACTGGCTTTGTTTTACCAGCCAGTATTAAGCCAGAGATTCTTAATGTCAGGCACGTTTGACCCGGCCATTAAGAATCTCCAATAAAGGGTTAAAAAAAAGACACCACACAGAGAAAAAATACTTTATTAGAAATAAATACACAGACACATTAGAGACTCCATCTTTATTACCCCCTGTCAGCCCTCCACGATCCTGCTGTTCTGTCTTCTTTCTTTCTAGTGTAGTAGTAGTGACGATTGTAGTGAGGAAGGATGAGGTGCACCAGCTCATCACTTGGGGCTGGGGCATCTCATCCTCACTACAATCCTCACTACAATCGTGCAGCAGCGTGCAGCCTTCACTCCGTGAGTGATCAGTGCTGGCTGCTAGCGGTAACGCTGACAGACGCGTTACCATAGCAACGGTGCTCTCGGAGCCGCGGTTAGCGGTGACGTCACCGCTAACTGCGTTGCTATGGCAACGGTGATCTCCGTTAATGACCGGCTGTGTCAGCCGGTCCCTAACGGAACGGGGAGTCGACCGTGTGCTAGAGCATGTCGCCGGTACACGGCGATACACATATATGCACCGTGTACCGGAGAGATGCACTCGCAGGTCCTACATGACGTGTCATAGTCATGTGACCAGTCTGTAGCCAATGAGATAATAGCCACGTGACTGGTCACATGGCTATTTTGACGTCACGATAGGTCCTGCATCTCTGCTGGCAGTGCAGGTCACCGGGAGGATTCAGCGATCATCGGATGGAATAGCGGCAGGAGACAGAGTGCAGAAGGGATCGCGAGGACCGGTAAGTGTTATGGCAATGTTTATTAACTGTTTGTGTACATTTATAATGCATTTTTATGTGTTTGTGATTGCCTCCCATTATAGCCTATACGTTCGAGTTCGGTTCGTCGAACGTTCGACGAACCGAACTCGAACGGGACCCCCGTTCGGCGAACCGGCCTCGAGCCGAATCGGGACCAGTTCGCTCATCTCTAGTGAACAGTGAAGTATGTTGAAGATTTAACAATCTCTACAAAGCATAGGAACCTTACCCATTTCCTTTGTATTTTAAGAAAAAAAAATATTTTCATTTTTTACATTTTAAAATTTACAAAAAGTATTATGGGCCGATGCAAAATTTTGGGCACCTTTGGTGTTTTGTGTGCTTAGATAACTTTGACCAAGTTTTCAGTCCTTAATTAGCCTGTAAAGCCTGCTTTACACATTGCAATTTCGCATACAATCTCGTATGCGATTTGCAACGCCCCCATCATATGTGCGGCACGTTCAATTTGTTGAACGTGCCGCACAGACGATTTACCCCCGTCACACGTACTTTCCTACCATACGACCTCGATGTGGGCGGCGAACGTCCACTTCCTGGAGTGGGAGGGACATTCGGCGTCACATCGACATCACGCGGCAGCCAGCCAATAGAAGTGGAGGGGCGGAGATGAGCGGGACGTAAACATCCCGCCCACCTCCTTCCTTACGCATTGTCGGCGGGAGCCGCGGACGGAGGTAAGCTGTCGTTCAATGTTCTCGGGGTGTCACACACTGCGATGTGTGCTGCCTCGGGAACATTGCACAACCTCACGTTCATTTTTGAGGAATGAATGACGTGCATGCGATGAATGGATTTTCGTTCAATCGCAATTGCACGGAGGTTTTACACACTACAATCATACTTACGATGCCGTATGTGCGTCACTTATGACGTGACTCCGCCGACACATCGTAAGATTTATTGTAGCATGTAAAGCGGGCTTTAGGGTCATGGCTTGTTCATTATCATTGTTAGGAAAGACCAGGTGATGAAAATTTCATAACGTTATAAAAAACCAAGGTTCTCCAACCTTGTGCCAGAAAACAAGCGCCATATGGATTATTCTTAGCAGCTGTGTTGTGTATACGTTTTCCAGTTTGGAGCTCCCTCTTGTGGTCAGTGCTGGCAGTGCAGTTGATGTGTGGAATGGAAGCGACACACCTGCAGAGGACTGGCAATCAGGGTCAGATTTAGCTATTTAACTTAGTAGCTTTCTCTTGTTACTTGCCGGTGGTCAATTGCTTCTGTGTGTTAAGGTCATTCTGCAACCAGCTCTGCTCTCTTCCACAACTTCCCTCAGATAAGTGGTATTGTACCTCTGCTGTTTGTTTGCCACTTTTTTTTGTTGTTCTGCTCTGATACTATGCATGATTCCTAATTTGTCTGTGTGGAGTTTGAGGTGGAATGGGATCATTCCCTGCTGGGAGTGTCTGTATACTAAGCTCCATGATTCTGCAAGATTTGTGTTTTGTCATGCCTGGTATTTTTCAGTCCCTCATCTGTATTAGTGTTTTTGAATCCCAGTAACATCTGAGCACTGGTACAGTGGGGGAGAGGTGTAGTTACCTCAGGAATTTTCCATATCAGTAGTGCTGGTATTTATTAGGGTTTTTACGGCTGCAGATAGTTGCTCTTTCCTATCCTTTTCTATAAAGATAGTTTGGACCTCACCTTTGTTGAAATCTGTCCTTTCTGGCTTTGTATTATGTTTTTCTATATCACAGTAGCCTTTACATGTGGGGGGCTATCTATCTATCTTTGGGGACTACTCCGAGGCAGATTTTCTATCTGTGAGATTATTAAGTTCTCCGCCTTTGTCGAGGCGTCCAGGTCAGGGCGTCAGGATTAGGTCTGCAGTCCGTTAAATTTCCAGCCACTCTGTTACCTGTTTGGGATTCCGCATTATTTGATCCTCCCCGATCCCTGAATCATAACACAGCTGCCTAGCACTCTGAAAATGAAAATGGTGGAGGACCACAAAAGCAGGAGAAGGCTATGAGAAAATAGCAAAGCATTTTAAAGTTGCCCTTTCCTCAGTTCAAAATGTAACTAAGAAATGGCAGTTAACAGGAACAGTGAAGGTCTAGAGAAGGTCTAAAAAAACAAGCAAAATTTCTGGAAGAGCTGGTCATAAGATTGTTAGAGAGGCAAAGCAGAACCCCCGCTTGACTGCAAAAGACCTTTAGTAAGATTTAGCAGACTCTGGAGTTGTGGTACATTGTTCTACTGTTCAGAGACACCTGCACAAATATGGCCTTCATAGAAGAGTCATCAAAAGAAAGCCTCTCATGCATCCTCATCATAAATGTCAGCATCTGAATTATGCAAAAGAACATCTAAACAAGTCTGATGCATTTTGGAAATAAGTTCTGTGAACTGATGATGTTAAAATAGAACTCTTTGGCCACAATGATCAAAGATATGCGTGGAGAAAAACGGTCCCAGCATTTCAGTAAAAGAACATCTCACCAACCATTATGCATGAGCATGGATCAATCATGCTTTGGAGTTGTGTTGCAGCCAATGGCAAGGGAACATTTCACAGGTGGAAGAATAAATAGATTCAATGAAATTTCAACAATTTTTTGATACAAACATAACACCATCTGTAAAAAAAAGCTGAAGTTGAATTGAGGATGTTTTGTATAAATCGATAATGATCCTAAACACAAATCAAAATCCACAATAGACTACCTCAAATAATGCAAGCTGAAGGTTTTACAATGGCCCTCACAGTCCCCTGATCTGAAAATCATTGAAAATCTGTGGCTAGACCTCAAAAGAGCAGTGCATGCAAGACGACTCAGGAATCTCACAGAACTGAAAGACTTTCCTGTAAAAACAGGAAAGAATGGATGAAAATCCCTCAAACAAGAATGGCTGGCTAAAAAAAGCGTTTACAAGCTGTGATTCTTGACAATGGGGGTGCTACTACATACTAACATCACAGGGTGCCCAAACATTTGCATCATCCCATTTAGCTTTTTTTTATTAGTTTTGAAATGTAAAAGATGAAAATATATATTTTTTTTGCCTAAAATACAAAGGAAATGTGTCATCTTTAACTTTTTGCATTTTAGAGATAATTTCATCTTCAACTTGCTTAACTGTTTACAATAACAGTCATTTTGACCAGGGGTGCCCAAACGTTTATCAGCCACTGTATACACACATACATAAATACACAAACATGTACATACGTACACACATGCGTAAAACACTCTCATGCATACACACAAACAAATGCATAAACACCAATACACACATATTCAAACCCATACATGAACACAGACATGCAAATGTACATTTGGATGGGAAAGAAAAAGCCACTTAATACTTAACAGCTGCCTGTGGATTTTACTGCACATCCACTGCGAATCCATGGCAAAATCCACATGTGTAACATGCAGATTTTTCTACAGATTCCACCCCTTTGGATCAAAAGGAGTAAAAAGCACTTCTGAGACTTGCCAATTAGACATGTCATAGAATGTGATTAGTGGTGGTCTCGCGGATGAAACTCTCATCAATCCTGGCAGTAAGCAGAGAGGTAGCTGTGCATGTGCAGTCACTTTGCCTTGAAATGAATACGAGTTGCAGAAACCCCAGAACACCATTTATGACATGACTGACATCAAATCAATGGTGGTTGTTTTACTAGTACTTGTGTCATAAAAGTGTTTTAGTCAAAATCCTCTTTAAATATTAATTGTAATCCATCACTCTGTGGTAGATGACTAATCTAACCTAGTAAGCGATTTATTGCTATATTTCTTACTGCACTTTTGTATCTTGTAAAGACCTGTCAGTTCTCCTTACATGTCTGTTTTAAGCAACATAAGTGCCCAATTCATCATTTGCAAAGCTACTTTTCTTTTTTATCCCGTGTCATTCACTGATGGCATTAAATTCTCCAAAATTTTGCACGCACTTTATTTATTTTTAGCAAAAATTTATTTTCTGGCTTTAACTCATTTTGTACATTTTTAGGCCAAAACATTGTCTAGCATGATGCAAAATTTACATGAAAGTACTACAAGGTGTTTCTGGAGTATATCTGTAGCAACATGTGTAACTTTTTGAAAAAGTAACACATGACGGGAAAAAACATCTGTAAACCATAAACTCTGTCCACAATAGTGAACTAAAAGCACCCCAGACAAACACAAAAAAAGAAACTTTAAAAAAGATGGACATAAAAAAATTAATATGGTGTAAACAACAAAAAGGAGCAAAACTCCAAAAAATAAACAAAAACAGGCACAATTGCAGTAACAACTATGTCTATTCTAAATGGGTTCTTCAGATAGATAAAATGTTTTATTACCGGTCTGTTGTTCTGCCCGGTTTGTTGTGACTCAGAAAAGCGGGTTCTTGCTTCTCTGTGAAGGTACATGACCAGTGATGCGCTGGAAAGGGGCTGGCTGCCTGCCTCATTGCAGGAGCTAAGCCAGCCTCTTTCTCTAGTATAGCTAATACAGTGACAAGAATGGTAATGGTTTAGGTATAAAGCGGAGTCTGACAGCCAGTCCCCTTAAAACATGCACTAGTCACTTACACAGGAGGAAAAACGTATTATGAGCTGCTGGTCTATTAATCTGTTATACATTTAAACAACTCATTTATCTTTGTGCACAACCACTATAAAATCATTCTGGAACATTTTTCTTTAGTTTTCTGTATTGTGACATTCCTTGGATTATATGGGCAAAGATCTGCTTGGTGAGGATAGCATTATATCGCTAAAGGAAGAATATGAATATTTGTAATGTCTTATGACTATTTGTAATGTACTAATACTGTTTGTAATATATTATTACTATTTTTAATGTGCTATGATTTTTAGCAATGTACTATGATTATTTGTAATATGCTATTACAATTTGTAATGTACTATTACTGGTTGTAATATATTATTCCTATTACTATTACTATTTGTAATATACTATTTGAATATCTTCCTGGTGTCAAATACTAACGCGTCTCTTTTTAATCAGCTGTAACATGTACACCCAATTGTGCACTGGTATCTTTTCATGCCTAACATTAGATTGAGCTGGAGAATGGAAATAGAGGAACACTAAGGGTATGTGCCCACTATCAGGACTCACTGCATCTTGTATGCAGCAGGTCCTGATCTGTGGGTCCGCGAGTCTTTTCCGCAGGAGAACGCAGGAGCCGCATCTGCTCATACCCACGAACAGGGTTCAGTGTGCTGCAGTCTGTCTCTCGCTTGTGTTCTCCCTACGGAGGATGCATGTGAATCCGCATCAAATAATTGACATACTGCTGTCTGGAAAGTTGCACCACAGGTCAGTGTTTGCAGCGTTTTGGACACAGCATGCTTCAGCTGCGTCCAAAACGCTGCTGTGTACAGTACAATCATAGTGGATGTATTTCTAGAAATCCCGTGCACACTGTGCTTCTTTTTTCCACAGCAATCATTGACCTGTGGTGCGTCTTTCCAGACTGCAGCATGTCAGTTGTTTGCTGCGGATTCACATGTGTCCTCCGTAGGGAGAACACAAGCGAGAGACCGCAGCGCACTGAACCCTGATCGTGGGTACAAGCAGCTGCGGTCTCCTGCGTTCTCCTGTGGTGGAGACGTGCTGTCCCGCAGGTCAAGACCCGTTGCATCAGGACACAATCAGTCCTGATCGTAGGCACATACCTTTAGGAGTACCGGCGGTAGACAAAGAAGTTCCAAAGATAAAACTAAGAAATATAGGGAGGCTAGCTAACAAAACTTTTACCCGACAAAACTAGCTATATATATAGGGAGGCTAGCTAACAAAACTTTTATCCGTGCATTACATGTACATTACTTGATTTCAAAGTAACCATGTAAGGCTAAGTTTACATGTATCAGAATTGTGGTGGATTTTTAGAGTAAGATTCACAAATGTGCTGAAAATATTTTATCTGATTTTGAACATTTATAAGTATTTTTGTAGATGTCACAAAGGGTTATTCCTAACATTCAAAGTTTTCACCTAATAAAAGCACAGGTGACATATTTGTTGATCAGTAGAGATCGCAGTCCAAGAACGACACTCTGAAATGCCCCATCGTAATGGAGTGATGTACTTGGCCATCTGTGGTATGTCCATAAACAGTGGTGGTGCTTAACTCCATTCTGACTCGGTATTTCTAGACTACTGAAATTGATGAGCAAGTTATTACCTCTCCTCAGGATATGTGATAACTTCTATTGCAGAAAATAATCATTTAAGAGAGTAGAAATTTTTCTCAAACTGTTACGGTTCGGGGTTCTGTTGTAACTCGAACCAGTCTAGTCCCGTCATTGACTCCCACATTGCGGTTGGTTAACTCTGCAGTGCCACCTGGCCTCTGAGGTGCCTTGAGGCATCAGGTGGCTAGAGTTTTGTACCATCCTGAGATTAAGTGCTCATGCAGCACACTGAGCATGTGCGTGATGTCATTGATGACAAGGCGGCCACTGATTGGTCATCAGTGACATCAGCGATGAAGTGGCAGCTGTTGATTGATAATCATGACTTCAGCAATGACGTGGCAGCCCCTGTATGGCTGCAGCCGATGCCATTACCACATGCCATGTAGTCTGGGCCAGGGTGGCGGCTATAAAAGGTATGTAGCTCCGCCCATCGGGGCACGAGCGTCATTCCGCATGCTGACAGCAAAGGCTGCTTTCCCGGCTGTCAGAGTGAGTGGGTTCCAGCGCCATTTTAGTCTGCAGTGCCTGTGGCAGACTTGTGCCAGTGTGAATCTGAATTTAGGGCAGGCACCGGTACAAGGTATTCGTATCTGGGTACAAGCTGTGTCTTGGCACGGTGAGGGATTAGGGTCCTTTTGGACAGACCTGCCCCCTACCCATGTGACCAGTCTGCAGTGTCAGTGGCAGACTTGTGTGTGTGGTTGTGTGTGTGTGTATGTGTGTGCCAGCCCTGGGTACCCAGTGATGCTAACTGGGTGGCCTTTACGGTCTGATGTTCCCCCTGCATACACGTGACTGGCTCCGTGGTTATGTTCTAGGTTTCCCAGTGATGCTAACTGGGTAGCCTTCATGGTCTGACGTGCACCGTACGCATGTGACTGTATCAGTGGTTACGTTCCAGGTTTCCCAGTGATGCTAACTGGGTTACCTTTCGGTTTGTCGTGTCCCTACACACGTGACCATTATCTGTTGCATTTCCTTTGGTTTTGATGTGTCGCTACACACATGACCATTGCTTGTGCACCTGTGAGGTTAACAGGGACACACTACATGTAGGAGTGTGCCCTTACAACATTTCCTTCGTTTCCTTTGTGGTCTTCTGAGTTGCTTTATTTCGTCCTCCTGTCCTTAGCGGCTTTAATACCTGCCCGGCGGACTTGTGCGATGATTGATATCATATTATTTCATATTCAATTGTCCCCTCCGTAACACAAACATTGATACAAAATCGGGATCTGAACATCACATGCATCTGTATTAAAATAATATTCTAGAATTTTATGATCATACCTGTAGATTTTACCCATAGAATGTAAACTTGGTTTAATAATAGAATGGACACTTCTCCTAATTGTAGAATATCCCAGTTTCTTTATTCAGCCACACTGAGCCACTGAAGTTGTGCGCTTACCGCTGAGTCAGCATGGGGCTCAGTGGTTAGCACTGATGTTTCCAGTGCAGGGGCTCTGGGTTAATTTCTCCCTAAGGACAACATCTGTGAGGAGTTTGTATCTTGCAGTGCTTTATAAGTGTGTAAAAATACTAATAAATGTTAGATTACATCACCCTTTTGGCCTTTTTTCACAAGCTAACCAGCACATGACTGATGTGGTCAATCAGTGGCCCCAGCTCCCATGTGCCATAGTACTGGTATCATCGCTGAGCACTGACCCATCATGATAGATATATGTAACCTGACTGCTGTCGTGTAATTGTAAGGATTAGAGGTGAGCAGACCCATGGAAGTTCGGTTCTGCAGGTCAGCTGGACTGTAGATAAAGTTTGATATGGAACCCGGACTTTACGTGGAAGTCACTAATTGAGCAGTTTGGGTCTCCACCCACATGCAGCCAGCCATAAACAGATCACTTCTGGCGTTTGGGTTTTTCCATTTATTTGGTGCACAGTACATCCGGTCACACTTTTGTTACCCTCAGTGAGAGCCGTTCAAAGACTGCAGGCAGCTCCTAGTGGGCTGAGCACCGAGAGCACCTGAGCACAGTGATGCTCACATGAGTGGTTTCCATACATAAAGCACTCTATCTCCAAACCCGAACTCTTTTTTTTTTGTAAAGTCTGTGTTTGGGCTAAACACCGAACCTCGGGTTTGCTCATCTCTAGTAAGGACCACTGGAGCATTTCTTCAAGATCACTGGGGAATTTTAAGTGGTGTCTAGTGTTTTTTTCTCTTTTTTTAATAATATAACTTTTTTTTGTTAAAATTGACAACTCTTTTGTGTGTAAAGACATAGCACTAAAAGTAGCTAGGAATCTGAAGTGAGTTACTAAGGCACACATAGTATTTAGAGCATCAAGTGAAACCCCATTTTGATTCCTCCTCTGATTGCACATTATGTAGAGCTCATCAAATCGTACAACTAATTTGTCCATTGTTTCTCCAAACTGCATTCTATCCGCCCGTCTTGTGACTCTCTACTTTATTAACCAGGTGAATTGGATCTGAAATAGGAGTATAATACTGGAATAACGCACATGGAATGATGGAAATTCACCTCTCTGTGAATAGTTATTGCTACAGGTGCGTGTCAGAAAATCTCCTTGCAGCTTACTAAACCATAGCACACTTTAAATAAAAAGCCGGTGACTTCCTTTTTTATTGAGCCTTCAGGGGCACAACAAATTCATTTTGCAATTATAGGAACAGGCTGTCACTTGTATTGTGTTGGTGTGAGACATTCAGCTGGGAAAATGCAGAGCTCTAGCAGTTCCTACACGCATGAGTGCACCAGGCCTGATGTGTAGTGGATTGGAGGGGTAACAGGGTGTAGTAATTCCCTTACTGACGGAGCTGTCCACTGAAGCCGGTGCTGTAGTAATGAGTAACACTGAAAGCTATGTGAGGCAGAATAACTGCATCTCCAGCATTAGCCTGTCCTTGCCAGGTGGCAGAGAGCACTTGTTAAACTTACATACTGTATCATGCAGGGTGCAAGTACATTTGTTTTCTATTATTGAACATATCGATCTATGTTCTTCCTATCCATCACCAGCTCCTGTGCTCATTGAAAGATTATAGCAGAACTCAAAATCACTGACTATGCAATATTCTTCTGCTCCACAAATGTTCATTGGTTGTGACCATGATTTAATAAAGTTCAGATGAAATGTTTAATACTAAAATGAATTTGGATTCTTTCTCTGTATTTCTGTACCATGTAAGACAAAAACTTGACTTATATTTTGACCTCACAAAGTTCCTATTAGTTTGAGCCTACCTACTAAACATGTTAAGATATCCAGATAATTAAAGAGTCTAAAGGCCGCTTTACATGCTACGACATCGCTAGCAATTGCTAGCGATGTCGCGTGCGATAGTACCCGCCCCGTCGTTGTAACGATATGTGGTGATCGCTGCTGTAGCGAACATTATCGCTACGGCAGCGTCACATGCACATACCTGTTCAGCGACGTCGCTGTGACTGCCGAACAATACCTCCCTCAAGGGGGAAGTGCGTTTGGCGTCACCGCGATGTCACTAAGCAGCCGGCCAATAGAAGCGGAGAGGCGGAGATGAGCGGGACGCAACATCCCGCCCACCTCCTTCCTTCCGTATTGCAAGTGGACGTAGGTAAGGAGATGTTTGTCATTCCTTCGGTGTCACACATAGCGATGTGTGCTGCCACAGGAACGACGAACAACATTGTACCGGTGGCTGCAGCGATATTAAGGAAATGAACGACGTGTCAACGAGCAACGATTTTTTACGTTTTTGTTCTCATTGATCGTCGCTCATTTGTGTCACACGCTGCGATATCGCTACCGGATGCGCGTCACTAACAACGTGACCCCGACGATATATCGGTAGCGATGTCGCAGCGTGTAAAGTACCCTTAAGGTATAAGATTGTAAAAAAAAATGACATTGATAAATAATTACTACCTAAACAATTTAATATTCTTGTCACCTAATCAAGTCTACCCACCACTCGTTTTAGAGGTTAGAGGAAGTAAGAGTCACACCAACGTCTTTTGGACTGTTTCTTGAGAAGAGATTGGCGTGATCATTAAGAAGATGTTCAATTCGTGATCTAATATATCTAGATTCTGGGTGACAAACGTAGTGGTCTTCTCAATAAACTTAGGGCTGCCACTTAAGGAAGCCCTTTTATTAAAGTGATTGTCTACTACTAGGACAACCCCTTCTGATTCCACTTTTTCCCTCAGTTAAAATAAAAGACCGTGTACTCATCTACCTCTGGTGCCATTCCAATACTTATGGTAATCGCGGTTCAGGGCTCAAGTAACATTGTGACATTACGTGAGCCCTGCGTCCAAATACCCCCGGCTTCTCTCTCCCTGCCTTCAGAGCAAATAAGTTAATCAACAGGAATTGACTCTGCAGCTGTCAGTCACTTACTCTTGATTGCCCATTTGGTCCGAAGTCATGGTGAGAGAAGACAGCAGTGAGTAAACGTGGGGCTCGTGTGATGTCACAATGTCACGTTAACCTCGA
This sequence comes from Anomaloglossus baeobatrachus, assembly GCF_048569485.1. Lineage (NCBI taxonomy): Eukaryota > Metazoa > Chordata > Amphibia > Anura > Aromobatidae > Anomaloglossus > Anomaloglossus baeobatrachus. Next base: position 355,469,327 of record NC_134356.1, read on the forward strand.
ACTGCAATTAACAACAGTCCTGGAATGGCACCAGAATAGGAAGTGAGTACAGGGTCTTTTATTTTAACTGGGGGAAACAAGTGGAATCATAAGGGGTTGTCCCAGTAGTGGACAACCCCTTTAACTTTTTATCTATCCTAAACCTGTGTATATGTGAATGTAGTGTAGTGTCAGTGTGTTAATATATTAATTTACTGCCATCATCTCTTATATCCAGCACCGTTCTTCTCCTCTCCTGAGTTGTATAATGGCAAATCAGACTGTCTGGCTCACACTATGAAGAGGGATAATGTCATTTAGAAGAGGACCAACACAACACTGGATAACAGAGAAGAAGGTGAGTACATTTACACACTGACACTATAGCACACACAGATTTAGAAGTAAGGGCATGGGCTTCTTTAACCCTTTTGCTATCCAGCCTGTTTTCACCTTCCTAACTAGGCCATATTTTTCAATTATGACCAGTGTCATTTTATGAGGTAATAACTCTGAAATGCTTCAATGGATCCCAATGATTCTGAGATTCTTTTTTTTCATAACATATTTTACATCATGACAGTAGTAAATTTAGGATGATATTTTTTTGTTTATTTATGAAAATATCAGACATTTAACAAAAATGTCACACAAAGAAGTTTATAAAAAACATTTAGCACATGTCTACTTTAAATCAGCTCAATTTTTTTATTTTTTTTTTTGCTAAGAAGTTAGAAGGGTTTTATCAGCAATTTCTCATTTTTCCAACAAAATTTCCAATGTCTCATTTGGAGAAACCTGATGTGCCTAAACAGTGGAAACCCCTACAAGTGAACCCATTTATATAGATGTGTGGTGAATTTTATAACGTTGAGTTGTGAAAATTGAAAATCATTTTTTTCCACAAAAATATTGTTTTAGCCAAAATTTTGCATTTTCACAAGAGTAACAGAGGAAAATGCAATGTAGAATTGATATCCAATTTCACCTGAGTATGCCAATACCCTACATGTGGTAACACGCCAGGGCTCGGAAATCAAAGAACGCCATATGACTTTTAAAATGCAAAATCAGCTGGAATCGATAATTGATGCCATGTCACATTTGCAGAGCCTCTGATATGGCTAGACAGTGGTGCTCCCCCCACAAGTCACCTCATTTTGGAAACTATACCCCCTTCAAGGAAATATCTAGATTTGTGGTGAGCACCTTGAAACCCCATGTGCTTCACAGAGTTTTATGTTGAGCCATGAAATTAAAAACATCACATTTTTCCTATAAAAATGTTGTTTTAGCCCCCAATTTTGTATTTTCACAAGGGTAACAGGAGAAAATGCACCATACATTTTTTTATTTACTCCTGAGTACACAAGTACCCCACATGTGGTGGAAAACTACTGATTGTGCTATTTGAAATTTGGAGCCCCAGTTTGGCTTGAATAAATTGCAAATGCCAGGTTGCATTTGAGGAGTCTCTGATATACCAAAACAGCATAAACCCCTAACAAGTGAAGTCATTCTGGAAACTACATTACTCAAGGAATTCATCTTTGGGTGTAGTGAGCAATTTTAACCCTTAGGCGTTTCAATGAATCTTATTACATTGGGCTGAGTAAATAAAAAATTACCATTTTTTACACAGAACTGTTGCTTTGGCCCCAAAGTTTTAATTTTCAAAAAAGGATGATAGGAGAAAATGGAATTTGTTGCACAATGTTTTCTGAGTTTGCCAGTATCACATACATGGTTGAAAACTACTGTTTGAAGCACAGTGCAAAGCTCAGAAGGGCAGGCGCACCATTTGGAATTCATGACTACGTTGGGTTGTCATGGCAATGATCATATCGCAGGGGTACCAATCACTTGGGAGAGGGAAAGCTCTCCCTTTCCCAGCCCCTAAATGTTGCTAATGCTATTTATTACTGAATTTAGGGGGTTAAACAGCCAAAGGCAGCAAGGGGACTGCTCTTGGCTGTGAGATCTCGGGCTTAGCTGTCACATAAGCCAAGCTCCCGCCAAAGGCAAGTACACATGAAGGGACTGTTCCCTTTGCATTTGCAATCATGGCATGAGGGGGATTAAACATTCTCTTTCACAATGGAAGAACATATACTACTATACAGTAGTTATAAAGGGGATACCTTCATCTGAACATCAGGCAGCTGTGCTATTGCAGCTGTGTATATTTTACTCAGAAATGCTACTCTATTTTTGAGAAAACATACTTTGAAAAGCCAATCAAGATATATGTGTCTCAGGCTGCATAATCTTTAGCCAGGCACCTACTGTATGTGCATATTCTTAGAGAGACAACTGTAAGACAATGGGAGTCGGGTGGTGAGAAACCACAGAGGACTATTGGCAGATGAGCTATCAAAACTCAAAATACAGCCTTTCTAAACATAATATCTTTCAGAGTAAGATTTGCATGGCTACAATAACGCACCCAAAGTTTGATTCTTGCCACCCTTTAAACAACCTTCCAGATGTTCTACTTAGCTCTGACACAGTTCTGTAGAGTCAAAGCTGTTGACAGTCTCCCTTTTAATCGATATCAATTATCATGTAAATAGTATCATAAAATCAAAGAATGGTAGTGATGGAAGGAACCTCAAGAGCCATCGGGTCCAACCCCCTGTGAATGCAGGTTTTTATAAATCATCCCAGCTATATGTTTACCCAGTTCCCACTTGAAGATTTTCAGGACTAGCTCCAGTGGTAGCCTTTTCCACTCTATGACTGCCATCTCTGTCAGAAAGTTTTTCCTAATGTCTAATCTGAATCTCCATCCTTTTAGCTTCATCCCATTGCTTCTTGTACTTCCTTTTGCTAATGAGAATAGGGTGGTTCCCTCTGCACTGTGACTGACTTTCAGATATTTGTAGACTGCTATTAAGTCTCCTCTCGGCCTTCTCTTTTGCAAACTAAACATTCCTAGTTCTTTTAGCCGGTCTTCATATTATCTCAAAAATATATTATAAACCCCAACTTTTAAAAAAATTCCTTTATTATACCAAAAGCTAAACAGACTCATAGACATAAAAACATACAATGTCTCTATTGGGTTCAACCAATAAGGGGGTAGATACATTGCAATATACAATTCATCCTTCTTTCACGATTCGATACCTATTTCCCCTCATCAAAAAAATTCCTCGGAGGGAAAAATTGCAATTTTTCAAAGATTTATATACTTCATACCATTATTCACATTATATATATTTTAATAAATATCTATTAACCCCTTAACGACCTTTGACGTACTGAGTACGTCATGGTGACATGGTGCTAAACGACCCATGACGTACTCAGTACGTCATGGCGAAATCGCGGTCCCGGAGCCCCGGGGAGTGAAATTTGTTTAATTAAACGGTAGATTCGGGAAGGAGGGGACCTCTGCCTGACCTCAGGAGGGGTGGTGCCTCCTCCCCGAACCTACAGAGGCTGTGATTGGCTGACGAATGCCGCTCAGCCAATTACAGCTATTGTAATGTTCCAGCCATTGAAAATGGCTGGAACATTGAAATCCAGCCCTGATCAGTGCTGCTGTAGCACTGGCCATTGGCTGGAGCTGGGTGATTGATGCTTCACCCGCCCCCAGCTCTGATTGGAGAGACTGGTCTTGTGACCGCTCTCTCCAATCAATGTGGATCTGCGGCCTGTGACCGTCCCTGGAAGCCGAGGAGAGCGGTAAGTTGCTGTCCCCGCCGCCCGCCCCTGTCCCCGATCGCCCCGCCGCTGCTCCCAATCCACCGCTGTCCCCGCCGCTGTCTCCGATCGCCCCGCCGCTGCTCCCGATCCACCGCTGTCCCCGCCGCTGTCTCCGATCGCCCCGCCGCTGCTCCCGATCCACCGCTGTCCCCGGCGCCACGCTCCTGATCCACCGCTGTCCCCGGCGCCATGCTCCCGCTCCACCGCTGTCCCCGCCACTGCTCCCGATGCACCGCTGTCCCCGGCGCCACGCTCCCGATCCACCGCTGTCCCCGGCGCCACGCTCCCGATCCACCGCTGTCCCCGGCGCCATGCTCCCGATCCACCGCTGTACCCGGCGCCACGCTCCCGATCCACCATTGTCCCCGGCGCCACGCTCCCGCTCCACCGCTGTCCCCGCCGCTGCTCCCAATCCACTGCTGTCCCCGGCGCCATGCTCCCGCTCCACCGCTGTCCCCGCCGCCGCTCCCGATCCACCGCTGTCCCCGGCGCCATGCTCCCGCTCCACCGCTGTCCCCGCTGCCGCTCCCGATCCACCACTGTCCCCGCCGCCATGCTCGCCACTGTCCACGCCGCCGTCGCACCCACCTTTTTCAGCCGCTGCTGCCCCCGAATCGGCCCCCACTGTTCATGATCGGCGGCGGCCGCCGCCGCCTCCTCCTTCATCGGCTGCCCCTTCTCCATCGCCACACCTCCTATCCCTCCATGTGCTGCAAGCCACCCTCCCCCCACGTGGGGAGAGGGTGGCTTGCATCACATGTGGGGGGAGGGTGGCTGGCTTGCAGCACATGTGGGGGGAGGGTGGCTGGCTTGGAGCACATGTGCTGCAAGCCACCCTCCCCCCACATGTGCTGCAAGCCACCCTCCCCCCCACATGTGCTGCAAGCCACCCTCCCCCTACATGTGCTGCAAGCCACCCTCCCCCCGGGGCCCCCCCTCCTCCATGTGCCATCTCTCTCTCCCATCAGACTCTGCCCCCCTCCCCGATCTGCTGCCTGCTCTCTCCCATTTTCCATCTACTGCCCTCTCTCACCCTCCTCGATCTGTTGCCTCCTTCATCTGCTGCCTCTTCTGTCTGCTGTGATCCTGCTGCCTAGATCCATCCTATAAGGTAGGTATCCCCATCTCACCTCCCCTCCACCCCATCCTCTGCCGCTACTCCATCCGCTGCGCCATTTCCCATCCATCCGCTGCGCCATTTCCCATCACCCATCCGCTGCGCCCTTTCCCATCCTCTGCCGCTCCTCCACCCTCTGCGCCCTTTCCCATCTTCCATCCGCTGCGCCCTTTCTCATCTGCCGCCCCGCCCTCTCGCATCGCATTATCCAGCGCAGTTGCTCGCTTCCAGACTGTAGTGGATGATGCGATGCGAGACTCGTGCATTGCTCTCACGTTTGGCACTGGTCTTAGTGGCAGGCGCTCATTTTTTTTTTTTTTTTTACTGATGTCTGTAATTTTTATTTTGCTAAACTAAATTTTTTTGTATGGGGGGGTCTAGTTTCCAAAATGGGATCACATGTGGGGGAGCTCCATTGTTTAGGCACCTCAGGGGGTCTCCAAATGAAACATGGCGTCTGCTAATAATTCCAATCAATTTTACTGTGAAATGGCGCTCCTTCTCTTCTGAGCCCCGCCGTACGCCCAAACAATTGATTTCCACCACATATGAGGTATCGTCGTACTCAGGAGAAATTGCACAATACATTTTATGGTGCATTTTTTCCTGATACCCCTGTGGAAAAAAAAGCTACCTGTTTGAAAAAACAATTTTGTGGTAAAAAAAAGAATAAAATATTTTCACGGCTGAACATTACAAACGTTTGTGAAGCCTCCAGGGGTTCAAAGTGCTCACTAAACAGCTAGATAAATTCCATGAGGGGTCTAGTTTCCAAAATGGGGTCAATTGTGGGGGAGCTCCATTGTTTAGGCACTTCAGGGGGGTCTCCAAACGCAACATGGCGTCCGCTAATAATTCCAACCAATTTTGCTGTGAAATGGCGCTCCTTGCCTTCCGAGTCCTGCTGTGCGCCCAAACATTTGATTTCCACCACATATGGGGTATCTGTGTACTCAGGAGAAAATGCACAATACATTTTATGGTACATTTTTTCCTGATACCCTTGTGATAAAAAAAGCTACCTGGTTGAAGCAACAGTTTTGTGGTAAAAAAAATTTTTTTTCTTTTCACGGCTCAACGTTATAAACTTCTGTGAAGCCCCCAGGGGTTCAAAGTGCACATCAAACATCTAGAAAAAATATTTGAGGGCTCTAGTTTCCAAACTGGGGTCACTTATGGGGGAGCTCCATTGTTTAGGCACCTCGGGGAGTCTTCAAACCTGACATGGCGTCCGCTAATGAGTGCAGCTAATTTTGCACTCAAAAATTCAAATGGCGCTCCTTGCCTTCCGAGTCCTGCTGTGTGCCCAAACATTTGATTACCACCACATATGGGGTATCTGCGTACTCAGGAGAAAATGCACAACACATTTTATGGTGCATTTTTTCCTGATACCCTTGTGATAAAAAAAGCTACCTGGTTGAAGCAACAGTTTTGTGGTAAAAAAAAATTTTTTTTCTTTTCACGGCTCAACATTATAAACGTCTGTGAAGCCCCTAGGGGTTCAAAGTGCACATCAAACATCTAGAAAAAATATTTGAGGGCTCTAGTTTCCAAAATGGGGTCATTTGTGGGGGAGCTCCATTGTTTAGGCACCTCAGGGAGTCTTCAAACCCGACATGGTGTCCGCTAATGAGTGCAGCTAATTTTGCACTCAAAAATTCAAATGGCGCTCCTTGCCTTCCGAGTCCTGCTGTGTGCCCAAACATTTGATTACCACCACATATGGGGTATCTGCGTACTCAGGAGAAAATGCACGATACATTTTATGATGCATTTTTCCTGATACCCTTGTGAAAATACTAATTTTTATGGCTAAAGTAACATTTTTGTGTTAAAGTAAAATTTTCATTTTTTCGTCTACATTGCTTTGGTTGCTGTGAAGCTCCTAAAGGGTTAATAAACTTCTTGGATGTGGTTTTGAGCAGAGTGAGGGGTGCAGATTTTAGAATTGGGTCACTTTTGGGTACTTTCTGTCGCCTAGGTTTCTCAAATCACTCCAAATGTGATGTGGTACCTAAAAAATTTTTTTTTGTAAATTTTGTTGGAAAAATGAGAAATTGGTGATGAACTTTGAACCCTTCTAACTTCCTAACGGAAATTTTTTTTTTCAAAAATTGCGCTGGTGTAAAGTAGACATGTGGGGAATGTTATTTAGTAACTATTTTGTGTGACGTATCTCTCAGATTTATGGGCATAAAATTTCAAATTTTGAAAATTGCAAAATTTTCAAACTTTTCGCCAAATTTCCGAAATTTTCACAAATAAACGCAAAACATATCGGCCTAAATTTACCACTGACATGAAGTACAATATGTCATGAAAAAACAATCTCAGAATCACCAGGATCCGTTGAAGTGTTCCAGAGTTATAACCTGTCAAAGTGACACTGGTCAAAATTGCAAAAAATGGCCGGGTCTTTAAGGTGAAAACAGGCTGGGGGCTGCAGGGGTTAAACTCACCATCACACAGTGGTTTAGGAGCTGAATACAGAGACAAAAAGATATTTCGTCACTATATCCAGTTCCAACCCCTATCCAGTTTTTGAGACCATAAAAACACACTTATGATAATGTCATCCCTGGTCACTCTTTTTGATGTTTTTTTGACAACTACTCGACATCCAAATCACATCCTCAACTGGTCAATTGTACAGAGGAAAAAACAGGGATAACTTTTTTGAAAAAAAGCACATCCTGGAATACCCTAGGTTATTCCTAACAGAACCAACACCCAATATATGGTGCAAACTCATCTACCAAACTGTTATTTTGGATACCATGCACCCTATAGAATGCCAAAGGTCATTCCCTACAGAACAGAGACTTAATATCAGCCCAAGGCCATCATCCGAACTGTTAGAAAAAAGATTTTTTCAGCAAAGCAACAAACACATATATGCCAAAGATAATACAGAAATAAAAAAGTCCAGTAACCATAATTTGTTCCTTAATAGGATTCTTGATAGATGAAATATTTATCACATATCCACTTGAGATTGTCATATAAAATAATATCCTTCTTCATAGAGGTAGTTGATTTCAGACATGTGAAATGTCACAAGTTACTTTTGGTAATGGTTAGACACTCTGTGCTTGATAGCTTCACAATCTTGGGATACAATTTACACCTTACACCTCGACGCGTTTCCCCCCTTGTATGATAGAGCCAAAGGGTTCATCATGAGGTTTTATTGATCCATGAGTTTAATATCAATATTCAATATGGATCTAAAAGAGGAAGAGAGAAATATATACAATCTCTCAGTATAGATAAGAAACGCTTTCCAACATACACATAAGAAGACTACACCGTCAAGATCTCACTCAAAATGAGGCTATAAATGATCCCATTAGATACCAATTGCCCCATTCCGTATACATATTCACTACATCAAAACAGGTCTACTCCTTACAAATGAAAAGGAGAGCACTAATATGTATGCATATATCTAAATCAGTAACCCCAAAAACAATCATATAGACCAAGTCAGTCAGCTGATTTTAAAAAGATACAATAGATATAGACAATGTCACTTACCCCAAAATCACCTCAGATAAAGTATGGTATGCCAAACCGGACCACTACAGCAATCGTTTAGGGGTCCAAGTAAGATGAGACAGTAGAAACTGGCAAAACGCCATGATAGCCTCCGTCCCAAAAAATCCTCAAATGAGGACACCAGCACGCCAACCAGCAACCATGCGGCAACCTTTTAAATGAGTGCGGGAGCCATTACATTTCCGGTCCCAGCCGCCTCCCATCATTCATTGCGACCGCGCACACGCGCAGTCACGTCATTCACCCTGCTTCATACACAAACCTGATGTCACTTCCCGTATATCTCATCAATGCCACCGCGCATGCGCATACCTGCACCAACCACGCAGCCGCCCATATTCTCAAAGCGGCATAACGAAGGTTCCCATAGCGCAGCGCCGCGCATGCGTCCCAAACGTATACCTCATCAAAAGCCACCGCGCTTGCGCAATCCTGCGCCAACCACGCAGCCACCCATATTCTCCAAGCGGCACCACGAAGGTTCCCATAGCGCAGCGCCGCGCATGCGCCCGAAGCATAAGACATACACAGGCTGAATTCACCATGAAACAAAATTCCACATAGCAAAAAGGTCACAAACAGAGGGTTAATGCCTACTAACTGACTAGAACTTAAGGATATATAAGAGAAAATGCTTAAAATAAAGGGGCCTTACTGCATATATATATTGATGTAGTAATTATAATAAATAAAGTGCCAATTCCAAAGAAAGGGAGCATTCCTACCCCACCAACATTGTTAAATCTACACTTACCACCCCTCTCTTTACCAATTATTGACCTTTAGCTTACTTATATTATTGATAAAAACCAAACCCAATAGTGGGGGTTTAAATTATGAAGGTTATCATTCTAACCTCCTCTAGTCTTTCCAATATCAACATAATATCTTTCAGAGTAAGATTTGCATGGCTACAATAACGCACCCAAAGTTTGATTCTTGCCACCCTTTAAACAACCTTCCAGATGTTCTACTTAGCTCTGACACAGTTCTGTAGAGTCAAAGCTGTTGACAGTCTCCCTTTTAATCGATATCAATTATCATGTAAATAGTATCATAAAATCAAAGAATGGTAGTGATGGAAGGAACCTCAAGAGCCATCGGGTCCAACCCCCTGTGAGTGCAGGTTTTCATAAATCATCCCAGCTATATGTTTACCCAGTTCCCACTTGAAGATTTCCAGGACTAGCTCCAGTGGTAGCCTTTTCCACTCTATGACTGCCATCTCTGTCAGAAAGTTTTTCCTAATGTCTAATCTGAATCTCCATCCTTTTAGCTTCATCCCATTGCTTCTTGTACTTCCTTTTGCTAATGAGAATAGGGTGGTTCCCTCTGCACTGTGACTGACTTTCAGATATTTGTAGACTGCTATTAAGTCTCCTCTCAGCCTTCTCTTTTGCAAACTAAACATTCCTAGTTCTTTTAGCCGGTCTTCATATTACATCATTTTCAGACCTTCTACAATCTTGGTTGCTTGTCTCTGGACTTGCTCCAATATGTCGATGTCTTTCTTGAATTGGGGTACCCAAAAGTGTACACAGTATTCCATGTAGGGTCTGACCAGGGCAGAAGGAAAAAAATAAAAAGGCACTCACAATCCTTAAAAAACAAGACTTTATTTGCTCATGTTTTCAAAGTCCAGGTAAGGCAGAAGGAAAAGAGAGATGCAGAGCAAACAGACTTACAGCCATTTTGCGTGTCTAGCATGCTTTTGCTGGTCCACACTTCCATGCTGACAACACGTGGGGCTTTAAATAAGCAATTAACGATAAGCCAACATTGTTGCCATCGCAAGACACCATATACAAAACATTTAAAAAAACTCACATATATAAGTACATTTGATATTACAAGTGAAGTGCTGCAGAACAATATTATTCAATCCAGGATTATTCATTACCTATGTCGGATACTCACTACAAGAAAACTAACAAATCCTTTCTCTCATTGAAGCACAGTAGACCCTGGGCCTCCAGACGCAGTATCCATCTGGCTTCACACCGCAGAAGTAATCTATGGAGATCTCCTTATCGCTCAGGTAAATTAACCCTCTCCAGACCTATACATTTTAAAAGTCAGGGATCTGAATCAGGTTTTTCTGTAATATGCTTTGTTAATTTAGTGGTTCCCACACCTGTATTAATAGATCTCACATGTTCCCAACATGTCCGTACGCCCTGCATTTCTCTTTTCATCCTGCCTTGTCTGGACTTTTAAAACATGAGTAAATAAAGTCTTATTTTTAAGGATTGTCAGTGCCTTTTTTAATTTTTTGTTGGATCATGCTACTTGGCTTCTAAAAGTAAGCACCACTCTTTCCCTGTTTAAATGCCATGGGTTTCTCAACCCACAGGAATTACCATGCTAAGGTAGTGCCCGAGTGTTTTCCATCTTCTGGATTATAGGGGAATAATTACCTCTCTTGATCTAGATTCAATGATTGTCTTAATACATCCCAGAATTTTGTTGGCCTTTTTAGCTGCAGCTTCGCATTGTTGGCTTGTGTTGAATCTGGGATTTACTATCATGCCCAAGTCCTTTTCCCTGGTGCTATCGCTTATTTTTTTTCCTCCCATTCTACATATGCTTTTTACATTTCTTTTACCCAGATGTAGGACTTTGCATTTGTCCCTGTTAAACACCATACTGTTCTACTCGGCAAATTGTTTGAGTGTGTCTAGATCTTTCCTCTCTAGTGTTGGCTATTCCTCCAATCTTAGTTTCATCTGCAAATTTTATGAGTTCCCCAATAATTCCATTGTTCAGTTCATTTATAAAGATATTAAACAGCACTGGCCCCAGAATAGAGCCTTGCAACACCCGTTTTTAACTTTCCTCCAGTTTGATGTGTATCCATTTAGTATTACTCTCTGTGCACGATCATTAAACCAGTTGTGAATCCATCTAACTGATTTTTTATGGAATCCGTACTTGATCATTTTTTTAATGAGGATGTCATGTGATATTTTATCGAATACTTTACTGAAGTCAAGGTACACTATATACAAGGTATTCCCCTGGTCCAACCATTCAGTGACTTTGTAATAGAAGGAAATCAGGTTGGTCTAACAAGATTTTTTGGTTATAAAGCCATGCTGGCTTTGGTTGATTACCATGATGCCTTCCCATCCAGGTACCTAAGTAAATCTTCTTTGACGATTTGCTCAAAGATTTTTCCTGCTATGGAGGTCAGGCTTACTGGCCTGTAATTCCCTGGATCCTCCTTTTTCTCCTTTTTGTAGATAGGAACCACATTTGTCCATTTCCAATTTAGAGGGACCTCTCCTGTTTCCCATTACTTATTGAAAATTATGGCAGGCGGTACTATTATAATAGTAATTATATTATTATTACTATTATTATTATTAGTAATAATTATTACTTTTTCAAGACTCTAGGGTGTAAATCATCTGGACCTGGGGACTTGGTTTCCTTGCACTTGGCTAAGTGTTCTAATATCAATCCTTTGCTTATTGTCAACTTGGACACTGAAGTACACTGAATCCATGTCGATGTGTATTACAAAAAATTATGCATTTTGGAAAAAGTGTGTAAATTTTATGTAAAATTTGAGTGAAATTCAGTTCCACTCGAAAACATTTGCTCATCTCTACTGTGTACCAATCATTGCTCGAAATCATTGTACATTTCATAAGATGGCAAGATGTGAAGACAAGCTAGTTAGGGCAGCATAATGCACTAGGCAATGTCCTGCTCATGTCCATGTGAGAGATATCCCAGGGAGGAGGCTATTTCTCAACTGATTTGGGAGCTAGAGGGGTACTTACACATCATTACTATGTTAGCTTTTATAGTTTTGGCTGATTGGTCCATAGTCTTTTAATGAGTCCTTTTAGCTTTTCAGTGTCACATGAGTTTTCTCAATTCTGTAGATTGGCTCAAATAGGCTAAATGATTGGTTGTTTCCTCCCATTGCGTAAAAAAACACATTTCATTCAACCCACATACTGAATTTTAGTGGTTCATTTAGGATATTTAGTATAAATTACTTTATTTATGCAGTTTTGACTTGATAAATAACCCCCTTAAAAAAACTCAAGGTGTGCATTGTGTTACATTTAAATGACTTTAATCTTCCATTGGTAATTGGGAAGCATGCTCCTTTTTTTCTGAGCCCTGCCTGTATTGAAAAGCTTATTGTCAAATATAACACATTTTCTAGAAGATAAATTACTCTCTCTTTAAAGTCAGCTATTCCTGGCCAAAGTTAAATGCATACACTTGAGGTGTTGGAAGTACATGACTTATGTGCCGTCCACCCATATGTCACTCTCCACTTGGAACATGCTGTTGTTTTGAGTCCTATTTCGTGCCCACTGTCTAACAATAGCTATCACTGAAGAATTGATGGCTCCTTTAATGTAGGGACACTCACAGTCGTTTTATATGGTAGCATGTACATGACAGAGCTCAGTGACAGATGGTAGGTATCCATCGTTAAGGTTAAAATAAAAAGAAAAGTTGACATGAGGGTAATGACCTGAGTAATTTTTTAGTGCTATATAAATAGAACGATGGAAGTAATTCTGTCCAGGTAGGGAATAAACCACAACGAATGTGAGGCATGTATAGTGCTTTGTTCATTACATGATCCCCAGAGTCAGATATTGTCCAATATTATATTTCATATATGTAACAAGAAACAAATGTCATCACAGGCTGATGTGTCACAGCTTTCATTATCACACAAAAGAACTTTAGGACCACAGCTAAGGAAGCAGCAGCTACATATGTATGCAATCATTTACACCCCTAAGTACAATAACTGTGAAGATGTTAAAAGCAACACTAATAGCAGAAACAAACACATTGCATCAAGAAAACTGGAGGTTTAAATTAAGCAGCAGGAAGAAGAACAATTTAAATAGAGTGTACTGTAGCTGTGAAATACCCTGCTGTGGGTATATTCAACAAGGAATTGCTTTCCGTTCATCGCCTCTCTTTGTCTTAGACATCTGCACATTTATATGTAAAATAACCAAATCTTGGGATAGATTCAGTTCTCTACTTAAATAAGGTAACATTACAAGAGAAAATGTGATAAACTTATTGATTAACTTACATTGTCTACTAATCTCATGGGAAATAATTACACATTATGCAGGTTTAAATGTTGTATTATTTGTTTTGCTTTACACATATCCGTACATTGATTTACTATTATCAGATTGACATGCTTTGCTGCTTGTGCGGGGTTGGGGCTAGAAAATAACAAATATTGGAGATTCTCTTCAGTAAAACCTTATTAAATGCATTGATGGATAATGTATAATGTCAGATCAAAGCTATAACCAGAAGCATCCCTAAAGAAGAATGAAACTAGGGCACTCCTTGGGGCAATATAACTTGGTAAAATACATAAACCTGATCTTTTAACCTGACGGAGAAGTGCCATAGATTTGGTGAACTTATTATGATAAAAAATCCTATCTATTATTATAATTGCTGAGACACACAGGAATTCCTCAGCAATATCCCTATATAGGAGAACTTAAAGAGGACTTCCCACCAAATTTCTCATGTTGAACTGGACACAGCATGTAATAGAGGCTGGAGGGCGAAATAATACATTTTACATATTAATTTACTCTACTAAGAGTAATTATCTTTCAAAATATTTTAAACATGAGTTAACCTTATTCTGAGTCCAAGTAAGTTTTATCACAGTTTTCACTTTTTCTTTTTTCCTGGACGATGCTCACCAATCATAAGTGTGGCGTACCTGACCCGGTCGGGCACCACTGAGTACTGCACTAATGCTGGGACAGTACTTCCAAGTAATCCTAGAGGCCGGAATGAGGTGTGTACGCACAGACACATAGCAACCAGGTCTCCCATACCATTAGATGGGACCGTTGGGCAGTCCCTGGAGGGGTCTGGCCATCAATTCTTGTCACGGGGTGTAGTGGAGGGGCTGGCAGCTAAAGTGCAGAGGCTGTCAGGAAAGGAGTGGAGCAAGCCAGTCTGGTAATGGTGAGCGGCGGTTGCTAAGGGATATGCGAGTGGCCACTAGTCAGACCCTGCACGTGAAGTAGCCGTTAGCGGGGGAGAACTGTGACCAGTCAGTCAGTCAGTCAGAAAGACAGAGAGAGAGTCAGTCGAGTACGGGGACTGCCGGTGACTAGGCACGTACGGGGTACAGGTCACTTGAGTAGACTTCAATTTATTGATCTGCTAAACCTGCCGGTGAGGGTAACTACAAGTCCCTCACCAACCATACAGAGTCTGAGCCTCAGCAGCAACGCAGGGACCCATAAGGAGACAGAGCCAGATGCCATCTCACCTGGTCCACGCTGCCGGCAAACAGTCCAAAAAGGGAGAAAAGGCAGTAGTGACTCCCTGGATAGACCCCACGGTACTTCAAGTCAGGGGTTATGCGAACAAAGAAGTGCTAGGAAGGCGAGTTAATGGTTACCGTCAGACCAGCCTGTAGGAGCTCCTGGTTTTCACCTGGTTTATCACAGCATTGCCCGGGCTACCTCACGTTAACAACTAAAGTGAGTAAAAATGAGTTGAAAGACTTTCTGGACTGAGAATGAATTATTCCTGGACCCACTATCCTATTCACCCGAGCCCCTGGGGCCTGCTTCACTCACGGGAGGCCACACCATCCGACTGCAGACCCCATTAGCCCCAGACGCTCGTTAAATTTGCAGTGGCGATCACCCATATCCCTGACCGCAAACCGTGAGTGGCGTCACGACACATATATACAAAACCGACATACCTGTTGCCATATACAGAAGAAGACCCTGTGGCGTTCCTGAAGCTGGATCCGTATCCCTTGGGCGACACATAAGCAGCAAGCACCATTCCTCGGAGAGAAGAACAGGTCCCAATTATAACTGTGTCACATTACAAAAACTCATCTATCAGCTCTCCTGATCACTCAGATGTGTCAGTAATCACACTAATTTTTTCTGTGCTCAAGCAGCTTGTATTCGCTTTGCCGTGAGATCAGGGCTGTTTTTACATCTCACACAGGAGCAGCCTGTTTGTACTAGATTACTCCTGTGTGAGATGAAATAAAGCCCTGCTTTGCTCTTACTGTAATTGCTTGAGCATAGCAAACAGTAATCGAGAGAGTTAATAGAAAGGTTTATAGTGTGACACAGTTAAACTCAACCTCCTGACCTCATCCGCAAAGTGTTAGCCCATGTTCACACAGGACGTTTTTGTAGCGTTTTTTTCCTGACCAAAACCTGACTAAAATCTAATCTTGTGGCAGAATGTCTCCTGGGTAACATCTGCGGTTTTGCTGCAGTTTTGGTGCGGTTCTTGTGGTGCTTTTTTGTGGAGTTTTTACAGGTTTTCTTTATGTCAAGACCAACAAGGAGTATCCAAGTGCTGGGCTGGACTGGTATTGACCTGGATCCGGCACTCGGGTAGTAAAAAAAAAAAAAAAAGGTAGAAACAAAAAGAAAAAGTAAAGCAAGCACGTTATACTTACCAGTCTCCGGTAGATGATAGAGTGTATGGGCTCCTTCCAGGTATGACATTTTCAACAGGCCCCTACCACATAGGGGGTAGGGAGGCAAAGCATGATTGTAGTGGCAGGGAGAAAACATAACCAAGCTCACTAACCAAGCCATTTACGCTCACTAACCTGGAAGGAGCCCATACATTCTAGGCTCATCCGTACCTGCTTCCGCGGCCCCTCCTACTTCCAGTGCCTCTCATTAGCCTCATGCATATTCACTGCTTCCCCCGCACCTCTCTCCACTGGAGTCTACCGGTCTATCATACAGTAAAAAAATAAATAAAAAAATGAGGTAGGGTCTACCTATATTTTGATACCCTGCAAAGATAAAGCCTACAGCTACAGGCTGCAGCCCCCAGCTGTGGGCTTTATCTTGGCTGGGTATCAAAATAAGAGGGACCCCGAGCTGTTTTTTAATTATTTAAATAATAAAAGAAACAATTGTGGTCCCCCCAAATTTTGATACCCAGCCAAGATAAAGCCCATAGCTGGAGGCTGGTATTCTCAGGCTGGAGAGACCCAGCCTAGCCTAAAAATATCAGCCTGCAGCCACCCAGGATTGTCACATCCATTAGATGCAACAATTCCAGCACTTTATCCAGATCTTCCTGAATTGCCCTGGTGCAGTGGCAATCAGGGTAATGTCAGGGGTTAATCGCAGCTCATACCTGCGACTAAGCCCTAGCTTGGTAATGGCAGGCGACTGTGAGACACACCCCATCACCAATCTGTAATAAGTGATAAGAAATAAACAAAAACACAAATCCTTTTTTTGAAATAAAATACAAAAAGCCCCCTCTTTCACTACTTTATTAACCCCATAATCACAGTCTTGCAGATCCGATGTAAAACACACGGGTCCCACGGAGATTCAGCCCTGCTTCATGTGAAGATCGCAGCGAGCATCATAGAAAAGGACTGCCCGCTGTCAGCTCCAGAGAATGAATGAGCCGCACGATCACCGGTCACTTTACTCAGGTGATTTCCGGTCACAGCTGACAAAAACTGTGACTAGGAATAGTCTCAGTGAGGTCCCCGCTGAACACGTGGCTCACTCATTCTCTGTATAGACCCGCAGACCAGCTCTGTGATTGGTTGCAGTCCGATGCTGGGGGCGCATCTGACTGCTACCAATCACAGATGAAAGCAGTGAATATGGAATTAGCGGGGATGTGAAGATGCCGCCGGAGGTAAAGCTGTGTCTGGGATTCGATAAATATAGCGCGCGTGCTCCAATCCCCCTATCCTCACCACCATTTAAGTGCCAGCTAGATACCCTGGATCAATTCCGGGTATCTAGTGACAGGTGGATTCGCAGGGTATCTGTAAGTCCACCTGTCATTAGGGTGAAAGAACATAGCAAAAGCGCTGAAAAGAATTGACATGCTCATTCTTTTCAGAATGCTAAAAAAACGGAGGTATTTTACAAAACCGTCAGGAAAAAATCCCGATATGTTTGTGTGTGTGTGTGCATGAGATTTCACAAATCTCATAGACTTTGTGGGGACTGTAATAAGCAGCATTTTATTAACATGGATTTGCATAAAACCAAGGCAAATCTGCAGCTAAAAAAATGCTGCAAAAACCCTGCAAAAATGCCATGTGTGAATATAGCCTAAAGGCTGCTTTACACACAGCGACATCGCTAGCGATCGCACCCGCCCCCGTTGTTTGTGCGTCACGGGCAAATCGCTGCCCGTGGCGAACAATATCACTAGTACATGTCACACATACAGTTAGGTCCAGAAATATTTGGACAGTGACACAAGTTTTGTTATTTTAGCTGTTTACAAAAACATGTTCAGAAATACAATTATATATATAATATGGGCTGAAAGTGCACACTCCCAGCTGCAATATGAGAGTTTTCACATCCAAATCGGAGAAAGGGTTTAGGAATCATAGCTCTGTAATGCATAGCCTCCTCTTTTTCAAGGGACCAAAAGTAATTGGACAAGGGACTCTAAGGGCTGCAATTAACTCTGAAGGCGTCTCCCTCGTTAACGTGTAATCAATGAAGTAGTTAAAAGGTCTGGGGTTGATTACAGGTGTGTGGTTTTGCATTTGGAAGCTGTTGCTGTGACCAGACAACATGCGGTCTAAGGAACTCTCAATTGAGGTGAAGCAGAACATCCTGAGGCTGAAAAAATCCATCAGAGAGATAGCAGACATGCTTGGAGTAGCAAAATCAACAGTCGGGTACATTCTGAGAAAAAAGGAATTGACTGGTGAGCTTGGGAACTCAAAAAGGCCAGGGCGTCCACGGATGACAACAGTGGTGGATGATCGCCGCATACTTTCTTTAGTGAAGAAGAACCCGTTCACAACATCAACTGCAGTCCAGAACACTCTCAGTGAAGTAGGTGTATCTGTCTCTAAGTCAACAGTAAAGAGAAGACTCCATGAAAGTAAATACAAAGGGTTCACATCTAGATGCAAACCATTCATCAATTCCAAAAATAGACAGGCCAGAGTTAAATTTACTGAAAAACACCTCATGAAGCCAGCTCAGTTCTGGAAAAGTATTCTATGGACAGATGAGACCAAGATCAACCTGTACCAGAATGATGGGAAGAAAAAAGTTTGGAGAAGAAAGGGAACGGCACATGATCCAAGGCACACCACATCCT
This sequence comes from Anomaloglossus baeobatrachus, assembly GCF_048569485.1. Taxonomy (NCBI): domain Eukaryota; kingdom Metazoa; phylum Chordata; class Amphibia; order Anura; family Aromobatidae; genus Anomaloglossus; species Anomaloglossus baeobatrachus. Next base: position 355,487,826 of record NC_134356.1, read on the forward strand.
CTGTAAAACATGGTGGAGGCAACGTGATGACATGGGCATGCATGGCTTTCAATGGCACTGGGTCACTTGTGTTTATTGATGACATAACAGCAGACAAGAGTAGCCGGATGAATTCTGAAGTGTACCGGGATATACTTTCAGCCCAGATTCAGCCAAATGCCGCAAAGTTGATCGGACGGCGCTTCATAGTACAGATGGACAATGACCCCAAGCATACAGCCAAAGCTACCCAGGAGTTCATGAGTGCAAAAAAGTGGAAAATTCTGCAATGGCCAAGTCAATCACCAGATCTTAACCCAATTGAGCATGCATTTCACTTGCTCAAATCCAGACTTAAGACGGAAAGACCCACAAACAAGCAAGACCTGAAGGCTGCGGCTGTAAAGGCCTGGCAAAGCATTAAGAAGGAGGAAACCCAGCGTTTGGTGATGTCCATGGGTTCCAGACTTAAGGCAGTGATTGCCTCCAAAGGATTCGCAACAAAATATTGAAACTAAAAATTTATTTTTGGGTTTGGTTTATTTGTCCAATTACTTTTGACCTCCTAAAATGTGGAGTGTTTGTAAAGAAATGTGTACAATTCCTACAATTTCTATCAGATATTTTTGTTCAAACCTTCAAATTAAACGTTACAATCTGCACTTTAATTCTGTTGTAGAGGTTTCATTTCAAATCCAATGTGGTGGCATGCAGAGCCCAACTCGCGAAAATTGTGTCACTGTCCAAATATTTCTGGACCTAACTGTATTTACCTTCCTAATGACGTCGCTGTGGAACCTCTTTTTTAAGGGGGTGGTTTGTTTGGCGTCACAGCGACGTCACTCGGCCACCAATAGAAGTGGAGGGGCGGAGAGCAGCAGCATTGACATCACTCCCACCTCGTTGCCGGAGGACTCAGGTACGTTGTTGTTAGTCATTCCCGGGGTGTCACACGTAGCGATGTGTGCTGCCTCAGTAACGACGAACAACCTGCGTCCAGCACGAGCAACGAGATTTTGAAAATAAACAAAGTGTCAACGATGCATGATTTGGTGAGTATTTGTGATCGTTAGCGGTCACTCGTAGGTGTCACACGCAAGGCCGGATGTGCGTCACGAATTCCGTGACCCCATTGCGTGAAAAGCGGCCTTTAGTCATCTATGCTATCTAATCATGAAGGAGGTTAGACCTGGAGATCAGGGCTGTCTGTTATAATGGGAGTATGTTTTCCTTTTCTTTGAGTGTTGTTGCCTGCTTGTGATTGGTTAGCATCCTTTGCCAATATCTTCATAACAAAGAGGCACAATTATGCAAAACTATTCCAATGTGTATTCAGTTCCACATGAAAAATTTGGTGAAAGATCCTCTTTAACACACAATATGTTTATGTTTCGTTTGGCAGTCATGTGGGCTAAGATAAAAGGATATCCCATCCAATCTGCTTGGATTTTCCACAGGTATAGTTACATACATAGAATATATTCTTTAATACCAGAAACTACTAGGATGTAAAAATAGTTCACAATATTATTATTATTACTATTACTAACATTATTTTAACTCCCCTAATCGGACAGTACTATATATGAATAAAGGGTGCAAACAGGGTTTTCAGTATGTAACATATGAATTACAATAAATAGGTACAGTATATACCAATGTGTTCTCCATTGAAAGAGAGGATTAAGGGGCACTTTGAACACTACGACATCGCAGCTGCGATGTCGGTGGGGTCAAATCAAAAGACGCACATCCGGCGTCGCAGTCGACATCGTAGTGTGTAAATCCTTTTTGATACGATTAACAAGCGCAAAAGCGTCGTTATTGTATCATCGGTGTAGGGTCCGGCATTTCCATGAATTGGGAAATACCGATGTTACGATGTTGTTCCTCGTTCCTGCGGCAGCACACAACGCTGTGTGTGAAGCCGCAGAAGCGAGGAACATCTCCTACCTGCGTCACCGCGGCTCATGCCGGCTATGCGGAAGGAATGAGGTGGGCGGGATGTTTACATCCTGCTCATCTCCGCCCCTCCGCTTCTATTGGCCGCCTGCTGTGTGATGTCGCTATGATGCCGCACGACCCGCCCCCTTAATAAGGAGGTGGGTCAATGACCAGAGCGATGTCGCAGGGCAGATGAGTGCATGTGAAGCTGCTGTAGCGATAATGTTCACTACGGCAGCTATCACCATGATATCATAGCTGCGACGGGGGCGGGGACTATCGCGCACGGCATCGCAGCATCGGCTTGTGATGTCGTTGTGTGCAAAGTGCCCCTTAGTCATGGCTAGCCATGGCTTGTGGAAACTTTTCTTCCATGGAAACATATAATCAGTATTTGTAATTTAATGTACTGATCCTTTGTTTAACCATCTTTGGTAATGACAAAGCTTATGCATACATGTTTGCTGTACTGGTCTTATTTCTGCATGGCAAAGAAAAAGCTGAATTCAGAGATTGTCTGCCGCAATCACACGTGTAAAGATGTGTCTCTGCTGCAATGTTTGAAAAAACAAAACAAAAACCAAGCTAGTAAACATGTGCATACTATATTTATTTATTTTGCTTGTCATGTTGGAAAAGTGCACGTCTACCAAGATCATAAAGTAATAATAACATCTTCTCTCCCACCAAGGAGAACATCTGAAAGGAGTTTGTATGTTCCCCCTTTGTTTGCGTGGGTTTCCTCTTTGTTCTCCGGTTTCCTCCCATACTCCAAAATACATACTGATAGGGAATTTAGATTGTGAGCTCCAATGGGGACAGTATTGCTGATTTATGTAAAGTGTTATGGAATTAATGGCGCTACATAAGTGCAAAAATATTATTATTATTATTATTATTATTATATTTCAGTATAGAGATGTACAATTGTCAATTCATAATATCATCAATAAAACATGGTGCTTGCAGTGTCCTTATGTTGGGCTGAGTAAGTGCTCCTGGTGTTAGAGAGCTACATTCCATTGATTGTATCACGAAAACACAGATGTAGTGTGCTATATTGAAAGAGAAGATGCTACTATCACTTCATGCCCTTGATAGATATGCATTTTTCCAATATGAAGATGATCCAGAACATAGATCTATAGCATTTCTGAAGAAGAACACGGTAAAAGTGATTTAGTAGCCAAGTATGTGTCCTGATCTGAACCCAACCGATCACCTATGGGGAATTCTGAACAGACCAGCTGAGCATCACTCTCCATCCAGCATTCAGGCTCTAAAAGAGGTTGTTCTTGAAGAATGGAAAAAGACAGATGGGACAATATGTTGCCAACTCATTTAATGCCTTGAAGACTTCATTTGCAATGAAAGTTATATTATTAATAGGGATGATCGAATACTTCAAATATTCGGCTACGGTCATATTCGATGAATAAGTCGCCGCTATTCGACTATTTGCTAATATTCGATGCACAATGTAAATCTATGGGAAACCCGAATAGTTGCCGAATAGCAACTATTTGGGCTTCCCATAGACTTACATTGCGCATCGAATATTCGCATAGCGGCGACCTATTCGTCGAATATTTGCGAAGCTGAATATTGCCGAATATTTGTGATATTCGATCATCCCTAATTATTAACCTTACTTTCATGTTATACGTAGATTAAAAAGTTTTCGCTGACTCAGTCTAGTCTAAATTTTGGAAACTGTTTTTTACTCGGTGAGATATTGATTAAAATGTTACTTTTCAATGGGGGTGTACACATTTATTTACAACTCCAAGTACAAAAACTTTGGAACCATGTGTAAAATGTAAAGAAAACAAGAATTCAATGGTCTGAAAATCTCTTTCAGCCATATTCTATTCACAGTTCAGTGCTATGCTATCTAACTTTCACTTAGCAGTTTCAAATATATATTTATACTCAACTGCTCAAAAGTTCAATTGATTACACCTCCTATTACCAGTTAACATTAGGGGTGACCTTTTTCATTTATATTCTTGTATTTGTACACATTTTATCTGCAGGACATAACTGTAGCTACACTAAATATATGTACTCTAGTTAACAGTACACCCAGTTGCCACTTCCTAACACCCATATTCCTACTACTTGTCCCCCACTGAAAGTGCGGCAGCCCACACAAATTTGAACATAATTTTATTATTATCATTTTTGGTGTCCATACAACTTTCTGATATTTTTTACATTTAATTTTGGGGGGAGATGATTTGACCAGAAAAAACATTGTTTTTGACATTTTGCTTTCTTTGTTGCAGAGCACACTATATGTGATAAATATTGTGATAAAATATTAATTTGGACAATAACCCAAGTAGCAATGCCGGGTTAATTTTTACATTTTTAAGATTTTGTCATTAAAAGTTTGAGAAAACTTAGGTCGATTTAAACATTTATAATTTTTACTTTTGTAAAACAGGGTTTTACCCCTTAAAAGCGGCTGATTTTGCACTTTACGTTTTTTTTATGCCATTCTTCTTCCGCAAGACGGAAATTTTTATTTTTCAGTCAATATGGTCATGTGAGGGCTTGTTTTTTGCAGAACAAGTTGTACTTTTAGATGAAACCATACGTTTCCCCATATAGTGTACTAGAAAATGGCAAAAAAAATCCAAATGCAGAAAAATTGCAAAAATGTGTGATTGCAGAATTGTTTTTGAGATATTTTATTCACAGGGTTCACTATATGGTAAAAGTGATATGTCAGTGCGATGCCTGAGATTGGTGCGGGTTCATAGACAGCAAACATGTATAGGTTTACTTTTAACTAAGGGGTTAAAAAAATCAGAAGTTTGTCCAAAAAAAGTGGCTTTTGCTCTATTTTCCGCGACCTCTTAGCGTTCTAACTTTTCGGGATCTATGGCTCAGTGATGGCTTTTTTCTTGTGTCTTAAGCTGACCTTTTTAATGGTACCATTTTTGCACAGATGCTATATTTTAATCGCCTGTTATTGAACTTAGCACAAAATTTGTGGCAACAAAACACTTAATTTTGGCATTTGTAATTTTTTGCCTCTACGCCGTTTACCGATTAGATTATTTGATTTTATATTTTCATAGATCGGGCATTTATGAATACAAAATATGTGTATATTTTTTTATTTTTTTAACCCTTGAATTTTCAATGGTGCGAAAAGGGGGTGATTTGAACTTTTAGATTTTTTATTTTTTTTAATTTTTTAAAACTTTTTCTTTTTTTTTTTACTAGGTCCCCTAGGGTACAGTCTGATTGCTCATTCTTTTCTCCTGATCAGAGCAGCACCGCTCAGACCACGAGAAATGATCATCTCCTGTAACAAGCAGCACTTGGCTGTTTCTTACAGGACCTGAGTCATGTGAGCACAGGAGTCATCACATGAACCTGTGTTACCATGACAACCCCCGGATCCACGTTATCACGTCATGTGACCTCTGGTATCAGCCTGTGAGTATGGATCTACCGCTATTGCCATTAATGTGTCGCTGTCACATCTTGACAGCACCATTTGGGGTTAAAAGGCACGGGCGGATAGCAATTCCGCTCGTGCCTAGCAGGCACACATGTCAGCTGTATAAATCAGCTGAAATGTGCGCTGATCATGTAGCAGCATGGTCAGCATCCCATGGGGATGATGCAGCAGACCGCGGGCATTAACACTATGACTGCTAGGACGTAATATTAGTGCCCGCGGTCGTTAAGGGGCTACATGTTTTGCCATTTTTATTAGTTAATACTTAAACTTTTAATTGCTTTATAAATTATGCTGCAATACTTTAGTAATACAGTCTATTGTAAAATTGATAAACTCCTATAAAGTATAGTCCCTTCTTCACATTTTGTATCTTTGCACCTGTGACGCTCAGTAACCTTTGATGTGACTTGAAGTCCCAGCCTAGAACTACCAAGTCAAATATTTGACAGTAGAAAAAAGAGGACTATATGGTGGGCAGTGCTGCTGTCCATCTCCTATCTGTTCCTCTTTTTTCAGTCATCATAGATATGGCTTGTTCACGTTATAATTAATGGGCCGAGAGATGCGGTGCATGACAGGTAAAAGAAGAGGTGGTTCTGAGGACCGGATTTTGGGCAGCAAGCTGTGACAGGGCTGGGCAGGTGAGTGCTTAGGTTAATATAGGGTAGTCTGATCTATAGCCACAAGTCACTGGTCACTTTATGTGACTGCAGACTTGTGAATTTTCACAAAACACACTGTACACTGTGAGTATTTTCCAGTGTTATAGTCGGGAACAGTGGTCACATGACCATAAGTACACAATATGTATACCCCTGGGCAGAATTCAAATAAACTCTTTCCAGCACCCTCAGTACAATTGTATTGTGCTAGGCTGGAAATAGACCAGTCGGATTGTAGCCAGGAATAGGCATATCATGTATTTATGGTCATGAGATTGCCATTCCCAGCGCTGACAGTGCGTGCGAGTATTCACAAGTCTGCAATCACATAGAGTGACTGCAGAATTGTGGATTTAGAACAGATAACCCCTTTAATGTGTATAAAAAAATAAATAAAAACTTTTACGTTTATTATGCTCTGGGGATTGGCAATACCTGAGAGCACAATAATTGAAATTCAGTTTCTGGAGAATAATGGCATACCAAATTTTCAGCTTTGCTCTCCTTTTAAGTACATAATGGGGATATGTTTAGTTTGAAGGTTGTGGAAATTGAGGCGTAATAAATCAACTATTGTTGGAAAGTAGGAAACGACACTTAACTGAAGAGGCCTGTTAGATCTTAAATATCAATATAAGAACACCAAGAGAATTATATTACTGTACAGATTTCATATCTCATTGTAGACTGTAAGCTCTCACGAGCAGGGTTGTCTTTTTTGCTCTAATTATTGTATTTTCTATAACTGTTACTTGTTTGCATATGATCCTTCTGAATTGTAAAGCGCTGCGGAATATGTTGGCGCTATAGAAATAAAAATTATCATTATCATATACTAACCCCTTCACAACATCCACCGTACATATACAACAAATGTTGGAAGCGGATGCATGGAATGGGCTTGCAGGGTGAGCTCACCATACACAGGTAATGGCTGTGTATTACAGCCTGGACCTGCCTACAACAATCTCGGGTGCAATGGAGTGCCACCCACGGTTGTAAACCTGTTAAATCCTGCTGTCAAACTCTGACACTGGGATTTTAACCCCTTAAATCGCGATGTCAAAATGTGACATAACAATTTAAATCCACGCTGCAGTAAATCTTCACTTACCCTGCCCCATCAGTGGCGCTGTGATGTGATTGTACCTCCCCGCTCTCAGCAGCCGAGATGCTCGGATCCGGCCCTTCTGTGGGTGGCTCGCGGGTCTCACGGTCACTTCAAATGAAAAGGGATAGTGATGGGATGGTAGATTTAGGACGTATATGTACGGGCTGAGCCGTACGGAGTTCATGACACCACCCACGGTGTGTGGTGATATTGGACACCACAGCTGCAGTTACGGGGCACCCGGGGGAGATGTCGTGCAGCAAGTTGTTAACCACTCCGTGGGCAGGGATGGTTGCCCCAGGACCCGTTGGGGATTGGCGATGCAGGGAGATGGGCGACTGCAGGGTGCTGATGTACTCACTATTAGAAACACACACAAGTGTCTGGTAAACCAAGGTGATGGTGGTCGGTGCCCGCAGCCGGCTGCATTCGGATTCCCCCAACCTGGCTGGTGGTCTCTGTCTTTCTCCTGCACCTGTGTAAGATGGTGGACTGCCTGTGCTTGCAACTTCAGGAGTCCGCTCCCGGCTTGTGGTTGCCTGAGGAGCATTTTGCCCGCAGACGCTGGTGCGTGGGATCTCTGAGCTGTGGCGGTGGCCTTTTATCCCCCTCGGTGGGCTGTTGCCTTCAGTCGGGACTTTGGATGGGACAAGACCTCTAGTCCTGGCCGCAATCAGTTCATTAGCTAGCCCCCAGTTGCTTCTGGACTTAGCTTCAGGGTCTGAGTACCCCCCTTTGTGCTTCGGTTTCCGAGTCGGTTCCCCGGGTCGGTAGCGGCAGGCCACTACCCTGTCCAGGTCCACCTCGGTTCCATCGAGCCGTCTTCCTGGCTCCTGCAGATGGAGACCGCCATCTGCCTCCTAGCCAAAGGCACCAGGGCTCCTACCCTGGCACCTGTTCAATTTGGGTATTCGCCTCTGCTGGAGCTGCACACAGCTCCAGCCCACACACCTCTCCAACTTTAACTCTAAACACTTCACTCCACTTTCCCGCCCCAGGCTTTCTAGGACTCCTCGGTGGGCGTCTTCCAGCCGCCTGGTTCTGCCCCCTGGTGTGTCTATCAAGCCCTGAGGGGGGTGACTAGGGTTTTGAGATTGGCTGTGTGTTACCTGTGAGGGAAGGGTGTAATGCGGGGCCCTATCTGTGACTACCTGGCCCGGCCAGGGCGTCACACAATCACTGTGATCCAATGGTTTTCATGGTAGCACAAGGTCATGTGATGACTCCTGTAGCTATCATGACTCACTTACTGTTTCAGCCAGCCGAATGCTGATTGTAACAAGAGGTGAGTATTTCTGGAGATCACCGCTGTGTCGCTGTGATCAACAGAAATGAATGAGCGATCAGACTGCTGATCCTTAGAGTCCTCTAGGGGGACTAGCAAAATATAAAAAAAAAGTTTTAAAACAATTAAGAACAAATAAAAAAAACTAAAAGTTCAAATCACCCCCCATTTGCCCCTTTGAAAATTAAAGAGTTAGAAAAATAAAAAATATACACACATTTGGTATTGCCACATTCAGAAATGCCCAATCTATCAAAATATAAAATAAAATAAGCTGATCAGTAAACGGCATAGCAGCAAAAAAATTTCAAACACCAAAATTACATATTTTGGTCGCCGCAAATTCTGCGCAAAATGCAATAACATGTGATCAAAACATAGCATCTGCGCAAAAAGGGCACCATTAAAAACGTCAGCTTGGGGGGGCGTGTCCAGGATGCTGAGCTGAGTGGACGTGGGGAAGAGGAGCTCCTGTTGACCCTCAGCTAAATCAGCACTTATCATAAGCATAAACCTACTCACCGGCTCTCAGGATGGGACCACGGAGGATTAAACCATCGCAGCAGGCATCGGTGCCCCCCCCGCTGCACACCACGGCGCTGGATACTTTCTTGGGCCTGGAACAGGGTCCAGGGGAGGCCCGGACGCCATCTTTCCAGGAGCATGGAGGGGAAATGGAGGCACTGGCCCGGCCTGCTAAGCAGCAAGAGAAGGAGGAGTGGGTGAGCGGGGACACAGGGGAAAGTGGAGGAATCCCTGCAGCAGTTCCAACAGGGAATGCCTTGGCTCAGCAGCCCTGCACTGCATCGGATCCTCAGGCACAGCAGCAGCAGGCCCAGGAGCACATAGTGGCTGTGGGAGATAAGGTGGAGGTCGGGGGGCAGCCCTCCCCACTGCCGGGAGAAGGGACTGCAGCTACAGCTGGTAATATCAGGGAACAGAGCAGCCTGCTTCCCCCCTCTGGGCCTCGGTGTGGAGATCAACTTCCCCAGCTTCCCCAGCACCAGACTAAAACTCCAGTGTCTATTACTGCAGGTGCTCACCTTAAAGGGCCAGACACCTTCTATAAGGACATGCATGAGTTCATAAGTAAACTTCCTTCTAAAGAGGACTTTCAATGCCTCATACATGAGGTTAAAGCAACTTGCAGGTCAGAAATAGCTGAAGTGAGGAGAGATTTGCAGCAATTGTCTGGCAGAATTGAATCCCTGGAGGAAGAGCATGACATCACCAGATCCCATGTATCAGAATTACACAAACTGGCAACATCGCAACAAAAAATTATGGAGGATATGCAGTCTCACATAGAGGATCTCGACAACAGAGGACGCCGTTGCAATGTCCGTGTGAGGGGGGTCCCAGAGTCAGATGGGCCCGAGGACACAAACTCCATACTACAATCCATCTTTAATGAAGTGTTGGACGCTCCCCCTTCTAACATCATCAAGCTGGACAGGGCACACAGGGCTTTACAGCCGAAGAATTTATCCACCCAACCCCGGGACATCATTTGTTGCATCCACGACTTCTCCACCAAAGAACTGATCATGGCTAAGGCTAGAATGAGGCGCACGGCATCTGTGTTCAATGGCAAGGAAATCCAGCTTTTCCCGGATCTTTCTCGCATCACACTCCAGAAAAGGCGGCACCTCAAACCCCTCCTCACGAGCCTGAAGGAGCACCAGGTTCCATACCGCTGGGGTTACCCGTTTGCACTAACAGCGCGCAGAGGGGGTAAATCGGCGACCCTTCGCACTCCAGCAGATACCACTCTGTTCTGTGAAGCACTGGACATTCCAGCGGTCTGTATCCCAGATTGGGACTTGCAAAGGTTGGAAGGTCCGCCCCCTCCCGTGTGGTCCAAGGTGAGGGGTGGAGGGCGTGGGGCTTTGGGGGGGAGAGGAGGTAGGGGCCGCGGGTCGCTCCCCTCCCCGGCTCGCCGTTGAGGACACTCCTTAACCTGGTTGGTGCCTATTTCTTATACCCTCTGAGTTCCAGTGGCTGAGCATGCTTTGTGATACTGTGACTCTCTCTACAGCAAGCCTCTGACTGTCCATTGTGTCATCTGCGGCCCTCTGGGTCTGTTGAGCTGCATAAGGGGGGGGGGGGGGGCTGTAGCCACAATGATGCCGTGGGGGGTAGGGGGGTTGGCGGGAGCCCGGTCCCCTTACTTGGAGTTAGTGGTTGAGGTTTTTTGGTTTTTTTTTCCTCCCTTGTTTCCTTTAGGCACGGGCCCGTGCCCACTGGACTGACCCCCGTGGGAGGGCTACTGGGGAGTGAGGTGGGTGGCTCTCTCAGCCCAGACGGGTTGGGGAACCTCCCTCTAGGTCTCTCCCTTCCGGGTTTACCCCCCAGGAATCTATGCCTAAGGTTTATGCATTTTGGTTAATGTTCTTAATTCATGTTCATTTCTATGTTTGTCCTTGTCTTCCCCCCTCCCCGATGTTTTTTCCTTATGTGTCCTTTCAGGTACCACCCCTTCTAGAGTCCCTGGGAGCTGCGGTCCTTTGTCGTATGGACCGTCTCCTCTGGCCGGCTTCACAGGGGAAGTCATGCCCCCGACGGTATAGGTGTGCCATTAGCTTTTTCTTACTTCTAAGTTTTAGATATGACCCGCATTATCTCTCTTAACGTAAAAGGTCTGAATTCACCCCGTAAGAGGAAATTGCTGCTACAGGAACTGAAAACATCAGGTGCAGACATAGCCTTTATCCAAGAAACACATTTTGTGGAATCAAACACTTTCAAATTTGCATCCCACCGCTTTCCCATCCATTACTCGGCTTACTCGGGCTCCAAGAGGGGGGGAGTTGCTATTTTAATATCCTCCAGTTGTCCTCTACAAATTACGGGTTCTCACTGCGATCCAGAGGGTAGATATGTGATTCTGGAGGGCCAACTGGGGGGATCCCCGCACATACTGGCCAACATTTATGCACCTAATGAAGGGCAGATACGCTTTCTTAAGAAAATACTCGATCTGATAGGCGGACTGGCGCCTCTACGGTGTTGGGGGGAGACTTTAACATCCCCTTTTCGGAGGTGGCCGACAGACTCTCTGTGGGTGGACACCCTCCATCGGGTGCTTCGAAAAATTTGTCCCGGGACTTTCGTAGGCTCATTAGATCAGGCGCTTTATACGACGCTTGGAGGGTGGACCACCCGGGAGAGAAGGCCTTTTCCTTCTACTCGCATCCGCATCAGACGCACACCAGAATAGACTATTTTTTCATTGACTCACAGCTGCTGGGGCGTCTTGAGCGGGTGGAGATGGGATCCATTACGTGGTCAGACCATTCCCCACTCACAATGGACTTCAAGAAAGATGGTCCTCGACCTAGGCCTCAGCATTGGCGCCTTAATGAATCTCTGATCAAAAATCCCGACACTAGGGCCTTTTAAAATAAGCAACTGGTCGAATTCTTTCAGTTGAACACGGGCACGGTCACGTCGCCGGCAACACTCTGGGAAGCCCACAAGGCAGTGATGAGGGGACTATGCATTAGAGAGGGCGCCAGGGCTAAAAAGAATGCCACAAGTCAGCGGGACTCTATAACGGCCCATCTTAAGCTACAGGAGGGGAGACTGGCGGCTGCCCCATCACTGACTATTCTTAGGAGAGTCATCAGCCTTAGGGAAAAGTTGAGAGACTTGGCAATTGGCAGAGCAGAAAAATTGCTAACCTTTTCCAAACAAAGATACTATGAAAGGAGTAATAAGGCTCATACCTTACTCGCCAGGCAGCTTAAGGAGCGCGCTACATCCTCATGCCCTCAGGCTCTGCGCGACGAAAAGGGCATTATCCACTATCACCCCGCTTCAATAGCTGACATTTTTTTCAATTACTACAGCAAGCTTTATAACCTTCCGGTTCCCCCGGGCATGGCTTCGCGCGGGGCTGGGGCACTTGGGGACTATTTTTCGGCCCTTGAGCTCCCTTCACTGCCTTACGGAGCAGCCGCGGCTTTGAATGAAGAGATTACTACAGAGGAACTGGAGCAAGTTCTGGAAGCCCTGCCTGGCGGGAAGTCACCGGGCCCGGACGGCTTTACTTATTTTTATTACAAGGTGTTTGCGGCGGAGCTCCTCCCACACATGGCCGCCTTGTTTAACTCTTTCCTTCAGGGTGACCCTATCCCTCCATCCATGCTACACTCCCATTTAATCCTCCTGCTCAAGCCACCCAGGGACCCATTGGACTGTGCTAATTATAGACCAATAGCCCTTTTGAACTCCGATTTGAAGATGTTGACCAAGCTCTTGGCGGCCAGGCTTAATCGATGGTTGCCCCAACTCGTGTATAAAGACCAGGTGGGTTTTGTCCCTTGCCGTCAGGGGGGTGACAACACCAGGAAGGTCATAGACCTGGTGGATGTGGCAAATCGGACGAAGCAACAGGCGTTGGTGTTGAGTCTAGATGCAGAGAAGGCTTTTGACCGCCTTGCGTGGCCTTTTCTCTTCAAGACACTGGAGGTCTTTGGGATCTCGGGTGGCTTTATGCGGGGCTTGAAGTCCCTGTATAGCGCTCCTACGGCCTCTATCAAACTCCCCCTCCACATCTCTAAGCCTTTTCTCATCTCCAATGGCACCAAGCAGGGGTGCCCCCTGTCCCCCCTCCTTTTTGTGCTATGCATAGAGCCCCTCGCAGCCTCGGTCAGGAGCAACCCAGACATCTCGGGGGTCCTGGTCAGGAATAAACCGTTTAAAATCTCGCTTTTTGCCGACGATGTGCTCATTACACTTACTAACATCCATGTGTCCCTTCCAATTTTAATGTGCACCTTGGGTAGGTACGGGAGCCTTTCGGGGTATAAGATCAACTCTAGCAAAACGGAGGCAATGCCCTTGAATCTCGACCCGGTGGCCCTGGATTACCTGCGTTTGAATTTTAAGTTTCGTTGGAAGACAGATGCGGTCAAGTACCTGGGGGTTAACCTCACATCTACTTATGATTCCCTCTATAACCTTAACTTCCCCCCCCTTTTCCGAGAGCTGAGAAATCTTTTGAGCAAGTGGTTGCCCCTCCCTCTTTCGTGGATGGGGCGCATTGCGGCGGTTAAAATGAGCTTGCTCCCAAAATTATTATATTTCTTTGAAACCCTCCCAGTTAAGGTACCAATAAAGGAGCTGAAGTCCCTTCAGGCGGCTATCCTTAGATTTATTTGGTGTAACAAACGTCATAGGGTGGCCAGGGAGGTGTTGATGGCTCGGAGAAACAGGGGGGGCTTTCTGTCCCGGACATCCTAAAATACTATTGGGCGGCCCATCTTAGGAGGATCCCCTGTTGGGTGTCCCTTTGGGCATACAACAGGTGGACTGAGATTGAAAAACTTTGGCTGGCGCCTATACATCCAAACACGCTCCTGTGGCCCCCGGCCCGGTGTGATTCGCCCCCCCCTCTTCTTGGACCGATGCAGTTCACTAGGGACCTCTGGGCATTTTGCATTAGAAGATTTCCTTTGGCATCCCCCTGCTCCCCTCTGGTGTCCTTCATATACCAACCCTTGCTCCCAAGCAGTCTGGAGTCGGACATGGTGCACCCCTGGCTCAAGGCAGGTCTATTCAGATTTGCAGACATTATAGATGGAAGTACAATGCAGATCCATTCCTTTGAGTACCTTAGAGATAAATTCTCTCTCTCTAATCGAGAGTTTTTCCAATATCTGCAGATCAGAGACTTGGCTGGCTCCTTGTTTGGCAGGGCAGGGGCCTCGATTCCCACAGATTTTGAGAAAATTTGCAGAAGGGGCACTGATACTAAGGGACTAATTTCGGAAATTTACATTTTGCTTTCTGAGTCACGGGAGGGGCCCGAGGGGTCTTTTCCATACATGCGGAAATGGGAGTCTCTATTGGGAAGGCGGATACTTCCTCAGGAATGGGCAGCAATCTGGGGAAACGCCGCCAAGACGTCAATATGCACACTATATAAGGAAAATATCTATAAAATTTTGCTATTTTGGTACCACACTCCAGATTTCCTTCATGGCATAGACCCCTCCATACCGGCTTGTTGCTGGAGATGCGGGGGAGGCAGGGGCACCATTCTGCACATATTCTGGTCCTGTCCAGGGATAGTCCCCTTCTGGGAGCGGGTTAGAGGGTTGATCCATAAAGTACTATATATAGAGGTTGATCTTGATCCCCTGATCTATGTTCTGGGTCTTGGGAATGGGGGATTGGGAAAAACGGCCTCTAAGCTTTTGTCCCACATCCTTACGGCGGCCAGATGCTTAATTGCAAAGAATTGGAGGCAGCCAGGGACACCCTCACTCCAGAGCCTCAAGTATAGATTACTGGACGTTATACGCATGGAACATCTCACGGCACTATTGCATGACACAGTTGACCGTTTCCAGGCCGTGTGGGCACCATGGGACTACTTTGCGGGACAGGAGGATCTGTGAGACTGAGGCCTATGGGTCCTATGGAAGGAGCATGGACTCTTGAAACCCTTCCCTCTTCCCTCCTATTTCTCCTCTCCCCTCCTAACCCTCCTCACCTGTCCTGTCATTGTTTGTCTAGGTTCGATAAGAATTCTGAATTTTATGTTTTATTTTATGTATGAAAAACGTAAATTGAAAATCTCAATAAAAATTCAAAGTTTAAAAAAAAAAAAAAAAAAAAAAACGTCAGCTTGAGATGCAAAAAATAAGCCATCACTGAGCCATAGAGCCCGCTACAGGTCACGGAAAATGGCGGAAAAATTGCACCACTGTTTTTGGACAAATGTCTCAATTTTTTTAAACCCTTAGATAAAAGTAAACCTATTCATGTTTGGTATCAACAAACTCATACCGACCTCAGGCATCGCACTAACACATCAGTTTTACCATATAATAAACACGGTGAATAAAATATCCCAAAAACAATCATGCAATCAAATTTTTTTTGCAATTTTTCCACACTTGGAATTTTGTTTGCAGTTTTCCAGTACACTGTATGGTAAAACTTATGGCTTCATTTAAAAGTACATCTCGTCCCGCAAAAATACAAGACCTTATATGGCATGATTGATGGAAAAATAAAAAAAACTTGCTGCTCTCGGAAGAAGGGGAGCAAGAAAAAAAAAAAAAGGGAAAACGGAAAATTTGCCAGGGGTGAAGGGGTTAATAAAAAAATAAACAAATATTATGTCAAATCACTTCCCTTTTGCCCCATATTTGTTATCATTACATTCAGAAAAGTCAAAATGTAAAAATAATTAACACAATCAGTAAACACTGTAAACAGAAAATTCAAGAATGCCAAAATCATGTTTTTTTGTTACTGTGATACCACAAAAAAATGCTACAACCACTTATATCCTTGGACCAAGAATATATATTTGATGCAAAACTTCCATAAAAATAAACTTTATTGCATATAATAAAAAACACACATTTTTGGACTTAATGGCACTACAGGGTAGCAAGTGTACAAATATAGCTCCCCCAAATTGGAGGAAAGGTGGGTTGGGGATCAGAAACAAATCTACCAGGTCTTCAATAAGTACTCCATCTCCTAATAACACAATTTCTTAAACTTGCAGATAACACCATAGCGTGATGCGCAACCATAAGGGCCTCATAGGTGGCCATGAATCTGGGTAGACACAGCCTCTTATGATTTATTATTAGAGGCCTGTTATTGTTATTTTGATTGGTAAAATCTGCAGGGAGGTATAGAGACTTGGCTTAGCACTGATTGCACCCCATTATGAGTATATGTGAGTGCACTCAATAGCCCATGGAGGCAACTGGTGGCCATGAATCTGGGTAGACACAGCCTCTTATGATTTATTATTAGAGGCCTGTTATTGTTATTTTGATTGGTAAAATCTGCAGGGAGGTATAGAGACTTGGCTTAGCACTGATTGCACCCCATTATGAGTATATGTGAGTGCACTCAATAGCCCATGGAGGAATTGTGAGGGGTTAACAGATATTTAGGACATTCATGTACTAGGTGAGATTTTTGATCTTAAATCGACCTATCTGTAGCCTCTAGCTTTCATAGCCCTATGGATGAGTGAATTGTATACCTGATAATATCAAGGTCAATTAGGGAAGAACATAAAGGTTGTGAATTTGTGATTGACCAATACAGGCATACATAACCATTTATGACCGACTACGAGAAGTTTTTCTAGGTATTGCCCCTATGAGGCCCTTATGGTTGCGCATCACGCTATGGTGTTATCTGCAAGTTTAAGAAATTGTGTTATTAGGAGATGGAGTACTTATTGAAGACCTGGTAGATTTGTTTCTGATCCCCAACCCACCTTTCCTCCAATTTGGGGGAGTTATATTTGTACACTTGCTACCCTGTAGTGCCATTAAGTCCAAAAATGTGTGTTTTTTATTATATGCAATAAAGTTTATTTTTATGGAAGTTTTGCATCAAATATATATTCTTGGTCCAAGGATATAAGTGGTTGTATCAGTTCATAGGATGCGTCTTTTGAGCACTTTTGTGACACAAAATGTGGAAAGTGTGGTTACACAAAAAAATGCTGTAACAAGCAATCAAAATGTCATTTCCATCCCAAAATGGTATCAATCAAAACTTTGTTTCTCCTTGCAAAAAATAAGCTACTACATGGCTCCATTGACCGACATGTGAAAACTTTACTGGTCTTGGAAAATGGCAACACAAACTCCCAATTTTTTTTTCAAAACTTATGATTTTGTTTTGCACCACAAACATAATAAAAAAATTGGACAGATTTGGTATTTCCATAATTGTACTGATGAGGAGAATCATACTGCAAGGTAATTTTTGCTACAAAATATACAACATAACAATTCCCCCAAAAATGTTATGATTGTGTTTTTTCTCACAATTTCTCCTCATTTGGAAT
Source organism: Anomaloglossus baeobatrachus (assembly GCF_048569485.1). NCBI lineage: Eukaryota > Metazoa > Chordata > Amphibia > Anura > Aromobatidae > Anomaloglossus > Anomaloglossus baeobatrachus. The sequence goes on from NC_134356.1 coordinate 355,505,130, forward strand.
TTATTCCCCTTTTTACAGTACACTATATGGTAAAATGAATGGAGGCATTCAAAAGTACATAACAACCTATAAAATATAAGCCCTTATGTGTCTATGTGGGTAGAAAAATTAAAATGTTATGGCTTTGGGAAGGAGGGGAAAAAAAATAAAATCTTAAATATGAAAATTAGCTTCCTCGATAAGGGGTTAATATAGTTTTCTTGCTTTTATGCAACACAGTTAAAGGAATTGTTCAGGACTTACATTATTTTTGCGTAACTAACAGATGGGTTGTTGCTAACTACCTGCCTGTTCTGCTTGGCAATGACTTCTGCTGGATCAGAGAACTCACAAACAGCTCCTGCCAGCAACTAATCTGTTTCCGCTGACGTCACGTCAACAGACCAGTGTCTTCTCTTGTGCTCTGCTCTATTGATGAGGTGTCCTTACCAGTGTCATGCTGATTGACAGCCTGCTCTCCATTGTCTTATGCGAGCTTCACACGGTACGATCTATTGTGCGATTGCATGAGCGATCGTACCCGCCCCCCTTTGTTTGTGCATCACGGGCAAATCGCTGCCCGTGTCGCACAAAGTCGTTAAACCGCCATCACACGCACTTACCTGCTGACCAACCTCACTGTGGGTGGCAACATCCTTTTCCTGAAGGAGGAGGGACATTCGGCATCACAGCAACATCACACAGCCACCGGCCAATAGAAGCGGAGGGGTGGAGATGAGCGGGACATAAACACCCCGCCCACCTCCTCCCTTCCTCATAGCTGGCGGGTGCCGCGGGATGCAGGTAAGCTGTGTTCATCGTTCCCAGGGTGTCACACGGAGAAATGTGTGCTGACCCGGGAAGGATGAACAGCCTGTGCAAATAAGATTCGGAGTCACCCGTAGGTGTCACATGACACGACGTCGTGAACGATGCCGGATGTGCGTCACGAAAACCGTGACCCCAACGACACATCGCACGATAGATCGTCTCGTGTGATGCCCGCATAACTGCTTGATGTGTGCAATGACAGAGCAAACTGGGAGAGAAGGTGCTACTTTGTTGATCAGAGGAGAAATGAATCACAAGAATCCCCAGCTGAAGCGGCATTTGGCATTGAGTGTCCCTTGTGCAGAACAGGCAGGTATGTAGCCACTACCTGCCTGCTAGTCCTTAGCCCCATCCACAAAAATAAAAATCCTGGATTATCCCTTTAGTGTAACTAATATGAGTTGTGGAATATGCACATGGATAAGAGCTATGGCCACCTCTTATTAGTCAGTTTTTCATCTGTGCTCTAAAAGATTGTTGGTTATGCTATAATTAATGGCTGATGCTATCATACAGAGCATACTATAATTTTTTAATTGTTCACAATACATTTTTTAATTGTTAGCTTTTTTTCTGTGGTGCTAGAGTGCTACAAACTATCTTCTTCTAAAGATCCGTCTGGCATTTTTGTGAAAATCTTTGTTCTTGTTCAGTTGTCTATTATATTCCTTTGTAGTGGTGCAATTATTTTTGGTGTATCCTTCTAAATTGACTAGAGGGAATGTTTTTAGTGCACTTTTGTTATGCTCCACTGTAATTTAAAAATCTATTTATATCCTGTTTTTATTCATGTCTGACTTTCAAATCTTTATACACAATAGCCTGATTGCTTAGAAAAGGTGGCGGGTGTCACATCAGAGTTACTCTTACTTAGATGTTCAACAAACATCATCGCTTCCCAGCTGCCATGTCTTAAAAAAAGTAATCCTTATATAAATGATAATAGATTCCTTTATTTATGACCAAATTATGACCATTTGATGTATAGAGACTCAAATCTACCCAGAAATAAAAATTCCATAGTAAGAGAACACAGGTTAGGCTAAACTTCTAGCAGGTAATTTGTCCATTCTCGGTCACCCTTGGTTCTCTAGCACATGCCTACATGCCCAAATGATGTTCAATCTAATATATAAAGCTGAGTGTATGTGTGTATATGTGTGTGTGTGTGTGTGTGTATGTTGGCTAAAGGAATCCGCACCGTCGCATTTACAATCACAAAATTTTGTACAGACGCCTCATGTGACCCAGGGAACGTCATAGACTATGTTTTGACAAGAAAATTTAACCCCGTGCTTTACAGTTAGGGTGGCTTTACACGCTGCGACATCACTAGCGATGGCGAGCGCGATAGCACCCGCCCCTATCGTTATGCTGATATGTGAAAATCGCTGCCGAACATTATCGCTACGGCAGCATCACACGTACTTACCTGCTCCGCGACGTCGCTGTGACCGGCGAACCACCTCCTTTCTAAGGGGGCGGTTCGCTCGGCGTCACAGCGACATCATTAAGCGGCCGCCCAATCAAAGCGGAGGGGCAGAGATGAGCGGGACGAACATCCCGCCCACCTTCTTCCTTCCTCATTGCTGGTATGTGGCAGGTAAGGAGAGGTTCCTCGTTCCTGCGGCTTCACACGTAGCGATATGTGCTGCCGCAGGGATGAGGATCAACTTTGCCCAAGCGACAGCAGCGATAATTGGGAGAGGACCCCCATGTCAACGAGGAGCGATTTTGGACGTTTTTGCAACCATCCAAAATCGCTCCTAGGAGTCACACACAACGAGATTGCTACAGCGGCCGATTGTGCGTCACAAAATCCGTGACCCCAACGAGATCGCTGTAGTGATCTCGTAGCGTGTAAAGCCCGCTTTACTCTCCAAAAAACCTCCATTAAAGTGAATGGAGCTGCGAGTTACAGGCTAATAATAGGAGCTGTGAGTGGTTGCTATAGGAGCAAAGGACATTCATAGTATAAGAAGCTTATGTGTGAGGTAATACGGTATGATGTCGGTGGAGAGACAGACACAGACATACACAGAGTGAGAGACAGACAGTAAGAGACAGACACAGACCGAGAAAGAGGCAAACAGGGAAAAAGACAGAAACAAACAGAGACAGATAGGAAAATAAAGCCAGACAGACAGACAGAAAGAGACAGACAGAAAGACACATGGGGAAAGAGACAGACAGAGGCAGTCAGGGAAAGAGACAAATAGACAAAGACAGGAAAGAGATGGGGAAAGAGACAGACAGTGACAGAGACAGACAAGGAAAGAGACAGACAGAGACAGACAAAGACAGACGGGGTAACAGACAGATGGGGAAAGAGACAGACGGGGAAAGAGACAGACCTGGAAAGAGACAGACGGGGAAAGAGACAGACGAACACAGACGAGGAAAGAGACAGACGGGAAAAGAGAAAAATGGGGAAGGGACAAACGGGAAAAGAGACAGACAAGGAAAGAGACAGACGGGGAGAGAGACAGATGGGGAAAGAGACAGATGTGGAATGAGACAGACAGAGAGACAGACTAAGACAGACAGGGAAAGAGATGGGGAAAGAGACAGACAGAGACAGAGAGACAGACAGTTAAAGAGACAAAGAGAGACAGACAAGGAAAAAGACAGACAAAGATGGACGGGGAAAGAGTCAGATGGGGAGAGAGATAGACGGGGAAAGAGACAGACAAAGACAGACATTGAAAGATGTGGAAAGAGACAGACGTGGAAAGAGACAGACGTGGAAAAAGACAGACGAAGACAAATAGGGAAAGAGACAGACAGGGCGAGAGACAGACGGGAAAAGAGACAGAGACAAATAGGGAAAGGGACAGACCAGGGAAAGAGACAGACCTGGAACAAGACAAAGAGAGACAGGGAAAGAGACAGACAGACACTGAAATAGAGAGAGACAGACACAGAGATAGAGAGAGACAGACACCAGAGATACAGATAGAGAGACAGACACAGAGATAGAGACAGACAGAGATAGAGACAGACACAGAGACACATGTAGAAATAGACAGAGAGACTGATACAGAGACAGACAGAGAGATAGACACAGACAGACACACAGAGACAGACAGGGAAAGAGACAGACAGAGACTGGGAGAGAGACAGAAAGACAGTTACAATTCCGGGCAACGCCCGGGTACTACAGCTAGTATTTAAATAATTGCATTAATCACAGATCATCCTCCCATTTAATCTTTTTTTAAGTCAATCACGTAAGGTAAGGATTAGTCAAGATCTGACAGACGTATGCCTGATTCCTCCATAGAGTACTCATTCCCCAACAGCCAGTGTAAGATTGGGCTAGAAGGAAGATATACGGTACATTGTGATATTTACCTGCTGCTGAATTCAAGTTCATTTGGGAACATCTGCATCTAATTTATTATTTTGTATCTTTTATACTGATACTCTGATTACTCTGATTCACACCCCATATATTGAAGCGGTTGTCCACTAATTGGACAATCACTTCTCAATCCATATGTTTTTCGCTTTCAAAACAACACTTATAGTCAACTTTAGTGCTGGCGCTGTTACTGCGGTATTGGCAGTATCTCTCCTGTGATCCTGTAACAATGCTATGTAACAAGATTACCTTCAGATGTATCACATACATCCGAAGAAAGAGAGAAATCAGCATCACTCACTTATTCTGGTTGTAAGTGATTTGTCCAAAGGAAAAGAGTGTGAAGCGGCCGCTGATTGGCCACCGGGATCACATGACATATCACTGGATAGACAGTGTTAACACCGCTGGAACAGCACCGGCACCAGAGGTGACTTTATGTGTTATTATTTTAAAAGAGGGAAATGCACGAATTAAGAAGGGATGGCAGAGTAGTGGACAACCACTTTAATGTCATCATAATGGATGCTCATTACTATTTTTTATTCTTAATGAAACGGAAATGTTTTTGTAAGTGGTAGGAACGTATCTCGTGTGGAAAATTAACAAAACTATTCTGAATGACAATTTTAATGTGAAGAAACATAAAAACTCCTTGTTTTTTTTTAAACCCAAGACCCCCTGTGCTCCAAAGTAATATTCTAACTATTAGGCAGTGGTTTAGCATTTTGTCTAGGGGAAGATTATTACTGTCTACGTACATGTATTTGACAGACTAAAGATATTTAAATCTTTGTTGCATACTAAGCACGGTTCACATTGAAATTACATTCATTAAATTTATTCTGCTTAATATTCAAACATAATTCAAACCATAGCGCATGATGAGAAAAGCATCTACATTAAATGAATTCATTACAATAGGGCATAAGTGATGAGGAAATACTACCTTAGCACCATTTACCTCGTGTAATGCGATCATATGCTCAGCAATGCTTCTATTCCAGGAATTGTTCACTGAATATATCACTCGTATTAGCGGCCATAAAAAAGACCTGCAAAGATCACAGGGATGGAGACACAACATAAAGCAGTTTAGTAACAAAACATTAGAAGTTTTGTCATAAAAAGGTAAAAGATTACCTACTCAGTATAGTCTTTATAGTAAATATAAAGGGGCTTTTCAGTCAAAGATGAAAACGTAAAGCTATGTACACCTTTACACAGAATTTTTCAATTGTTCATTTTTGATTGTTTCTTCTCCTTGTCATCCAATATTGTTAGCAGCACATGTATGTAAGTAGAGTTCTTCCAATTAAAGATGATTTTCATGTCCCCATAAATTATATGATTAACAACACAAATGATTTATTATATGCTAGCTGGGTAAGTTTACATTGTGCGACAATAAGGAATTAATTTTTGCACAAATGTTTGCACTGGTAATCCAAAAGGGTCCTTTTAATAAGCAACTAAATTGCCTATTTGAATACTGATTTAAGTTTTAAAGAATGGCTTTAAATTAACCATGTTAGGTACAGTGCCTTGTGAAAGTATTCGGCTCCCTTGAATTTTTCATCCTTTTCCCACATTTCAGGCTTCAAACATAAAGATAAAAATTGGAATGTTTGGTGAAGAATCAACAACAATTGGGACACAATTGTGAAGTTGAATAAAATGTATTGCTTATTTTAAACTTTTTTTAAAAAAAACAAAAACTGAAAATTGGGGCGTGCAATATTATTCGTCCCCTTTAAGTTAATACTTTGTAACGCCACCTTTTGCTGCATATACAGCTGCAAGTCGCTTGGGGTACGTCTCTATCAGTTTTGCACATCGAGAGACTGAAATTCTTGCCCATTCTTCCTTTGCAAATAGCTGGAGCTGAGTGAGGTTGGATGGTTAGCGTTTGTGAACAGCAGTTTTCAGCTCTTTCTACAGATTCTCACTTGGATTCAGGTCTGGACTTTGACTTAGCCATTCTAATACCTGGACATGTTTATTTGTGAACCATTTCATTGTAGATTTTGCTTTATGTTTGGGATCATTGTCTTGTTGGAAAACAAATCTCCGTCCCAGTCTCATGTCTTTTGCAGACTCCAATAGGTTTTCTTCAAGAATGGTCCTGTATTTGGCTCCATCCATCTTCCCATCAATTTTAACCATCTTCCCTGTCCCTCCTGAAGAAAAGTAGATCCAAACCATGATGCTGCCACCATCATGTTTGACAGCGGAGATGGTGTGTTCAGGGTGATGAGCTGTGTTGCTTTTACGCCAAACATATCATTTGGCATTGTGACCAAATAGTTTGATTTTGGTTTCATCTGAAAAGAGCGGTTTCTTCCTCATGTTTGGTGTGTCTCTCAGGTGGCTTGTGGCAAACTTTAAACAACACTTTTTATGGATATCTTTGAGAAATGGCTTTCTCCTTGTCTCTCATCCATAAAGGCCAGATTTGTGCAGTGTGCGACTGATTGTTGTTCTATGGACTGACTTTCCCACCTCAGCTGTAGATCTCTGCAGTTTATCCAGAGTGATCATGGGCCTCTTGGCTGCATATCTGATCAGTCTTCTCCTTGTTTGAGATGAATGTTTTGAGGGACGGCCAGGTCTTGGTAGATTTGCAGTGGTATTATACTCCTTCCATTTTAATATGATCGCTTGCACAATGCTCCTTGGGATGTTTACAGTTTTGGAAATCTTTTTGTAACCAATTCCAGCTTTAAACTTCTCCACCTGTTGTGTTCTTTGGTCTATATGATACTACCTGCACTTTGAACAGAACACTGAGACTATCACAGAGCAGGTGTATTTATATGGAGACTTGATTACACACAGGTGGCTTAGATTTATCATCATCAGTCATTTAGGACAAAATTGGATCATTCAGAGATCTTCAATGAACTTCTGGAGTGAGTTTGCTGTACTGAAAGTAAAGGGGACGAATAATATTGCACGCTCCACTTTTCAGTTATTTATTTTTTTAAAAAGTTTAAAATAAGCAATACATTTCATTCAACTTCACAATTGGGTCCCACTTGTTGTTGATTCTTCACCATAACATTAAAATTTTTATCTTTATGTTTGAAGCCTGAAATGTGGGAAAAGATTGAAAAATTCAAGGGAGCCAAATACTTTCACAAGGCACTGTATGTATGTTCTGTGGGCTCTTTCTATGAACTCTGAACTTTAGTTCCTTCCATAAATTTCCTTTTGTATTCAGGTCAGGTGATTGCTGGCACATTCTAGCAGCTTTATTTTATTACCATTTGAGAGTTTCCTTGGCTGTGTTTGGGAATATTGTCTTGTTGAAATGTCCACCCTCGTTTCCTCTTCAGTACCCTAGTAGATGGCAGCAAATTTTCTCAAAATGTCTACATGCTTGTCCATTCATCCTTCGTTCAATTACATGAAGCTTGCCAATACCATTTGTTGGAAAACAACCACACACCATGATGCTCCCACCTCCAAACTTTATTGTTGGTATTGTGTTTTTGGGGTGATGTCCTGTAACTTTTGGCCTTCAAACATGATGTGTATTTCAGTATCCAAAGAGTTAAATTTTGATCTCATCTGAGCAGACTATATTCTCCCTGTATGTGACAGGCTTGTCTTAAGGGTACTTTGCACGCTGCAATATCGGTAACGATATCACTAGCGAGCGTACCCGCCCCTGTCGGTTGTGTGTCACGAGCAAATCACTGCCCGAGGACGCACAACATCGCTAACACCCACCACATGGACTTACCTTCTCTGCAACATCGCTCTGGCTGTCAAACCGCCTCCTTTCTTTTCTAAGAGGGCGGTTCGTGCGGCGTCACAGTAACGTCACACGGCAGCCGTCCAATAGTAGAGAAGGGGTGGAGATGAGCGGCCAGAACATGCCGCCCACCTCTTTCCTTCCTCATTGCCGGTGGACGCAGGTAAGGAGATTTTCGTTCCTGCGATGTCACACGTAGCGATGTGTGCTGCTGCAGGAATGACGTACAACATCGTACTTGCAGCAGCAATGATATTTTGGAAAGGAGCAACGTGTTAACGAGCAACGATTTTTCACGTTTTTGCGCTCGTTAATCGTCGCTCCTTGGTATTACACGCTGTGATGTCGCTAACAGTGCCGAATGTGCCTCAATAACGACGTGACCCCGACGATATATTGTTAGCGATGTTGCAGCGTGTAAAGCACACTTAAGTGTTGGTGACTAGAGTTGATCGAATCCGCCAAAATCTGAGAACGGCGGATCCCTGCCAGATTGAAAATAAAATCCAGATCTGCTCCGGATGCCGGTGCCCATATAAGTCTATGGGGACCAGAATCCGGAGATTAAAAATGTTTGTGAAGGGGATAGGGGGAAAAGGAGCACGTGCAGTGTACTCACCCGAGGCTGTGTCATGGCGACACACTCTCCTTCCGAGTCATGCTTTTCCCTTCCAGAGCTGACAATTCAATATTCATTGTTTTGCTTGCCCACCTGCACGTGTAATTGGTTGCAGCTAGATGCGCCCCCACCCTGAGTGGCAGCGTGTCAGCTGACTGCAACCAATCAGAGGTGGCAGGACGGCCGGTGGGCGGGGAAGGCAGTGCAAGTGTCTGCGGGTCAGTATGGTGAACGTGCATGTCTTTCAGAAATACATGCACGCTCCTGTCAGAAGTGTGCGGCTGTGCCGGTGATGTGCTGTCAGACTCGTACAAGTCTCACATGACATCAGCCGGCACAGCCTGCGCTCTCTGAGCATAAGCGTGCATGTACACAGAAACACATGCGCGCTTCTGTCAGAAGTGTGTGCGGCTGTGTCGGTAATATGGCATTTTTTTTTCTATTATTATTTAAATAAATAGTAAAAAAAAATGAAGTGCGGTCCCCCCTAATTTTCAAGATAATGCCGGCAGGGAGCTAGTACTCTAGCCCGCAGCCGCCCAATATTGCTGCATCTATTAGATGATACAATCCCAATGCAATACCGCTTTTTCTTGATTGCCCTGGAGCTGTGGCAATCGGGGTAATAAGGGGTTAATAGCAGCACACAGCTGCTACTAAACCTAGGTTAGTAATGGCAAAGGCGTCTATGAGATACCTGCATCAAACTAACCAGTAAGTAAATGTAAATAAACACAGACACAAAGAAATTTTTTTTATTTGGAATAAAGTACAAAATGCACACCATCTTTCACCTCTTTATTAACCCCCAAACCCTGCAGCTCTGGTGTAATCCACACAAGGTCCCACGCCGCTTCAGCTCTGCTACATAGCCAGCGGCCATAGAGTATGACGGGTGGCTGTGCAGACAATGTCAGCCGCGATGACTGCACAGCAGATACTGTCACAGGCTGGGGGCACAGACAACCTGCAACCAATCACAGATGAGAGGACGGGGAAAACATGGAAAGCTGTGTATAGATACACAATATAGGAAGTGAATATGCGACCTGGAAGCTGTGTGTCCTGAGTCTTGGTAAGTATGACACGCTGTTTTATTTCTGTTTTTCTTTATTTTTCAATTATTTTCCCCAGTGCCGGATCCGGATCGTGCACCCGGAATTCCGAATCTGGATCCGTCACCCGAAAATCTCTGAAACCGCGCGGTTCTAGACTTTTACAGTTCGGATCTGCTCAGCCCTATTGGTGACCAAACTTTAATTATGCTTGAACATTCTTTATGTTCAGCAGTGTAGTCTTAAGGCCGCTTTACACCAGAGTTGAGCGATGTTCGAGGTTCGCCAATTTCATGTTCGAGTGATTTTGGGGGTGCTCGACATCGAACTCGAACGCGAGCTTTATGCTAAAAGCTCGATAGCTCGAGTTACGTTCGAGAACGGTTCGATCAGCAAAAAGCCTAGCTAGTTACTAGCTGGCTTTTCACTGTAATAGTGTGAGTCACTCTGTGATTCACACTATTGTCTAATTTCAGCGTATAGTGTGCGGGGGCAGCGCGTTTAGATCAGTGCTGCTGGGATACTGGCGATTCCCTAAGCGTGCGTGCAGTGGGGCGGGCCAGCATGTCAGCAATCCCAGACACACACAGCTAAGTGGTCTTTTTTGCCAGACAAGCAAGGGCATGTGTCATAGGCTGTCCTTGTCACATGTCCTTGCATTATAAATATGGCCATTTTCCCTCACGGCGCCATTATCTGCTTTCTGCGTGTAGGTGACAGTCACCGTTCACGCAGCTCCTGTCGCCGCTCCAGCTGTATACGCTATACAAACAGCGCTCTACAGATTAGGGACAGAAGTTTAATTCAGCCCTTTTCAGGGCTCATTTCCTCGGGCTCAGAGCCATAGGTGACAGTCAGGTCCGTGGAAACGCTGTCTACAACTTCAGATAACAGCGTCTGTATACCTAAGCTCAGGGAATTCCTTGCTGCATTTCACCATTAGGAGGGATAGAAAGTGAGGCTTCCTTTCAGGTCCACTGACCCAGAGAACCCAGCCACTGTACCCACCTGCCCACTTTTGCCATGCTATTTTTAGAGCAAACAGTGCTGAAACTTAGTGGCATTCAAAAAGTGGCTGCTATACTCCATTGTTGTCTCACTGGTGCCAAGCAATTTCCAGCACCTCTGCATTCAACCCTCATGCACATTTTGCTATGCTAGTTTTTATAGCAAACAGTGCTGAACATAAGTGCCATCCAAAAAGTGGCTGCTATACTAATTTTGTGTCCCATTTGTGCCAAGCAAGTCCCAGCACCTCTGCATTCAACCCTCATGCACATTTTGCTATGCTATTTTTATAGCAAACAGTGCTGAACATAAGTGCCATCCAAAAAGTGGCTGCTATACTCCATTGTTGTCCCACTGGTGCCAAGCAATTTCTAGCACCTCTGCATTCAACACTCATGCACATTTTGCTACGCTATTTTGATAGCAAACAGTGCTGAAAATTAGTGGCATCCAAAAAGTGGCTGCTATACTCCATTATTGTCCCACTGGTGGCAAGCAATTTTCAGCACCTCGGCATTCAACCCTCATGCACATTTTGCTACGCTATTTTTGATAGCAAACAGTGCTGAACATAAGTGCCATCCAAAAAGTGGCTGCTATACTCCATTGCTGTCCCACTGGTGCCAAGCAATTTCCAGCACCTCTGCATTCAACCCTTATGCACATTTTGCTACGCTATTATTATGCTAAACAGTGCTGAACATAAGTGCCATCCAAAAAGTGGCTGCTATACTCCATTATTGTCCCACTGATGCCAAGCAATTTCCAGCACCTCTGCATTCAACCCTTATGCACATTTTGCTACGCTATTTTTATAGCAAACAGTGCTGAACATAAGTGCCATCCAAAAAGTGGCTGCTATACTCCATTCTTGTCCCACTGGTGCCAAGCAATTTCCAGCACCTCTGCATTCAACCCTCATGCACATTTTGCTATGCTATTTTTATACCAAACAGTGCTGAAAATTAGTGGCATCCAAAAAGTGGCTGCTATACTCCATTGTTGTCCCACTGGTGCCAAGCAATTTCCAGCACCTCTGCATTCAAACCTCATGCACATTTTGCTACGCTATTTTTATAGCAAACAGTGCTGAACATAAGTGCCATCCAAAAAGTGGCTGCTATACTACATTGTTGTCCCACTGGTGCCAAGCATTTTCCAGCACCTCTGCATTCAACCCTCATGCACATTTTGCTACACTATTTTTATACCAAACAGTGCTGAAAATTAGTGGCATCCAAAAAGTGGCTGCTATACTCCATTGTTGTCCCACTGGTGCCCAGCAATTTCCAGCACCTCTGCATTCAACCCTCATGCACATTTTGCTACACTATTTTTATAGCAAACAGTGCTGAACATAAGTGCCATCCAAAAATTGGCTGCTATACTCCATTGTTGTCCCACTGGTGCCAAGCAATTTCCAGCACCTCTGCATTCAACCCTCATGCACATTTTGCTATGCTATTTTTATAGCAAACAGTGCTGAACATAAGTGCCATCCAAAAAGTGGCTGCTATACTCCATTGTTGTCCCACTGGTGCCAAGCAATTCCAGTACCTCTGCATTCAACCCTCATGCACATTTTGCTATGAGATTTTTATAGCAAACTCTGGGAATTCCTTGCTGCATTTCATCATTAGGAGGGATAGTAAGTGAGGCTTCCTTTACTGTCCTGGTACCCACAGAACATGGCCACTGTACCCACCTGCCCACTTTTGCCACGCTATTTAATTTTCCCAAAGAGCTGACACTTTTTCTGCCATCCTAAAATTGTCTGGAATACTAAGTTAGTGTTCCTTTGCTGTCAAGCAAGGTACAACACATGGGCATTTTACATTCCTTTCCATTTCTGGAAAGCAATTATTAACTGCAGGTAGTCCAGCCAATCTGTGACGAAGGTGCAGTCGTGGATATAATGTTGCCTTCATCCAATGGTAGTTCTCTCGATGTCTGACAGAGCTCAACAATACCATCTGTTTCCACTTCCAAAACAAGTGACAACCTGCCAATCACACTCCCGCTTACGGGTAAAGGGGTGGAAGTTCAGCGTGAAAAAGCATGTGTGACTGCTGTCCCCACAGTCACAGAGGTTGAAAAGCACACAGATGCACTTGATGGGGCAGGCGGTGGTTGCACAGCCCCGCTAGGCCGCATTGTAGCACAGTGAAATTCCTATTGAGACTTATGCTTCATTTTAAGTTGTGTACAGGGTGGGCTCCCCAGTATGCAGCAAAACCACGCAACAGGAAAAGGATTCTAGACAGTTGGGTTTACAAATGATTGTTTAACTTTCCCAAAACAAACAATAAGAACCATGCATAAAATTGAAATAATGGAACAATCTATTCAGTTGCCTACTACCTGCTAATCCCTCTGCATAGCAGCAGTAATTATGTGTTTGTGCGCATGTGTGTGTGTGTGTGGATGTGTGTGTGTGCGAACACGACTTACGAGTGGCGCATCACAAGAGCTTCAAAGTTATCTACCTAAACATAGACAAAATACATTACCCCCCCCTGAATACCCTTGTTAGCTGAAGCCTCACGGATAAGGCAGATGATAACAGTGTGAATGCAAACCACACAGCTCTGCAACATAGCCATGGAAATCTTGAAAAGCAACAGTCAATGCAAACATGTGTAAACTGTAAGTGACAATCTGACAGTGCAGAGGCAGCAAGTCTTATTGTCTATATAGTCGGCCTACCCAGAACAGATATGTGTTTTGCTAATAAAACAAAGTGTTGCATGCACGCATTACTGTCTGGGCACAGCGTACCGTACCCGGGTACTGTGATGTCCAGTTGCCAGAAATACAGACTTTACGCTCCTCTCACGGTAAACAGTATAGACAGCAGACGCAGAATGTTGGTCTGTCGCACAGGATGCTGCTCACTGGCGTAACGGGGCTCCTCACCAAACTCCAACACGACTCCCCTCACAATTAAAAGAAATGTTTCCGCGGTGGCTCCTTGCTGTAACACACACCTTTAGCTTTAGACAGCATCTCCAAGTCCACACCCGAAGACCAATTTGCTATTGCTATAGTGACCAAACAGACAAAGGTAGGTCCAAAAAAACAGCAGCCCCTTGTGTGTAGTCTGCAACAATGCATGCAATGAACGGCAAATAAGCATGTTGCATTAACAGTGGCTAAAGCTGAGCAATACACCCTTACGCTATCAATTCATATCCATGTAACACTTCATGGAGGAAGTACTCAAAGTTGTGAGTTTTTGCCTTCTACTTTGAGATTGTTGACAAATCTTACAGATTACATGACTTGGGTGATCCTTTGCGATGTCCAAAAAGTCCCAGGCTAGGCAAGGCTTACAGCCCATGCCACCTGCATAGCCAACATGACTTCTGCTCAGAGGCAGAGTTGTGGCCGAGGATTCAGCTGTTGACGTGCTTCCAGTACTTTGTCTCTGTCCAGGAAGACACAACGTAAACTCATCGTCAGTAGCATCCTCCTCCACCTCCTCTGTTGACGTCATTGACTGGCTGACTTTGGTTTTACAGTAAGTGGGGTCTCCAACCTCATCATCACCTTGTGTGTTTTCATTCCCCTTGTCCTAAGTCCTCTGTGACAACCTCTTCCTGCCCTGACCGAACAGCAAAGTTGTCGTTACAATCAGGTATCTGAGTCTCCTCATCATGTTCCCCATTGTCTCCACCAGGATGATGTACAGTTAGGTCCAGAAATATTTGGACAGTGACACAATTTTCGCGAGTTGGGCTCTGCATGCCACCACATTGGATTTGAAATGAAACCTCTACAACAGAATTCAAGTGCAGATTGTAATGTTTAATTTGAAGGTTTGAACAAAAATATCTGATAGAAATTGTAGGAATTGTACTCATTTCTTTACAAACACTCCACATTTTAGGAGGTCAAAAGTAATTGGACAAATAAACCAAACCCAAACAAAATATTTTTATTTTCAATATTTTGTTGCGAATCCTTTGGAGGCAATCACTGCCTTAAGTCTGGAACCCATGGACATCACCAAACGCTGAGTTTCCTCCTTCTTAATGCTTTGCCAGGCCTTTACAGCCGCAGCCTTCAGGTCTTGCTTGTTTGTGGGTCTTTCCGTCTTAAGTCTGGATTTGAGCAAGTGAAATGCATGCTCAATTGGGTTAAGATCTGGTGATTGACTTGGCCATTGCAGAATGTTCCACTTTTTTGCACTCATGAACTCCTGGGTAGCTTTGGCTGTATGCTTGGGGTCATTGTCCATCTGTACTATGAAGCGCCCTCCGATCAACTTTGCGGCATTTGGCTGAATCTGGGCTGAAAGTATATCCCGGTACACTTCAGAATTCATCCGGCTACTCTTGTCTGCTGTTATGTCATCAATAAACACAAGTGACCCAGTGCCATTGAAAGCCATGCATGCCCATGCCATCACGTTGCCTCCACCATGTTTTACAGAGGATGTGGTGTGCCTTGGATCATGTGCCGTTCCCTTTCTTCTCCAAACTTTTTTCTTCCCATCATTCTGGTACAGGTTGATCTTTGTCTCATCTGTCCATAGAATACTTTTCCAGAACTGAGCTGGCTTCATGAGGTGTTTTTCAGCAAATTTATCTGTGGCCTGTCTATTTTTGGAATTGATGAATGGTTTGCATCTAGATGTGAACCCTTTGTATTTACTTTCATGGAGTCTTCTCTTTACTGTTGACTTAGAGACAGATACACCTACTTCACTGAGAGTGTTCTGGACTTCAGTTGATGTTGTGAACGGATTCTTCTTCACCAAAGAAAGTATGCAGCGATCATCCACCACTGTTGTCATCCGTGGACCCCATGCCTTTTTGAGTTCCCAAGCTCACCAGTCAATTCCTTTTTTCTCAGAATGTACCCGACTGTTGATTTTGCTACTCCAAGCATGTCTGCTATCTCTCTGATGGATTTTTTCTTTTTTTTCAGCCTCAGGATGTTCTGCTTCACCTCAATTGAGAGTTCCTTAGACCGCATGTTGTCTGGTCACAGCAACAGCTTCCAAATGCAAAACCACACACCTGTAATCAACCCCAGACCTTTTAACTACTTCATTGATTACAGGTTAACAAGGGAGACGCCTTCAGAGTTAATTGTAGCCCTTAGAGTCTCTTGTCCAATTACTTTTGGTCCCTTGAAAAAGAGGAGGCTATGCATTACAGAGCTATGATTCCTAAACCCTTTCTCCGATTTGGATGTGAAAACTCTCATATTGCAGCTGGGAGTGTGCACTTTCAGCCCATATTATATATATAATTGTATTTCTGAACATGTTTTTGTAAACAGCTAAAATAACAAAACTTGTGTCACTGTCCAAATATTTCTGGACCTAACTGTACGTTTTAGAAATGAGGGTGTACATTTTGCTCAGCACCTTCTTCATCGGGGCCTGGATCCGACTCACAAAGCTTCTGGCCATCTGTGCAGATCATTTTCCCTGTCTCCTGGAACTCGCTGCCTCAACACATCAGATTATCTGCTACACCCGCAAGCTTCAAACGGAACCTGAAAAATCATCTGTTCAGAAATGACTATAACCTTCAATGACACCACCACCGTGCGTAGCTTCCGCCCAACGTACATGACACCTACTGTCTCCTCCCCAAAATACTTTACAATGTAATCCCGCAAGGGCTGGGCCCTCTTCCCTCTGTACCAGTCTGTCTATTGTTACTTGTATATGTATTCTGTATGTAACCCCCTTCTCATGTACAGCACCATGGAATCAAAGGTGCTCTATAAATAAATAATAATAATAATAAAAATATTATTGTTATTATTAATAACTTCTTTGTCTGTACTTACTGCAGCTTTTGAGCAGACCTCTGATTCCCAGGCTATAGTGTGACTGAACAGCTCTGCAGACTCAACCATCTCTGTTACCCCATACTCAGCAGGGCTGGTGGAAACTTGAGAGCTGTTAGGAAGAAAGTGTGATTGGGTTGACAGCCACCACAGTGGAATTGAGTATTTGTGATATTGAACTTGAGGTGGAGTAGAGGCCACTTTATGGAGCACTTGAGATCCTTTGAAGCAGCTGCTGTTTTGGTGCCTCATTTATATTTGTTAGCAATGGTCGTGTCCGTGTAAAAAGGATCATATCAGATTATCCACGGGAAGAAGTACACCTGTTATTTTGGCTGTTATTTGTTGTTACGAATCGGTACCGCCGTAAACGCAAGCAACCTGCTGCGGTTCCAGTTGCGCCCAGGTGTCAGCTGCCATTTAGGGCTGTGCCTTGGGTTGTCCAGCTGGCTGCTTTCTCCTCCACGTCTAAGTTTGGAGGGGCGGCTGGTGCACATGCTTGTGCCGGTCTACCCCAGCCGTAGCCTAACTCCAGTGTTTCGCCTAGTGAGTATGCTCAGGCTGACTGTGCCATTCCTGAGGCTAAGTCTTCATTTCGGGCTACAGCGCATGCTCCCACACTTAGTGCGAAAAGCCTCTTTTCACAGGTACTTGGACTTCTGGCCGGGTCTAAGTCCAAGTACAGCATGCTGAAGCTGATAGTCTTTTTTCGGAGACTGTATTTCGTGCTACTGAGCATGCTCAGGCACTTACTGCATCAGAGGCTAGGTCCGGTAATGAACTCTTTGGCCCTGCCCCTGATGTGGGGGGCCCATATAGACCACAGGGCATTAGGTGTCCTGACGATGTGGCCAGGCAACTCCCAACTGGCTTGCATAGGCCCGGCCCTATGACTTGTCACCTCATTATTGTTGGTCAGATGATGACTGGTGAGGTGTTAGGGTCGTGGCTGCCATGAGGTCATCATTGAAGTGGCAGTTCCGAGTAGGACGCTAGTTATGCCACTCATGACGTCTCACTCTGCTTTTGTCTCCAGGAGGTGCATTGTGGTCCACCCTGATTTGGGGCGAACCCAGGTTATAAAAGGGGCTGGAGCCAACAAGGAGGTGCGCAGTCTTCTATTATGCTCCGAAAGAGCACACCTCCATGTGTTGAACCCATTGCAGCTTTAGGCCAGAGGTAGGCAGGGATAGGGCGTCGATGCATGCCGCCACCACAGTTGGTAACGCAGAACGGTTAAAACCAGCTCCTGTCCTACCAGTTCTGCTAGTGCAGCCCAGTGGCATTAACAGGTCTGCTGCTGCTGATGCGCCTGCTGTCCACAGGTGTGGCCCCTACGCACACGAACAGCGTACCCAATGGCCCCTGTGTTGTTAACAGGGAGTTCCTGGGCTGGGTGGGTGTGTGGACCGTGAGACGCTAACAGGGCTCCCAGTCTCCAGATCCGAGTCATCTAACTCGGTTCAGGCTACTATTAGTTTCAGAAGTATGACAAATCCCAAGCACACAATCAATTGCAAGAGGGTAATGCAAAAAAGTGTTTTTTTATTGAAGGATAACAAGCAGAAAGAAAATGCCACTACCAATAGAGCAAAGCCAAGCCAACGTTTCGGCCTATGTTAGGCCTTTGTCAAGGTCTTGCATTATGAGAGAGCTGTGGATATAGACAGATTAAACGTCCAAAAAACGAGCCACAGGTAGGGCGTTTTGCTTTTTAAGAGTAACTTGCCAGAGTCAAGGATGCATGAGAGGTGAGAGGAGAGGTAAAAAGAGTGCCTTTAAGAGCACAGGGGCATGGGGACGGGGTCCCAGAGGTGCAGGCAGGAGGCATGTAGCCTCGGTTCAGGCTACTATTAGTTTCAGAGTCATCCAGCTCTGCATCCTCCACCTAACCTTCCAGTTGCAAACTTCTCCTTTTCCATTTGGGAGCACGGTGGACACCGACTGGCGATGGGGATATATACCTTTCTCTTCCTTTTCTTCTTAATTTTGTTATATAGCGGTAACATAGTATATACCACCTTATCCAAATCTGCCTGTTCCACCATAACAGATGTTGTTTATTCAGCAAATGTTACCGTTGCTTAACCACCAAACCCACGGACACAATCTTTTTTCCCCTTTCCAACACACCTGTTCCCCTTTCCACCAGTATCTGTCCTTTTTCAACTCATTTTGTATATGACCAAAAGTGCAACTCTGCAGGGACACCGTACTCAATGCCATCTCAGCACAGCAGCCAGCCCTCGGTCCCTCAGATGTGGACAAGTAAAAGACCATTTCCTCCTATCCACGACAAAGCGTTGAGATTCACTCTGTGCACCACTGGTGTTTAGTGGAAAAGCAGATCTAAGATTGCGTACCACCTTCTGCTGATACTCCTGCATACGTGCGTCCCTTTCTATGACAGGAATTATTTCGCCAAATTTTGTCTTGTACCGGGGATCTAACAGTGTGGCAACTCAGTAGTCAGCATTACTTCAAATTCGTACAATACGAGGTTCATGTTGTAGGTAGTGCAGCAAGAAGGCGCTCATGTGTCTTGTGCATCCAGGAGGACCAAGTCCTTGGTGTGTTGGTGGCGGAGAGGTGAGAATCGTGTCTCCTTCCTCTGCCCTCTCCCCCCAACCTCGCACAACCGAAATGTGAGCAAGCTCTCACTCATCTGCTGAGTCTTCCATGCCCATCGCCAGTTTGTCCTCCATTTCTTCCTGGGCTCCTGCACCTTCCTCAACAGTTTTGCTGATACTATGCGCCCTTGATAATCCCTCTCCCCCACCGTCCCATGACTGCTGCCTAGGTGCCGCTGACCGTCTGGACCTTGTAGATCTGTTGTTATCCCTTCCGCATATGACTTCTCCTGTACTTCCTCCCCTTCCTCTTGTCCCAACACCTGACTCCGAATAATGCTTACAGTGTGCTCCATCATGTAGATGACCAGAATTGTCATGCTGAGAATGGCATCGCCAGTGCTAAACATCTTCGTCGACATTTGTAAACTGTGTAGAAGGGTGCATAGGTCCTTGATCTGACACCACTCCAGCAGCGTGATCTGCACCACCTCTGGATCAAGTTAACCCAGGATATACGTCATAACGTATTTCAGCAGGGCTCGGCGGTGCTGCCACAGAGGCTGCAACAATGCAGATTCAAATTCCTGCGTGTCGGCACATCACATTTCAGGCAGTGAACCGTCAGACCAAAAGACTTCTGGAGTTATGAAAGTTGTTGAGCTGCTGGGTGCGAACGATGGAAGTGAGCACATAGCGAGCGTGCCCGCTGCACAAGGCCATATAGGCCGGGATGGTGTTTTAAAAATTGCTGGAGAATCAGATTCAACACGGGAGCCATACAAGGCACGTGTGTCACATTGCCCTGACGAAGGCCCGCAGCCAGGTTTGCATCATTGCCGCACATGGCTGTTAAGTCACCACCGGAGTCCGCTCCGTCAATTTGTACTCCGGTTACCAGGTGACAACGTGTTCCTTTCGTGCATAGTGCTGATGATGGGAGAGGAGTCGATGCCAGTGGCGCAGGTGGACGCAGGTTATGCTCACCCACTCGGCTCCGTTACCTTGACAGATGCAGAACCACTGGCTGAATGTAGGTGGTGGGTGTCTCACAGATAAAGTACTTTTATTAGGCCCATCCTGTCTGCTGACCACTGCCAGACATAGGTATGAACCTCTGGTTACTGTTACCCCCACTTCTGTTTTGTGATTTTGTGTGCTTGTTTCCTGACTACTTTTCCTGCCTGCTGTTTATGTACCTTGTTGGCTGATCTGCGTTTTACCTCTGCTTGTTTTCTGATTAAGTCCTGGCCATCCCATTCTGTTCCTCTTCCTCAATTAATGTTTTGACCCTGCCTGACTACTATTCTCTGGAACTGCAGCCTTCCACAGGTATTGATCACCTTGGGCCCTGTGTAATTCCAAATCCCTGTATAGGGGTTAAAGGGTTTTAGGGTTCTGGGGGTCCTGCTTGGTGAGTGGCTTCCCTCTAGCCTATCCTTTACAGCCCGTCTGAGTGTGTGGATCAAGGAAGGCATTACACCGTGCTCTCTGCAGAAGGCCATGTAGGCCAGGATAGTGCTTTAAAAATTGCTGGACAACCAGGTTCAACACGTGAGCCACACAAGGCACGTGTGTCACATAGTCACGGCGAAGGGTCGCACCCAGGTTTGCATCATTGTCGCACCCGGCCTTCCCTGGCTGCTGGTTGAGTGGAGACAATCATTGATGAAACTCGGTCTCACTCTCCAGAGCTTACCGTCCACAACTCCTCAGCAGTGTGACAATTCACAGACATTTCAAAGAAAAGAGTCGACTGCCTCATGATGTTGAGCTCTGCTGCCAGCATAGTAAGGAGGTGTGTGGGATTCCTTGTGCGCAGTTACAACGCGGGTGGCCTGACCACACAGGGTTTGGGCGGAGGTGGAGGACCCAGATGAGGTTGAGGAGGCAGAAGCAGTGTATTAACTTCTACATACAGAGGAAGGATTGACACACAACTCGTGGGGACGGCAAGAAGACTTGTACAGCAGACCCTTCTCTATCTCTCCCTATAGTAACCCATTGCCCAGTCAGCGACATGTAACGCCCCTGTCCATGCTTTTTGGGCCAAGTATCTGTGGTGAAATGCACCCTGTCACAAATAGTTTCTCAAAGAAGCAGTGATGTTTTGTGTGACATGTTGGTGTAGCGCGGGCATCGACTCTTGGGGCACTGCGATGGGCATAAGGTCTAGAAAATCCTCGGTAAAAAACGTTGGAAAGGCAGCATTTCGGTAGCCAACAGTTTGCAGATGCTGAAAGTCAACCTCAAAGCCATGTCAAGCCCTTTTAAAAGCATGTAAAACACAGCAAGGGGACTCCAACCTCCAACCACAGTCACCCTTTTTTCCAAAAATTGGTCCACACACACACCACTTGACTGGCATCAGTTGACCCCCATTTTCAAAATTAAAAAGATGCTTTGCATGAAGCACTCTCAAAAATACACGTGCCTTTTGCCTCCCCTGGATGACCCAGGGGAAGAAAAGTCCTCTGTGATCCATGTCCACATTGTCAGTGGATAGACGCGTGTGCTTATCTGTCAGCAGACCCACAGCAGCACTGAAGACACGTTCCGAGAGAAGGCTGGCTGAGGGACACGACAAGATCCCCAAGGCGTATGTGGCGAGCTCAGGCAATTTATCCAGATTGGAAGCCTAAAATGAGCAAGGCTCAAGTTGCACAGTAATGGCATCGATGTTCCCTTGCATATACTCTTATCTGTGTCTCTTTTTCCTCGTCCAGCTGTTTAGTTTTCGCATGGGTATTTGTCCTTGTCACTTTTCCATGTGTTTGTGTTGTCTTGGGAGTTGTTTGGCACCTTTTGGACAACTTTGAGGGTGTTTTTCAGGTGTTTTTATGTGTTTGTGATTGCCTCCCATTGTTTTCAATGAGGTTCGAGAGGTTCGTCGAACGGCTCGTCAAACGGCTTGTCGAACGGGGCACCATTCGACGAACCGAACCGAACTCGAACTCTAGGGGGGTGGTTCATCTCTACTTTACACGCTGCAATCTCGCTAGCAAGATCGCTAGCGTGCGTACCTGCCCCCATCATTTGTGCGTCATAGGCAAATCGCTGCCCGTGGCACACAAAATCACACAGACCCATCACACTACTTACCTGCCTAGCAATGTCGCTGTGACCGGCAAACTGCCTCATTTCCAAGGGGGCGGTTTGTTCGGCGTCACAGCAACGTCACTAAGCAGCCACCCAATCAAAGCGGAGGGGCGTAGAAGAGCGGGACGAACATCCCGCCCACCTCCTTCATTCCTCATTGCGGGCGGCCGCAAGTAAGGTGTGGTTCCTCATTCCTGCTGTGTCACACATAGCGATGTGTGCTGCCGCAGGAACGACGAACAACATCGTACCTGCAACAACGATAATTGGGAATAGGGGGGGCATGTCACCGATTAGCGATTTTGCATGTTTTTGCGACAATTCAAAATCGCTCATAGGTGTCACACGCAACGACATCGCTAACGCGGCCGGATGTGCGTCACAAATTCCGTGAACCCAACGACATCGCTTTAGCATGTAAAGCGGCCTTTAGTCTAAAGGCGGTGTTACACGCAGTGATATTGCTAGCGATATTGCTGGTGAAAGCACTCGCCCCCGTCGTTTGTGCGTCACGGGCAAATCGCTGCCCGTGGCGCACAATAACGTTAGGAGCCATCACACGGACTTACCAGCCTAGCAACGTTGCTGTTGCCGGCAAACTGCCTCCTTTCTAAGGGGGCGGTTCGTGCGGCGTCACAGCGGCGTCACTAAGCGGCCGCCCAATAGAAGCCGAGGGGCGGAGATGATCGGGATTTAACATCCCGCCCACCTCCTTCTTTCCGCATTGCCGGCGGATGCAGGTAAGCTGCAGTTCGTCATTCCTGAGGTGTCACATGTAGTGATGTGTGCTGCCTCGGGAACGACGAGCAACCTGCGTGCTCAAAAATCAACGATTTTTTAAAAAGGAATGACGTGTTAACGATGGACGATTTGGTGAGTATTTTCCATCGTTAACGGTCGTTCGTGCGTTTCACACGCAACGACGTTGCTAACGATGCCGGATGTGCGTCACGGAATCCGTGACCCCGACGATATATCGTTAGATACGTCGCTGTGTGACGGGGCCTTTAGTCTTGTGGGGTGAGCATTCATACAGGCTATGGTGGTGGAGTGCATTGCTTATTGTTTGCTTTGAAACAATTGCACCTGGTAATTCCAGATCTTTCTGTAGCTCTCCACAGGTGGTTCTTGGCTTTTGGACAATTCTTCTATTAATTGTTATCACTCCTCCGTCTGAAATCTTGCAAGGAGCACATGGTTGTGGCCGGTTCATTGTGAAGTTATGATTTTTCCATGGATTATAGTCCAGACAGTTCTCAGTGAGAATGAGCAGGGTGAGAAAGCAAGCACAGGCACAATAAGGCAGATCGTGCTGAAGGCTGAAGTTAATGACTTATTTAGTTTATCCCAGACCTGGAATTACAAATGCACAGCATAGTGTAGTTGTATAATGTCTTTTATGATGTTGCTGCTGCTACTTTTGAGCATGTGCTCAACTGAGAAATAAGCATGAATCCATCTGTATCTGTGTACTGTTTATAATGTGTGCAGAATTATTAGGCAAGTTGTATTTTAGAGGATTTTTTTTACTATTGATCAACAACTATGTTCTCAATCAACCCAATAGACTCATAAATATCAAAGCATAATATTTTTGGAAGTTGGAGTGGGAGTTTTTTTTAGATTTGGTTATCTTAGGAGGATATCTGTTTGTGCAGGTAACTATTACTCTGCAGAAATATTAGGCAACTTAATAAAAAACAAATATATTTTCTATCACTTGTTTATTTTCACCAGGTAAACCAATATAACTGCACAAAATTTAGAAATAAACATTTCTGACATGCAAATACAAAACCCCCCAAAATTAGTGACCAATATAGCCACCTTTCTTTATGATGACACTCAACAGCCTACCATTCATAGATTCTGTCAGTTGCTTGATCTGTTTACGATCAACATTGCATGCAGCAGCCACCCCAGCCTCCCAGACACTGTTCCGAGAGGTGTACTGTTTTCCCTCCGTGTAGATCTCACATTTTATGAGGGACCACAGGTTCTCTATGGGGTTCAGATCAGGTGAACAAGGGGGCCATGTCATTATTTCTTCATCTCTTAGACCTTTACTGGCCAGCCACGCTGTGGAGTAGTTGGATGCATGTGATGGAGCATTATCCTGCATGAAAATCTTGTTTTTCTTGAACGATACCGACTTCTTCCTATACCACTGCTTGAAGAAGTTGTCTTCCAGAAACTGGCAGTAGGTCTGGGAGTTGAGCTTCACTCCATCCTCAACCCGAAAAGGTCCCACAAGTTCATCTTTGATGTTACCAGCCCATACCAGTACCCCACCTCTACCTTGCTGGCGTCTGAGTCGGAGTGGAGCTGGCCCATCAACCATCAAGAGTCACTCTCCTTTCATCAGTCCACAAAACCTTTGAAAAATCAGTCTTAAGATATTTCTTGGCCCAGTCTTGATGTTTAATCTTATGTTTCTTGTTCAACAGTGGTCGCTTTTCAGCCATCCTTACCTTGGCCATGTCCCTGAGTATGGCACAGCTTGTGCTATTTGATACTCCAGTAACATTGCAGCTCTGTAACATGGCCAAACTGGTGGCAAATGGCATCTTGGAAGCTTCAAGCTTGATTTTCCTCAATTAATGGGCAGTTATTTTGCGCCTTTTTGCCCAACACGCTTCTTGCGACCCTGTTGGCTATTTGATTATTCGGTGATCACGCTTCAAAAGTTTGGCAATTTCAAGACTGCTGCATCCCTCTACTAGACATCTCACAATTTTGGAGTTTTCAGAGCCCATCAAATCTCTCTTCTGGCCCATTTTGCCAAAGGAAAGGAAGTTGCCTAATAATTAACACACCTTACATAGGGTGTTGATGTCATTACACCACACCCCTCCTCATTGCATATCAAATGATTTACTTAATTGGTAGTTGACTCTCAAGCCTATACAGCCTGGAGTAGCTGGAGTAGGACAACATGTATAAGAAGTATCATGTGATCAAAATACTCATTTGCCTAATAATTATGCACATAGTGTATAGGAGATATCATAATAGCTAGCCTCTAACCAGAGAACTGAAAATTGGAGATAGAACATGTGTAGCGCCCCTGAGAGTCAGGTGCCACAGGGTATTGCATCCAGTTACAGGTACAGTGCTAACCCCGGGTTCCTGGAAGACCAGTGCCGTAAATGCCTTTCAAACACACACACACACACACACATCCATGTGCTTTTTTCCAGACTGGGTAACAGGCTAGAGATGGATCTGATGGATGGCCACCTATTGGTCATTACTTATCCAATCCACTAGTCAGACACCTGGGAGGAGGAGGGGCTAGTCAGAGCAGATGACAGTAGACAGACATCTTGACATTCAGTCAGTCAGACAGACAGTCAGTCGGACTGTCCTAAGTTGTGCAGAAATTGACATGCAGACAGAAAGTGTAAAGGGGCTTGTTGGGCTCAAGGCGTACAGTCGCCAGGGAGAGTATGGTTTGAGTACTCACGGGATCGAGCACTAGCGGGGTGCAGAGCCCTAGTTCAGGAAGACGCTTCAAGCTCACCTGATAAATCTGCCTAGTGAGGGAATCATCAGGGTACCTCACCAACGTTAGAGTCCGGGGCAGAGCAGCACATAGGGAACCCAGGAACTGGGACCACAAGAGAGGTTCAAGCTGCCTGCTATATGAGCCAGGACTGTGACAACAGGAGGGGACCCCAGAACGCTCAAGGCCACGGGGAGCCATGGGTGCATGGAAGTAAATCTTATCAGGTCACTACACTGACACTGGGATCAAGGGAATTCCGGATTACCTGAGGCCCAGATTGGTAGAGACCAGCACTAGCCGGGTTGCAGCTACTCTGAACTAGTGAGTAAGGCACAAGTTAAACCACAGCCCCTGTGTTGTCTGAATTCTTCCTACACCTCTGCATCACCAACTTCCACCATACTACAACCATCATAATTTCCCCTGGGGCTTAGCTCTACTTGCAGGGGGCCATAACATCCAAGCTGCTTAATACCACCAATCCCAGCAGTGAGAGACTTTGCAGCAGCGTCTTTCCCCACATAGTCGCATATCACAAGTGTTGTCATGAAAAACATTTCCTTTTTATTTTTCCCCCTTTTTTAAGTGACCCCCACGGTTACGGAACCGGGCACTGGCCATTCCAGTGACACGTCCCCGTGATTCAAGGCCCGGGACCGAGTACCCCAAGGCCCTGGGGTGCGTCACATGCAAAGGGTAAAATGGATGAAAAATGCAAGATTCATTTAATATAATAGCCAGAAATTGTGTTACTTGTGCTACTTATATACAGATGATAGCTTCAACTGAAAGTGAATGCCATCTCTCTCTTCTCTTCCAACCTTGACGCATCCCATCATTTGAACTACCTGGTTAATCCTGCCAGTAGCATATGCTTGTGTGAAAGATTAAGCCATGCATGTGCACATACACACAGATGGTAAAGTGAAGCTGCAATTGTCTCATTAAATCAGTATGTTGAACCAATCAATTCCATCTTCTGACTGGATGAAAATATCTATCTTCTGACCCATGATGCAATCAGGCAGTCTTGTAGCCAAGGTAATGTAAAAGTTCTTAATAGTTATAGTAAGCTTTTACGATAAAACAACTAGAAAAATAGTATCATAGTACATATAAATTACCAAATTAATTTTGATAAAATTTCAAATATTCGGAAAATGTTTAACTGGCCACACACACACACACACACACACACACACAAATATAATCTACATACATATACACTCATGGGCACAAGCACACACACACAAATATACTCTACACATATATACACTACACATTCACACACTACATGCACACATACAAATATACACTACCCACATATACACATGCAAACACATTGCACACACAATCACTACATAAATACATATACACCCACACCATACTGTTTATCGATGCTGTGAAACCATGTTATTTGGTTAGCATTTATTCTTCCCTCCACCCCACAGTATATTAAAAATAGTCAACGTTAGAAGGACACTTAAGGCCGCTTTACACACAACGATATCGCTAGCGATCTCGTTAGCGATGTGACACACACAGATCATTGCTACGATTTGCCGAGATCGCTCATTGGTCGTTTTGTAGCGGTCACACGTACCCATCTCACAAACGACGCTACATCATTCAGCGATATATTGTTTGACCAAGGCGGTCGTGTGGACACCTTCACACAGCATTCCTCACTACGATTCCGGCAATGACAGAGGTGTATAATTGTCCATAGCATACACCCTGGTGGGACACCAATCAAAGCGGAGGAGGCGTGGAACATTGCTCGTAACTAGAGATGAGCGAACTGGTCCCGGTTCGGCTCGAGGCCGGTTCGCCGAACGGGGGTCCCGTTCGAGTTCGGTTCGTCGAACGTTCGACGAACCGAACTCGAACGTATAGGCTATAATGGGAGGCAATCACAAACACATAAAAATGCATTATAAATGTACACAAAGAGTTAATAAACATTGCCATAACACTTACCGGTCCTCGCGATCCCTTCTGCACTCTGTCTCCTGCCGCTATTCCATCCGATGATCGCTGAATCCTCCCGGTGACCTGCACTGCCAGCAGAGATGCAGGACCTATCGTGACGTCAAAATAGCCATGTGACCAGTCACGTGGCTATTATCTCATTGGCTACAGACTGGTCACATGACTATGACACGTCATGTAGGACCTGCGAGTGCTGCATCTCTCCGGTACACGGTGCACATATGTGTATCGCCGTGTACCGGCGACATGCTCTAGCACACGGTCGACTCCCCGCTCCGTTAGGGACCGGCTGACACAGCCGGTCATTAACGGAGATCACCGTTGCCATAGCAACGCAGTTAGCGGTGACGTCACCGCTAACCGCGGCTCCGAGAGCACCGTTGCTATGGTAACGCGTCTGTCAGCGTTACCGCTAGCAGCCAGCACTGATCACTCACGGAGTGAAGGCTGCACGCTGCTTCCCGATTGTAGTGATGATTGTAGTGAGGATGGAGGTTCCCCAGCCCCAAGTGATGAGCTGGTGAATCTCATCCTTCCTCACTACAATCGTCACTACTACTACACTAGTGATGATTGTAGTGAGGATGGAGGTTCCCCAGCCCCAAGTGATGAGCTGGTGAATCTCATCCTCACTACAATCGTCACTACTACTACACTAGAAAGAAAGAAGACAGAAGAGCAGGATCGTGGAGGGCTGACAGGGGGTAATAAAGATGGAGTCTCTAATGTGTCTGTGTATTTATTTATATTAAAGTATTTTTTCTCTGTGTGGTGTCTTTTTTTTAACCCTTTATTGGAGATTCTTAATGGCCGGGTCAAACGTGCCTGACATTAAGAATCTCTGGCTTAATACTGGCTGGTAAAACAAAGCCAGTATTAACTCATGATTACCCAACAAGCCACCCGGCTCCAGGGCTGTTGGAAGAGTTGGATACAGCGCCAGATGATGGCGCTTCTATGAGAGCGCCATTTTCTGGGACGGCTGCGGACTGAAATCCGCAGCAGAGGCGCCCACAAACCTCGGGCTAACCTGTGCTGCGGATTCCAATCCCCAGCTGCCTAGTTGTACCCGGCTGGACACAAAAATAGGGCGAAGCCCATGTCATTTGTTTTTTAATTATTTCATGAAATAAGTGAAATAATTAAAAAAAACGGGCTTCCCTATATTTTTGGTTCCCAGCCGGGTACAAATAAGCAACTGGGGGTTGGAGGCAGCCCGTGGCTGCCAGCTGTACCTGGCTAGCATACAAAAATATGGCGAAGCCCACGTCATTTTTTTGGTGGGCAAAAAAAATCTGCATACAGTCCTGGATGGAGTATGCTGAGCCTTGTAGTTCTGCAGCTGCTGTCTGCTCTTCTCCATACAGACAGACAGCAGCTGCAGAACTACAAGGCTCAGCATACTCCATCCAGGACTGTATGCAGAAGTTTTTTGCCCCCTGAAAAAATTATGTGGGCTTCGCCATATTTTTGTATGCTAGCCAGGTACAGCAGGCAGGTACGGCTGCCCCCAACCCCCAGTTGCCTATTTGTACCCGGCTGGGAACCAAAAATAAAGGGAAGACCTTTTTTTATTCTTTCATGAATTTCATGAAATAATTAGAAAACAAATGACGTAGGCTTCGCCCCATTTTTGTGTCCAGCCAGGTACAACTAGGCACCTGGGGGTGGAATCCGCAGCACAGGTTGGCCTGAGCTTTCTGGGCCCCACTGCTGCGAATTGCAGTCTGCAGGCGCCTCAGAAAATGGCATTTTCATAGAAGCGCCATATTCTGGCGCTGTATCCAACTCTTCCAGCACCTGCCTGCTATACCTGGCTAGCATACAAAAATATGGCGAAGCTCACGTCCTTTTTTTGTAGTTTTTTGGCAAAAAAAATAAAAAATGCTTCCCTGGATTTTCCATTGCCAGAGAAGGTAACACCAAGCAGTGGGGGTTAGCAGCCAGTAGCTGCTTGGATTACCCTTAGCTAGCAATATAAAAAATGCAGCGGGAGCCCATATTTATTTTTTTTAATTATTTATATAAATAACTAAAAATAAAATGGGCTTCCCTGTATTTTGATTGCTGGACATCACAGTGCTGTAAAAATAAATCTTTAAAAAAATGACGTAGCGCTCCGCGGTAGTTTTGATTCTCAGCGCAGATAAAGCAGACAGCTATGGGTTGCCACCCCCATCTGCCTGCCGTTACCTTGGTTGGCAATTAAAATACAGGGAAGCCCATTAATTTTTTCTATTTAAAAAATAGTTAAAAAAAAAAAATGACGTTGGGTCCCCCCGTTTTTGATAGCCAGCTAGGGTAAAGCACACGGCTGTAGCCTGAAAACCACAGCTGGCAGCTTTACCGTGGTTGGGGATCCAATGTGGAGGTCCCCTCAGGCTCTTTTTTATAATTATTTTATAAATATTAATAATTACACAAAAAAAGTAGGGTCCCCTCCAAATTGGATCACCAGCCAAGTTAAAGCGGACAGCTGTGGTCTGGTATTCTCAGGGTGGGAAGGTCCATAGTTATTGGGCCTTCACAGCCTAAAAATAGCAGGCCGCAGGCACCCCAGACGTGGCGCATCCACTAGATGCGCCAATCCTGGCGCTTCACCCCAGCTCATCCCGTGCCCTTGTGCAGTGGCAAACGGGGTAATAAATCGGGTTGATACTAGCTGTAAAGTCACCTGAGATCAAGCCCAGCAGTTTGTGATGTCATGGCGTCTATTAGATACCCAACATCATAAACTGTCAGTACTAACAAAAACAAAAAATCGACAAAAGAAATTTATTTGAAAAAACAGTCCCCAAAACATTTCCTCTTTCACCAATTTATTGTAAAAAAAAAAATAAAGGGGTCCCACGACGACTCTGGACCGTCTAGAATATGGGGGGGAGAAACTCAGGGAACGTATCCCCCATTTTCTAGGAGTGCGGACCCTTCATGTGAGGAGTTTGGGTGCAATGAATCTGCACTCACTCTCCCCGGGTCCACAGCAGCAGAGTCCATGTCGTAATGGTTGCTACCAAAGCTGCAATGCCCTGCTCATGAGGTAAGGGCATGCCTAATCAGGAGAACTACTGTAGAGGAAGCTCTGCTCACTGGTATATAGGTGCTCAGAGGTAATAATAGATAAAATTAGTGAGTAACCTCGGCACTCTAAATCTCCCAGACTAAGTCAGTAAGTCCCAATGGATAGTAATGCAAAATCACTCTTTATTGGTCCGTATTAAGAACATTTTTTTTTTCATAAGCATATATGTTTTTGTCCAAAACAAGTTACAATTGACGTTTCGGCCTGAGCCTTCGTCAGATTGGACTTATCTGCATGTAATCATGAAAAATGACAATAATCAGTATCACATAAGAGTGAGAGAACAATAACATAAACTCGAACAATGTAGAGGTACAATTGGCATGCAGCAAAAAAATTGCAACACAGCAAGAAATGAAACACATGATACAAATGTCATAATACAGTACAAGGACAATATAGTAATGACAAATATGGGGTCAGAGTAGACTTAGACAGCTCTGGTACGAAAGAGATGTCAATCATAAAGTAACATGTGCAGTAGGTGTAGAGCTACAGTATGCATGGCAGAGCTAATGGGTAGACCGACCATAGAAAAAGAACGGAGAAAAAGTGAAGAAAAAGTGGAGAATAAGTGGAGAATAAGTGGAGAAAAAGTGGAGAAAAAGTGGAGAAAAAGTGGAGAAAAAGTGGAGAAAAAAATGGAGAAAAAGTGGAGAAAAAGTGGAGAAAAAAATGGAGAAAAAGTGGAGAAAAAGTGGAGAATAAATGGAGAAAAAGTGGAGAAAAAGTGGAGAAAAAGTGGAGAAAAAGTGGAGAAAAAGTGGAGAATAAATGGAGAAAAAGTGGAGAAAAAGTGGAGAAAAAAATGGAGAAAAAGTGGAGAAAAAGTGGAGAAAAAGTGGAGAATAAATGGAGAAAAAGTGGAGAAAAAGTGGAGAAAAAGTGGAGAAAAAGTGGAGAATAAATGGAGAAAAAGTGGAGAAAAAGGGGAGAAAAAGTGGAGAATAAGTGGAAAAAAAGTGGAGAAAAAGTGGAGAAAAAAATGGAGAAAAAGTGGAGAAAAAAATGGAGAAAAAGTGGAGAAAAAGTGGAGAATAAATGGAGAAAAAGTGGAGAAAAAGTGGAGAAAAAGTGGAGAAAAAGTGGAGAAAAAATGGAGAAAAAGTGGAGCACCCTTTGGTGCCTTTCATGTGGCACTAAGGGGTGCTTAGCTTTGTATTTAGCCAAAAAAAATGAAAAAAAAAAATGACGTAGGGTTCCCCCTACTTTTGTAGCCAGCTAGGGTAAAGCAGACGGCTGCAGCCTGCAGACCACAGCTGGCAACCTCACCTTGGCTGGTAATCCAAAACTGAGGGCACCCCACGCTGTTATTTTAAATTAAATAAATAATTTAAAAAAAAAAACACGTAGGGGTCCCCCAAAATTGGATCACCAGCCAAGGTAAAGCAGACAGCTGGGGCCTGATATTCTCAGACTAGGGAGGTCCATGGTTATTGGACTCTCCCAAGCCTAAAAATAGCAGGCCGCAGCCACCCCAGAAGTGGCGCATCCATTAGATGCGCCAATCCTGGTGCTTCGCCCCAGCTCATCCCGCGCCCTGGTGCGGTGGCAAACGGGGTAATATATGGGGTTAATACCAGATGTGTAATGTCACCTGGCATCAAGCCCTGGGGTTGGTGAGGTCAGGCGTCTATCAGATACCCGACATCACCAACCCAGTCAGTAATAAAAAAAAATAGACGACAAACACATTTTTATTTGAAAAAACACTCCCCAAAACATTCCCTCTTTAACCAATTTATTAGAAAGAAAAACAAATCCAGGTCTGGTGTAATCCAAGGGGTTGCCATGACGATCCACACTGTCCCAGTCAATGAAGAGCAGGATGTTCCCCATTGGCTGGGAGAGCAATGCAGTGACCTGAGCTAACATCAATGGGTCAGCCCAGGTCACTGCAGGGCATGACAAGTGCTGCTGTCAGCGAGGTACATTACCTGCGCTGATCTCCAGCACTGCCGACAGCCCCTGTCACTGAGGTCAATGACCGGCGCCTTCACATCAAGTACCGCGAGAGGTCCGTGACGTCACCGCCAGTGTCAGTCTCGGGTCGGAAGCAATAGGTGATGTGACAAGCGGCGGCCATGGAGGACAGTGACAGCGCTGAGGTCGGGATGGCGGGACTTCATCACCGCAGGTAAGCCGAGCGGGGGGGGGGGGTGTGTGAGAGTGTGGGTGCGTGTGAGAGTGTGTGTGTGTGTGTGTGTGTGCCGCGGGCAGGAGGGGGCGGAGTGAGCTGAGCGGGAAGTGTGGGCTTCCTGCTCGTAACTAAGATAAACATCGGGTTACTAACCAAAGCGCTTTGCTTGGATACCCGATGTTTATCTTGGTTACCAGCTTGTGGCAGGCTGCCAGCGATGGCTCCTGCACACTGTAGCTGTAAAAAGCCCTGCTTTTTGCTGCTAGAACCGTTCTTGAACGTATCTAGAACTATCGAGCTTTTGCAAAAAGTTTGAGTTCTAGTTCGATCTCGAACAGCCCCAAAAATCACTCGAGCTTAGAACTGGAGAACCTCGAACCACGAACCGCGCTCAACTCTACTCGTAACGACACGCCTGGGTCGCAGATGACGGACGCACTAACGATGTTGTTCGTCATTGGCAGGGTGTCAAACGTAGCAATATGTCTGCTGCGTTCGAAACGATGAACAATATTTTGAAAATGAACGACGTGTCAACGATCAATGATTTTCGCTATTTTTATGATCGTTTGGAGTCGCTCGTAGGTGTCACATGCAACGACATCGCTAACGACGACAGAAATGCGTCACGAAAACCGGGACCCCGACAACATATGGTCATATAAATCGTAGCGTGTAAAGCGACCTAAAGTGAAATATGTCTGTCAGCAACTGTTAATGAAACTTGCTGTGCATGCTTTCTATACACTGGTTTCTGTGGTGATATTTGACCATGACACATTTGGAAAGAGTTAAAAAAATAGCTTGTTATTAATTGTTACATGTAGCACAGCACTTCTGGACTTTACACTATAAATCACCATATAACATCCTCATAGATTACGCTGTGATCCAGAAACGTTTTTTCTGGTACACTTTGGAAATGTGGTGATGCTGCTTTAATGGCACAGTCCCTTATGACAACACATAGATGGTTTATTGCAAAGTGAAAGCCCTGTAACACATTCTTGTCACTGTGAACATTTGCACATAATACAGGATTCATTTAAAATGTATAGCAATCTCACATCAAGGGAATACACAACACATATACAAATAAGTGGCAATGTACTATCCTGCCCATGTGAAACTAATGCATTACAAAAGTGACTTCTTTAATGAAGCATTTTGAAAGGTTTGCAAATCGTTGGACACAGAACTACAAGGCAGGAGACCAATCTAACCATAATGATAAGGTACTTACTTAGAATGCATACATTTTCTATAAATGTTTATGTACATTTAAAGCCTAATAGCACCTAGCCCCTCTTTATTAAATTATATCACATGTCAACAAACCATTCTTGAATGCAATTGGATTTTTAAAATTGCAGCTATATTGATTACAATATGTAATCACTAGTGATGGATGAACCCCACATATACTCAAGATCATCGGGTCCAATTGGATTAAAAAAAATCCTATTTGGGCTCAGAATTATTTTCGGATATCTGGCCAGATGCTAAACCTCTTATAAGTCTATGGGGACCCGAATTTTGCACTTTTACATTTTGGTAGCAAGAGCTAGTAGGATTAGAGCAGGCATGTTATACTTACCAGTGTCTGTGCAGCTGTAACACTACTACCTTTCATTAACCTCATGCATATGTACTGTTTCTTCTGGCCACAGGCAAATTTGGTACAGAAATCTGTTGGATATTTCCGAACCAAATTTGAAATTCCTTGCAGAAAACCATTTTGACGGGTGTGTCACGGTGACAGACAGTCCTGTGGTGTCCGAGTTTATGTAAACTGCTTCTTGACTTTCTTTTATTTATGCTGGGTTTTCACCCCTTTCTCTTTAGGACTCTGCAGAGTTTCTCAGCCTTTCAGTTGCTTTTCATCAGCACTTGCCTGGGGGCTTTATATATCTTCATTTCCTATTACTGTTGTTGAGAGTTCTAACTTCCTACAGATCTTGACTGCAATCAGTTGGCTTGCAATCATCTGGAGTACTTTGTTGCATTTTGCAGTCCCTCTCCCTGTTTTTATATTGCGATAAGTTATCTGTTATTTTCCCTTATTTGTTATCCCTGTGTGTCCTTCAGCATCTAATGGAATTGACGAAGAACTCATCTCATCTGATCCTATCTAGGGTCCAGATCAGGGTCAGCCTAGGACCAGGTATCCAGCTTGGCGCATAGGTGCGGAACCTATCTCGGGCAGTGAGAAAACCAAGGACCCAGTGGTAGGCTCGGACAGGCTTCACCATCTCCCCCTTCCATAGAGACAGGGTTTCCATTCTCTTCCTTTTAGCTGTTTGCTTGGTACTTCCCTCTATCTAGTGTGAAAACCACACCAAAACAGCTTCTAAACCATTTTTTTGTTCAATTTTTTACCAAGAGATGCTTATTTGGTGCTGAAATTTATAAACCTCATTCCTGCACCAAATCTGCATCTCCTTGCAAAAATTGCACCCAAACCGCACGCGTTATGATGCGGTTTTGGTGTGATTTTTTTACCAGGAGATACAGTTTGGGTGTTGGCATATGATGTATAAATTGCAGCACCAAATCTGCACCTCTTGGCAAAAAAATGTGGTTTTCTGCCAGGGGATGCAGGTCTGTGAACTCAGTGAACTCACCTAAGGTGAAATCACTGAGGTCATCTGAGGTCAGTTTACATGCGGTCACAGTTGCAGTAACGTGGGAACCTCCAGCTGTGACCGCAAATTAACTGAGTGATTGCACCACTTACTGCTGGGGCTCAATCATTATCTGCCTTAAGTCACAGTGTATGGACATGTTCTGTGCCCTCGTGCTTTGACTTCAATATGTATGTAGCAGTACCAGAATTGTTGCGGGACGTTGTGTGTCTTACATCAGAACTAGGTGTTTTGGGGTTAATAAAGGGGTGAAACAGGGTGGTTCTTGTATTTTATTTCAAAAAGAGGTTTTATGGTGTTTGTCTTTATTTCTTTCACTTACAGATTAGTAATGGGGGGGTCTCATAGACCTTCCCCATTATTAATCAAGGTCTTTGCGGCAACTGTGAGCTGTTAATAAACCTTTATTATTGCAACAACTCTGGGCTGCTGCAGGATGCTATTTTTAGGCTCGGTGGGCTAATAACCATGGGCCTCCCCAGCCTGAGAATACCAGCCCCTAGCTGTTGGCTTTATCATGGCTGGGTATCAAAATTGGAGGGACCTCATGTGGTTTTAAAAATTCTTTATTTAACCTTCCTCTAGTGTTAGGGTCGTGACCGACACGTTTTAGGTTTTAAATGCTTACAAATTCTACATACATTTGTTTATTGCATGAAGACTTTTTGACTTTTTCTGGAACTTATTTTTAAACAAAATACAATAAAATAAAACTATTTTACTAAATTGTAAAATGCTCTTATTAAAATTATAACATTTGTGTTGTTGGGGTCAATTTCGACCCAGGTCTAATAAAAGAGTAAAAAAAACAATAATAAGTCCCAAAACTGAACTCATAAACACAATATAAACCAAGAGCCCACAGCCAGCTCTACCTCCAACAACTTGAGTTAGGGACATGTCCAGGCATGTATGGCCAAATCAGCTTACAGTTGGTACTTTGCAGAGTATACATCTTCAGTTTACACCATGCAACAATGAGAAGATTAGATGCAAGTCAAATTCTGGATTATATCTTGGATGATAATGAATCAGAGGACACACAGCAGCAAACTGATACAGATGAACAGGTTTCTGAGGAGGAAGATGATGTGGAGTATCAACCGGAAGACACAGACGGTTCTGATCAGTCTGATGAGGAGGTCACCGCTGCTGAAGCTGCTCTCGCTGAAAGATTCAAATCCAAAAGTGGCAAGATCAGTTGGAGCTCAGTACCTCCAGATGTACATGGCAGGGCAGATGCTGCAAATGTCATAAAAATGACCCCTGGGATCACAAGGTTTGCTGTGACATCAAGACATGTTTTGATCTGTTTATGCTATTGTCAGTAAAAAAAGTCATTATTACTATGACAAACCTTGAAGGAAAAAAAGTCCACGGCAACATGTGGAATGACCTTCATGATGATGACCTGGATGCCTACATTGGTGTTCTTCTCCTTGCTGGAGTGTACAAATCCTGCAATGAGGCCACTGATAGTCTCTGGGACGCATCGACAGGCAGGAATATTTTCCGGGCAACAATGTCACTTCAAAAGTTTCAAATGATATTAAGAGTCCTCAGATTTGACAACAGAGACACCAGAACAAAATCTGACAAACTTGCTCCCATCAGGGTTGTTTGGGAGAAATGGGTGCAGCTCCTTCCACTGATGTTCAACCCAGAGCCAGAGGTGACAGTAGACGAACGTTTTCTCCCTTTTCGCGGAAAATGCCCCTTCCGGCAATACATGCCAAGTAAGCCAGACAAATACGGCATAAAAACCTGGGCAGCCTGTGATGCAAAAACTAGCTATGCATGGAATCTACAGATTTACACAGGCAAGTCTGCAAGCGGCATCCCTGAAAAAAAACAAGGAAAACGTGTAGTCCTCGATATGACTACTGGACTGCAGGGTCACAACATTACTTGTGACAATTTTTTTACCAGCTATGACCTTGGACAAGAACTTCTTAGGAGGAAAATCACAATGGTGGGCACAGTGAAAAAAAACAAACCTGAGCTGCCCGCTGAATTGTTGCAGATGAAGGAAAGGGCTCCACTTTCCTCAAAGTTTGTTTTTACAGACACCACCACTTCTGTTTCATACTGCCCCAAAAAACGATGGAATGTGGTACTGATGTCCACACTTCACAAAGATGCAGCTGTGTCATCAGGAAGTGACAAAAAGCCCAGAATCATGTTGGACTATAACAAAAACAAAGGAGGAGTGGACAACCTGGACAAGCTGACTGCCTCCTACACTTGCCAGCGAATGACTAGGAGATGGCCAATGGTTGTATTTTAAAACATCCTTGATGTGTCAGCATACAATGCATTTGTGTTGTGGACCCACATTCACCAAGGGTGGAATTCAAAGAAAAAAAACAAGCGGAGGATGTTTCTTGAGGAACTAGGAAGATCCCTTTTCAAGGCACACATTGACCAAAGGGAACGAGAGCCCCGAGACCCAGCAGCTGCAGCCTTGGTCCG
Source organism: Anomaloglossus baeobatrachus (assembly GCF_048569485.1). NCBI lineage: Eukaryota > Metazoa > Chordata > Amphibia > Anura > Aromobatidae > Anomaloglossus > Anomaloglossus baeobatrachus. The sequence continues at coordinate 355,543,062 of NC_134356.1, forward strand.
ACAACTCCAGAGCTCAACAAGTGCTTTGCCCACACCCACAGCAACACAAACAGCATCATCACCAGCATCCTCCTCAACCAGCCCTGCCTCAACATCAACCACAACAGCCACAACCCCAGTGAGACCACCTGATTCTAAAAGAAAGAGGTGTCAGGTCTGCCCTAGCAATAAGGACATAAAGACAAACACATCGTGCTTTGCTTGCAAAAAATACCTCTGCAAAGAACACAAAAAAAGTGTCACTTTTTGCCACACATGCATCTAAATACTAATGCATCTAAAAACTAGTACTTGATTTCTGTTGATTTGATTTGCTTGATTGATTGTTGTTTGTTTGTTTGACTAGAAAAGCTACTTTTTATTATTATTGCTATTAATGTTAATATAATTTTCATCTTTTATTTGTATTAAAGTTCTATAAAAAAAAAATCTGTTTTTTGCCTTTTTCATAAAGTAGTTAGATATGGGTCAAAATTGACCCGTAACACCATAGGTGTTACTAGAGTTAATAATATAAAATATATATATATAATTTTTACATTTAAGAAATGTGTTTTTAAAACCCTTCAGTAATAGTCAGATAATATAACAAACTTGTTTACGTTTATATTATTCTCTTGAGGTTCATTTGACAATAAAATGAAGGGTATGCTCTCAAATGAAAGGCCCAGGGGGCCACAACAAAAATATTAAAATCAATCCTTCCATGGATGAGAAACCCTAACAAGGTAACTAAGAGGTAAGAAACAAATTGGATCATAAATAACTGTTTTAGGGTATCCTAGGGGTGATTTAAGACATGGGTCAAAACTGACCCGTTAACATAAGAAAGAGTAACAGAAAGCTAACAGGAGGAAGGTTAAATTATTAAAAAAAAAAACCACCGCCACATGGGGCCTCTCTTTTTTTGATACACAGCCAAGATAAGCGCACAGCTGGGGGCTACAACCTTTAGCTGTTTGCGTTATTTGTGCTAGGTATCACAATATGAGGGGACCCTATGCCAATCTTTTAATTATTTGTTTATTTTTACAACAATGTAGACATTCATACAGCATCTGTGATTGCAAACAGTTAGACACGCTGTCATACAGGGTGAGGGCACAGTTTGACTGCAACCAATCACAGACGCTAGGATTGGCAATGGGCAATGGAAGCAGCACATATGCATGAAGTTAATGAGTGGCCCAGGAAGTAGTGTCACAGCCACATGAGAGACAGGAAAGTATAACACGCCTGCTTTATTCTTGAATTTTTTTTTTAATTACCCAGGTGGCCGGATCCGGATAATTACCCGGAGTTCCCTGAGAACTCTGGGCCGGGGATCGGTGCACAGGTACTAGGTAACCCGCGTAGATACAGACTTTTACAGTCTGGGTCCGCCCATCTCTAGTAATGATACATTATTATTATCTCTAATTTCGTATATAGTGCCAACATATTCTGCAGTGCTATACAGAGATTTTTACTACTCACATTAGTCTCTGTTCACAATTGGGCCCACGATGTATTTTCTCTATTTCCAACACATATATAAGGGTCAATTTTCTTGCAGTCCAACTACCATTTGAATGTTCTTTTCTAATAGGAAGAACATAGAAACTCCATGCAGAAATTGCACTTAGTGGAATGTGAACCTAAAACCCCAGTACTAACCACTGAACTATGAAATTTATTTTCTATTAGCTTTCACATTATTACAAAATGTACTAAACTGCATTATTTGTTCTGTCTTATGAGTCCATTCTGCAACCAATAAACAATGTTCAAAAAATATAGAAAGCTTTGGAGTAGAGTTGAGCCACCCCTCTACGAACGTTCAACGAATACCTTTGAACCCCATTGAAAACAATGGCAGGCAAACACAAACAGATACAAACACATTATACATATGCACATACAGTTATTAAATATTGCCATTATAATTACAGGTCCCTGCGACGCATGCTGCACTCTGTCTCTCGACGCTTCTCCTTCTGATCATCGCTGTGCCCTCCCGGTAACCAGCACTGATGATAGGACCTTCTGTGATGTCATAGCATGTGACCAGTCACGTGTATATTATCTCATTAGCTACAGATTGGTCACATGGCTATGATGTCATGCTAGGTCCTGTCAGTGCATCTCTCCAATACGCGGTGCTCTTTTGAGTATCTTCGTGTACCAGCGAGATGCTCTGGCACATGGTCGGCTCCTCGTCCCTGCATGTCGGCGCTCTTTACAAAGTCAGCCCACATGCAGGGACTGGATGCCACAGCTGGTGAATAGCAGTGCCGGGAATCAGGTGATCGGAGATCACCGTTGCTATAGTAACCCACCTGTCAGGTTACTATTGCAACGGTGGCAGCGGTGATATCACCGCTTACCAACCCGCAGCCTCTGTTCACTCATTGAGTGATTAGACTGCACGGGAGCAGCAGTGTTCTTCCTCCCATGCAGTGCTGTCTGTTGTAGCAGAGCTGCATGGGTTGAAGGAGAAAGAAGACAGAAGACCAGGATCGTGGAGGAGTGAGAGGGAGAAATAAACATGGAGTCTCTAAGTGTGTCTGTATATTTATTTCTATTAAAGTATTTTTTCTCTGTGCTGTGTCTTTTTTTTAACCCTTTATTGGAGATTCTTAAACTTGTCAAACTTGCCTGACATTAAGAATCTCTGGCTTAATACTAGCTAGTAAAACAAAGCTAGTATTAACCCCTTATTACCCAGCAAGCCACCCGGCATCAGGGCCGCTGGAAGAGTTGGATACAGCGCCAGAAGATGGCGCTTCTATGAAAGCGTCATTTTCTGGGGCAGCTGCGAATTGCAATTCTCAGCGGAGGGGCCCAGAAAGCTCAGGCCAACCTGTGCTGCAGATTCCAATCCCAAGCTGCTAGTTGTACCTGGCTGGACACAAAAATGAAGCGAAGCCCATGTCGATTTTTTTGTTTTTTTTTAATTATTTCATGAAATTTATGAAATAATTAAAAAAAGGGCTTCCCTATATTTTTAGTTCCCAGCCAGGTAAAAGGTCTTCCCTAAATTTTTGGTTCCCAGCCAGGTACAAATAGGCAGCTGGGGGTTGGGGGCAACCGTACCTGCCTGCTGTACCTGGCTAGCATACAACAATATAGCGAAGCCCACGTAATTTTTGGGGGGCAAAAAACTCCTGCATACAGTCCTGGAAGGAGTATGCTGAGCCTTGTAGTTCTGCAGCTGCTGTCTGCTCTCCTGCATACACTAGTGAATGGAGCATGCTGAGCCTTGTAGTTCTGCTCCCCTATCTCTCCCTCCAGCATACAGTCCTGGATGGAGGATGCTGAGCCTTGTAGTTCTGCAGCTGCTGTCTGCTCTCCTCCATACGGACAGCAGACAGCGGCTGCAGAACTACAAGGCTCAGCATACTCCATCCAGGACTGTATGCAGGAGTTTTTTGCCCCCCCCAAAAAATTACGTCGGCTTCACCATATTTTTGTATGCTAGCCAGGTACAACAGGCAGCTACGGGCTGCCCCCAACCCCCAGCTGCCTATTTGTACCTGGCTGGGAACCAAAAATTTAGGGAAGACCTTTTTTTTAATTATTTCACGAATTTCATGAAATACTTAAAAAAAATGACGTGGGCTTCGCCCAATTTTGGTGTCCAGCCAGGTACAACTAGGCAGCTGGGGATTGGAATCCGCAGCCCAGGGTGCCCAAGTTTTATGGGCACCCCCGCTGCAAATTGCAGTCCACAGCCGCCCCAGAAAATGGCGCTTTTTCTGGCGCTGTGTCCAGCTCTGCCAGCTGCCCTGGTGACAGGTGGCTCGCTGAGTAATAATGGGGTTAGGGCTAGCTGTATATTATCAACTGGCCCTAAGCCAGAAATTCATGGTGTCACACCAATATTAGACATGGCGACCATGAATTTCTGGTACAGATAAAAAAAAAAACACAACACACAGAAAAATATTTTTATTAGAAATAAAACACAACACAATTAGTGACTCCATCTTTATTGAAATAAAGAACCCCCTGGGTCAAGGGTCCCGCGCCATTAAATCCAGATCCAATATCATCTGATCAGTTTGCTGGAAGCCAAAGCGATCAGATGATGTGTCAGGTTCAAGGGCCTGAATCACATGACATATCAGCTGATTGTATAAACAGCTTTTATACAATCAGCTGATACATCAGTGCAAAAAACCCCAAAAAACTAGACACTTCTGTGCAGACTCCTGTCCGACGGCATCAGCTGATAGTTTAGCAGGCCGAGTGTTAAAAAGCCGGCCTCACCGCTCAACTTATAGTGTCACCTGATTCCGTCAGGTGACTGCATCAGCTGATCATCGCCAGGTCTGAGAGAGAGGAGAGAGAGAGAGGAGAGAGAAAAGAGAGAGAGAGAAAAGAGAGAGAGAAAAGAAAGAGAAGAGAGAGAGAAGAGAGAGGAGAGAGAGAGGAGAAGAGAGGAGAGAGAGGAGAGAGAGAAAAGAGAGAGAGAGAAGAGAGAGAAGAGAGAGAGGAGAGAGAGGAGAAAGAGAGAAAAGAGAGAGATAAAAGAGAGAGAAGAGAGAGAAGAGAGAGAAGAGAGAGAAGAGAGAGAAGAGAGAGAGGAGAAGAGAGAAGAGAGAGAGAGGAGAGAGAGAAGAGAGAGAGGAGAGGAGAGAAGAGAGAGGAAAGAGAGAGAAGAGAGAGAGGAGAGAGAAGAAAGAGAGAGAGAGGAGAGAGATAAGAAAGAGAGAGAGAGAGAGAGAGGAGAGAGAAGAGAGAGGAGAGACGAGACAGAGAAGAGAGAGCAAAGAGGGAGAAGAGAGATAGAGAGAGGAGAGAGAGAAGAAAGAGAGGGAGAAGAGAGAGAGAGGAGAGGGAGAAGAAAGAGGAGAGAGAGGAGAGATAAGAGAGAGGAGAGGGAGAAGAAAGAGAGAGAGGAGAGAGAAGAGAGAGAGAGGAGAGAGAAGAAAGAGAGAGAGAGAGGAGCGAGAGAAGAAAGAAATAGAGAGGAGAGAGATTGGAGAGGAGACGAGAGGGAGGAGAGGGAGGAGAGGGAGAGGAGAGAGAGAGAGGAGAGAGAACAGAGAGAGAGAGAGGAGAGAGAGAAGAGAGAGAGGAGAGAGAGAAGAAAGAGAGAGAGACAGGAGAGAGAGGAGAGAGAAGAGAGGAGAGAGAGGAGAGGGAGGAGAAGGAGGAGAGGGAGGAGAGGGAGGAGAGGGAGAGGAGAGAGAGAGAGGAGACAGAAGAGAGAGAGAGGAGAGAGAAGAGAGAGAGGAGAGAGAGAAGAGGGAAAGAGAGGAGAGGGAGGGAGAGAGAGGAGAGAGAGAAAGATAAGAGAGAGAGATATGCAGGCACTACCACCCCCATCATCATCCCCGCACACACCCCGACCCTACCGCACACATCATCATCCCCGCACACACCCCAGCACTACCGCACTCATCATCATCCCCGCACACATCCCGGCACTACCACACTCATTATCATCCCCGCACACACCCCGACACTGCTGCACACATCATCATCCCTGCACATACCCCGGCAGTAGTGCCCTCATCGTCATCCCCGCACACACCCTGACACTACCGCACACATCATCATCCCTGCACACACCCCGGCACTACCGCACTAATCATCATCCCCACACACACTCTGGCACTACCGCACTCATCATCACCAATGCACACTCCCTGGCACTACTGCGCTCATCATCATCCCCGCACACACCCTTGCACTACCGCACACATCATCATCCCCGCACACACCCTGGCAGTACTGCCCCCATCGTCATCCCCACACACACCCCGACACTACCGCACACATCATCATTCCCGCACACACCCCGGCACTGCCACACTAATCATCATCCCCACACACACTCCGGCACTACCACACTCATCATCATCAATGCACACACCCTGGCACTACTGCACTCATCATCATCCCCGCACACACCCCGGCACTACCGCACTCATCATCATCCCCGCACACACCCCGGCACTACCGCACTCATTATCATCCCCGCACACACGCAGGCACTACCTGAGTGAAGTCTCCAGTGACAGCGCGGCTCACTTCAGTTGCTACGTGGACCTGACACAGAGCGGTCGTGCTCTACGGCGCTCCCTGTCAGCTTCATGTAGCAGAGCTGAAAGTGTCGTGTGGATTACTTCGCACCTGGATGGATGTTTGGGGATTAATAAAGTGGTAAATGAGGATTTTTTTTTGTCTTTTATTCCAAATAAAGGATTTTTCGTTGTGTGTGTTTATTTACTTTCACTTACAGGTTAATCATGGAAGGTATCTCGGGGAGACGCCTGCCATGATTAACCTAGGACTTATTACCCCAATTGCCACTGCACCAGGGCAATTCGGGATGAGCCGGGTAGAGTCCCGGAACTGTTGCATCTAATGGATGCGGCAATTCCGGGTGGCTGCTGGCTGATATTGTTAGGGTGGTGGGCTCCCCATAACATGACGCTCCCCATCATGACAATACCAGCCTCCAGCCGTGTGGCTTTATCTTGGCTACTATCAAAATTGTGGGGGACCGCAGGTTGTTTTTTTTTTAAATTATTTATTTATTTATTTTACTGCATGATATAGACCTGCCCGCCGGCGGCTGTGATTGGTTGCAATGAGAAAGCTGTCACTCAGCATGGAGGCTTGTCCGACTGCAACCAATCATGGGCGCCGGTGGGCAGGGAAAGCAGGGAATACCAGATTGAATAATGAGCAGCAGCCATTTTGAAAAGAGGAAAAGCCGCCGTAGTTTTGTGACAGCCGTGCAGCTGATCGGTGAGTAGGAAAGAGAAGGATTGTGCTGGGGATGCAGGACGCATTCAAATATGCAGCGTGCGCACATAGCCTTACTGTGAAAAGCCACGCTTTTGGTGATCGAACCATTATCGAATGGTAACTCGAGCGGTCGAACATGAAGGAAATCATTCAAGTTCGTCGAATTTGAAATTGGCGAACGGTTTGCTTCGAACATCACTCATCTCTACTTTGGAGAACTAACCAAGAAGGCTTTCAGATTTTCATCAGGCAATCACGCAGTGAAATATCCACAGCTTACATAAAAACATGTTGGGTAATAGTATTGTGTCCTAAAATAGGAATCAAGCATTAGTATCAAAGCAGAAAAAAACCCCCAAGAAAGTGGAAAACAAACAGCAGAGGTACAAAGACCACTTATCTGAGAGAAGTTCTGGTAGTGAGCAGGGTTGGTTGCAGAATGTCCTTAACACACAGGAGACAATTGAGCACCGGCAAGTAACAAGAGAAAACTTCTCAGTTATATAGTCCCAATATGACCCTGATTGCTAGTCCTCTACAGGTGTGTGGATTTCATTCCACAAATCAACTGCACCACCAGCACTGACCACAAGAGGGAGCCCCAAACTGGAAAACGTATTCACAACAACCAACGCTTCTGCAAAAGTACCCAAAAATTCCATTTCTTGGACAGCGAAAACACACTTCTTTAGTTTGGCATACAGCCTGTCCTGTCATGTATATACCCCAACCTCTCTTGTTATATATACTGTATGCTCACAGTCCCTCCAGTGATGTATATGCCCCAGCGTCTCCTGTGATTTATGTGCCCCAGCCCCTCCAGGGATCTGTATGCCCCCAGTCCCTCCTGTGATGTATATGCCCCAGTCTCTCCTGTGATGTATTTATCACAGGAGATGCTGGAGGCACACAATTCTCAGAAGACGCTGGAAGCATACACATCACAGAAGACACTAGGGGCATACACACCACAGGAGATGCTGGGCGCATACACATCACAGGGGATGCTGGGGGAATACACATCACAGGAGATGCTAAGGGCGTACACATCACAGGAGATGCTGGGGCATACACATCACAGGAGATGCTGGGGGCATCTACTGTACATCACAGGAGATGCTGGGGCATATACATCACAGGATGGGCTGGGGGAATATACATCAAAAGAGGGTCTGGGGGCATATACATCACAGGAGGGGTGAGGGCATATACATTTATACATTACTGGAGGTGCTGATGGTATACAAATCCCAGGAGGGGCTGGGGCATATACATCACAAGAGTCATTGGGACACAGACATCACTGGGAGGCATATATATGGCTGAGGGGCACAGACAGCACTTAGGGGAGCATGGACAGCACTGTTGGGGCACACACATCACTGGGGAGCAAGCATCACTAGGGGGCACAGATAGCACTGGGGAAGCACAGACATCACTTGGGTCACGGACAGCACTTCCAGAGCACAGACATCATTAGGGGATACAGAGATCACTGGGGGTTACGGACGTCACTGGCAGCATGGACAGCACTCGGAGGCACAGACTGCACAAGAGAGGATTGGATATCATGAGGGGAGCACGGACAGCACTAGGGGGCACAGCCACCACTAGGAGGGCACTGGGGAAATCAGATAACACTAGGGGAGCACAGACATCAATAGGGGGAACTGGGGAGCATGGACAGCACTTCTGGAGCACAGACATCACTAGGGGGGCACAGACAGCACAGGGAAACATGGACATCTCTGGCACAGCACTGAGGGTGGTACACAGCACTGGGGGATAGCACACAGCTCTGGAGAGGGCACACAGCACTGGGGGTGACACACAGCACAGGGGGAACTCAGCACTATACGTGTCACACAGCACAGGGGGCACACAGCACCGGACGGCACACATATCACTGAGGTAAGGGGAACACTGCACTAGGGCACACACAGCACTGAGGGAACACTCAGAGCACTGGGGCACACAGCACCAGAGGGCATACACACCACTGAGGGAGGGGGTACATAGCACCAGAGGGCACACAGCTCTGGAATCCGTGAAGCTTCTGCTGCCGCTTGTCTTCTGTGGGACAGGAGCGCAGAGTGCTAACCCAGCCCACAAAGTAAGTCCTGAGAACTTTGACACTGGCTAGTGTGAAGACCCAATGGTATGCTCATGTAGCATTCAGTAGTGAATGCTTCGGCACTGGAGTCGCATTTGCAAGTGACTCGCACTAGTCTCACATCACATCACATCACCCGGCAGAGCCACACATTCTCTGGACAGGAGTGTCTCAGCTGCATAGAAATACATGTAGCCGACCTACTCCTGTCAGGAGAGTGTGCGGCTGTGCCGGGTGATGAGAGACTAGCGCGAGTGCAAATGTGACTCCTCGCAGCGCACATGGGGACTTAAAGCACCGACAGCTGGCAAGACGCAGTGGCCATCCCAACCACTGCAGACCCAAGAATGTGCCCGGGGCTACAGAAAACTTCATCGCAGGCTGCATTCGGCCTGCGGGCTAGAGGTTCCCCACACCTGAAATAAGCCAACACAAACCTGTCCACCAATTGGTGAAAAATATCATTCACAAAATGATGGGAAATGGCAGGGGCATCAGTGAGACCAAATGGCATGATCAGACTTTCAAAATGCCCCTCAGGTTTATTGAAAGCTGTTTTCCATCCATACCCTTCTGTGATTCTAAACAGATTGTAAGCCTCCTTAAACCAACTTGGAGGGAGATCCTTTTAGTTCCCACAATTTCCCCTATTGTCCTACACCTCCACAGTTAAAGTCAGGACATATAATGTTCAGCTCCTCCATAAAGCGCTTACCATTCCCCACCGCATCCTCACCAGCTCTATGCGGCTTCTCGTTGCCTGTATCACTATGTTGAAGTTGCAGTGTAATATCTTTATCACGCATAGCTGTGGGATTACATACACTGCTCTGCTCCATTGACCCTGTTGCCACCACATGTGATGTGCTTGGCAGTGCATCTGTCATGCTTCCCGGTCCCCGGCGCCACCTTCCACTCACTGCTCCGGTCCCCGGTCCCTCTGCCCGCAGCTGCTCCTCTCACTCCCCCTCCTCTGCATCCTCCGTGCCTCCCGCCTGCCGGCTCCGGCGTCCCCCTGTGATCCAGAAGACACTGTCTGGCTCCCCTGCATCTCCTTCACAGCGTCCTGTACTGGCCTCCGGCACCCGAGTCTCACGCATGCGCATTAGGGCGCGCGCACGCTCACTCACCTTGTCTTAAAGGGCCAGCGTCCCGGAAACAGGATATGGCAAGATACAGGTACAGGGTATATAAGACTTCCCTTTTCTGGTGGGTGGTGCCTGTTCAACGTGTTCCTTAAGCTAGGTGCTCAGGACTCCTTGTGCTTTGTCTCTCCGTTAACACTGTCTCGTCCACAGACTCCGTCCGCTGGTCCTGACTACCGGTTCTCCAGGAAGTGTCCCGGTGACCGTCTGCTGAGGATCCCATCATCTTCCATCAGCTTATTCCCGTCACCAATCCCCGACTCCACCTGGTACATCCGCCTGCACGGCTCACTGGACCCAGACCCCGTCTGCTGTTCCTACCCGGTACCTGAACCCGGTTCCCGCCATCCGTCCTGTCCACAGTGCCTTGGACTCAGAGACATTCCCTGCAAATCCCTGAAGGACTCGTACCCCTAATGTTCCCCTACCGTGCATCTAGGCCCTCTGGTGGGGTGATCGGACAGTCCCTGTATAGGGGTTAGCCCAGGGTTGCCTCACTGGGGGAGTCCGGTGCACGGCCTAGTGAATCCACCACCAGGACGTTACAGCATCACATGCAAATTAGCTGTGTGGTAGCACGCACTCAGCTTAATACGGTAAAAACAACATGACTGGCCCCCTATGATGTGGTTATACTTTCTGCATGCTGTGTCCATGATGGGGGTCTTTGCCCAGGGCTTAAAATAGATAAGTAATTATCCCGGGGACCAACCCCCCCTTCACTGGACCGCATACACCAGTAAGGGCAGTAATGCCCTGAAGGAAGCCCTGGCTGTGGTTATATCTATACAAATTAGCCATAGTGAGCTGATTTTCCGTTTCTCTCTATTTTTTGTTGATGCCTGCAAAGAGGAGATAAGGACATTCATCCTCCCAAATGGTTAGAGATCTGGAAGTGTCAATCACCACCAATGAAGCATTTATGGCATACATGTCTCATGTACCTTAAATGTTTTGAAGGGTAATTTGTAGCCCCTAAGGGTTACAATGTGGCATCTGGCCACAAAAGCCTGAGTTCCTCCAAGCAGCAAATCTAAAAGTAAAAATATTATACCTGCATTATATTCAGAGATATAATGGGAAAAATATTTTTATTCTTTTTATTAACTTATTCATTAAGAATATTCATTTTACAATGTCATCAAGTTGGGAGAGTAAAGTATATGTTCACTTATGGCAACATGTGTGTTTCTTTAGAGCAGGAATAATATAAGAACATGTCGTTTTGTGGCTGAACAGCATACATGAATGCCATTACTGTATGTTATCTCTAGTGCTTTCATTCTATGCCCTTGTATATCTAAACACATACAAGATTTTTCAGTTTTTGTAAAAAAAACACTAAATCATTGCATATTTGACTGTTTGCCTTTCCAGTAATAACCACCTCTGCTCAGCAAATTCTAAATCTCTAGTGCCACCAAAGGTTGGCTTTATGAACAGCTCACTGATATGCTCTGGGTAAAAACTGAGATGGAAGTCACTTGTAAAAATATAAAGAAAATGACACTAGGAATCTGTTTATCTGAAATGTGTCAGTGGATAACCTGAGGGAATGAACACTTTACTGAGTTTTAACTACATTTCAACTTTCCAAAGTTTGTCCTCCACAACATTAAATTCTTCTGGAACATATGCATAACCTATACTTTTATTTATTTTTCAATTTGCAGAATTTGTTAAAGCATGCTGTGCTGGAAATTAATTATGCATTTATTTTAAGTGTTCTTAATATACTGAAGAAGAAACCAGGAACACATATTTTGTATTCACAGACCTGTTAGGCTGTTATCTGGAGCATCAGGCCACATTGACATGTCATGATTAATTAGCTATTATAGATATTGCCTGACAGTTAAGGTTAGTGATGAAATTAGTCAGGGACAACCTGTTCTGCTGATGTAGCATGTAAGGCTGGCATCAATCCTGTAGAGAAGCTACGACAAACAAAGGTGTTCATCAATAGTGTGGTGTTATCGGTGTAAGTAAAGGATTTCACTAATAGTCGCTAAACTTAAAAGAGCATTTACAATATACTTGTTCATTTTATTGCTAGAATACTTATTGCTTCTATGAGTAGTAACAGAAACATCAGTACTAATATGAGTTATTGTTTACTTTATTTTGATGAATAAATATTTAAGGTTGCCTTTACACATTTTCATTTTTGTTAGAAACATTGCATTTTAGCACTTTTTCATGGCATTTTTAAAATAATAATAATAATAATAATATTAATAAAATGTATTGATATAGTGCCAATATATTCCGCAACATTTTCCTATTCAGGTGATACTTTTACAACAATCAGACATTACAGAGTAACACATACTTCAACAATTAAAAGAAGAGGAGCCAGGACCTGCTTGCAAGAACTTACAATCTATAAGGAAATGGGGTGACACAAAGGGTAAAAAGTGCTTGTATTTTATTATTTAGCCATTCTCGCAATATATTAGCATAATCATTTAAATCTGAAAGGAATTACACAATTAACTTAATTTCCTTTTTTCTCTGGGTAGGTTCTAAAAAATAACAGACAGCGTAGTGGTATACCTAGTGATGAGCGAATAGTAACTATTCGTGTTCGTAGTATTCATAACTAGGGATGAGTGAACCCAAACTGTAAGGTTCAGTGTCCGTACTGAACACCTTGTGCTTGATGCTCAACACTGAACAAAGACTTTTGACTGTTCACCCGGTTCCTGTTCAAATTTGTCAGCCAAATAAAAAATTTTTAAAGGGTGCATAGCAGCCAATTAGCAAGCATTTAAGGCTGTGTACACTTACAGAGCCATCACAGCCATGCCAAGTATTGTGATTGTCCAGGGAAATTACAGTAAATAAAAAAGACGCAAAATGGATAAACCAAGACATACAGGTGCACCTCAATAAATTAAAATATCCTCAAAAAGTTAATTTATTTTAGTAATTCAATACAAAAAGGGAAACACATATATTATATACAGTTCCTACAAACAGTGACCTATTTCAAGTGTTTATTTCTGTTAATGTTGATGATTGTGGCTTAAAGCCAATAAAAACCCAAAAGTCATTATCTCCGAAAATTAGAATGTTATATAAGACCAACTGAAAAAAATGATTTTAAACTCCTGAAAAGTATGTACAGTGAATGCACTCAATACTTGGTTGGGACTCCTTTTGCATCAATGCGGCATGGCATGGAGGTGATCAGCCTGTGGCACTGCTTAGGTGTTATTGAAGCCCAGGTGGCTTTGATAGCAGCCTTCAGCTCGACTGCATTGTTGGGTCTGCTGTCTCTCACCTTCCTGACAATACCCCATCGATTCTCTATGGGGTTAAGGTCAGGCAACTTTGCTGGCCAATCAAGCACAGTGATACTGTACTTATTAAACTAGGTATTAGTACTTTTGGCAATGTGTACAGGTGCCAAGTCCTGCTGCAAAATGAAATTTCCATCTCCAAAAAGCTTGCTAGTAGAGGAAGCAAGAAGTGCTCTAAAATTTCTTGGTAGATGGATACGCTAACTTTGGTCTTGAAAAACCAGCAGATGACCAGGCTCCCAAAACCATCACTGATTGTGGAAATTTCAGACTCTGGGACCTTGATTTCCAAATGAAATACAAAATTGACTTTCATTTGAAAACAACACCTTGGACCACTGAGCAACAGTTCAGTTCTTTTTCTCCAAGGCCCAGTTAAGACACTTCAGGCATTATCTATTGGTCATGAGTGGCCTTACACAAGGAATGCAACAGTTATAGCCAGGGCCGGACTGGTCATAGGGCAATTCACAGTGAAACGAATTCTGTATCAACATGAGCTAAAAGGCCACTCTGCCAGGAAGAAATCATAACTCCAAAAGAAACATAGAAAAGCCAGATTAATGTTTGCAAATGCACACATGAAAAATGAAAAAAGACCTTAATTTTTGGAAACATGTCTTGTTGTCTGACAATACTAAAAATGAACTGTTTAGCCATAATGACCATCATTACGTTTGGAGGAAAAAGGGAGAAGCTTTGAAGCCTAAGAACACCATCCTAACTGTGAAACACAGGGGTGGCAGCATCATGATGTGGGGTTGTTTTGATGCAGGGGAGACAGGTGCCCTTCACAAAATAGATGGCATCATGAGGAAAGAAGATTATGTGGCAATACTGAAGCAACATCTCAAGACATCAGCCAGGAACTTAAAGCTTTGACGGAAATGGGTATTCCAAATAGACAATGACCCAAAGCATACTACCAAACTGGTTACAAAGTGGCTTAGGGTACCGTCACACTTTAGCGACGCAGCAGCGATCCCACCAGCGATCTGACCTGGTCAGGATCGCTGCTGTGTCGCTACATGGTCGCTGGTGAGCTGTCAAACAGACAGATCTCACCAGCGACCAGTGACCAGCCCCCAGCCAGCAGCGATGTGCAAGCGACGCTGCGCTTGCATGGAGCCGGCATCTGGAAGCTGCAGACACTAGTAACTAAGGTAAACATCGGGTATGGTTACCCGATGTTTACCTTAGTTACCAGCGCACACCGCTTAACTTAGCGTGTGCAGGGAGCAGGAGCCGGCACTGGCAGCGTGAGAGCTGCGGAGTCTGGTAACAAAGGTAAATATCGGGTAACCACCTTGGTTACCCGATGTTTACCTTGGCTGCAGCTTACCGTAGGCTGTCAGACGCCGGCTCCTGCTCCCTGCACATTCAGGATTGTTGCTCTCTCGCTGTCACACACAGCGATGTGTGCTTATCAGCGGGAGAGCAACAATAGAAAAACGAACCAGGGCTGTGTGTAACGAGCAGCGATCTCACAGCAGGGGCCAGATTGCTGCTCAGTGTCACACACAGCGAGATCGCTAATGAGGTCACTGCTGCGTCACAAAAACCGTGACTCATCAGCGATCTCAGTAGCGATCTCGCTGTGTGTGAAGTACCCCTTAAGGATAACAAAGTCAATATTTTGGAGTAGCCATCGTAAAACCCTATTCTCAATCCTATTGAAAATTTATGGGCAAACTGAAAAGGCAGATGCGAGAAAGGCAACCTACAAACATAGCTCAGTTACACCAGTTCTGTCAGGATTAATCGGCCCAAATTCTTACCAACTATTGTGAGAAGCTTGGTCAAGGACATAAAAAATTGTTTTACCCAAGTCATAAAGTTTAAGAGCAATGATACTAAATATTAATGAAATGTATGTAAACTTTTCACTTTGCAGAAAGTAATAAAAATGCTTTTAAGCATTCTTTCTCTCATTATTCTGGCATTTGGCAAATATATATAATTTTGGTAATCCTGATTGACCTAAAATGGGAAAGGTTTATTCTTATCTCATGCCAGATAGTGAGAAAAACATGCCCGTGTCTTTTTAAAATGTGTATGCGATTTTCTGGTTTCAACTGTATATATTACTTTGAAATTTACCATGTTATGTTCACTGCTACCAAAATGCTCCCAGACTTGTAGATGTGAAATTTTATCTGGTCTATTTGACAGGACCAGATCCAGCATACTATTTTTCCTAGTTGGTTCATCTACAAGCCGAGAGAGGTAGTTATCTTGAATTGTGGATAAAAACTGTTATAATAACTACAAGAGTAACAAGACGCTATGTCCCAATGAATATAAATATCTTGATAGTTAAAATTTCCCATAATAATGAGCCAATTATTATTATCTACTTTTTACTTTTGTTGAAGTATTTCATCTTCCACCTGTTCAGCTATTTTTGGAGACTTATAGCAAACTCCAATAAGCAGCTTTCTATTATTGCTCTCCCCATGTATATTAAGCCATTCTGACTGTTATAGGTGCCAGTTGCAAATAAATTAAATAATAATGCTTTCAACCAAAACCCGGGGTCCGCAATGCAGCTGTAAGCTGAAGCTAACTTACCCACGGGGCAAAGCAGAACTAAAAATAAACTATAGAGATGTTCCACTCAGACTTGTGTTACTTGACACACTATGAGTATAACGGAACAGCAATATTCCCAGAGAAATTATCAGAGTGCGCCGCCATGTGCGTGACCGCACCTTTTAAAAGTTAAGTCACACCCCAAACACATGCGGCCACGTCACCGATTACGTCACCCTCGGGCCAATCAGGTCGCTCCTGTAATCAGAAATATCAAAAAACTGACCCGCACATCCAACAAATGTGAACAGGTGGTAACTGAAAAAGCATAGAAACTATAAATGCATACAATCGCACACTGAAAAAGCCAAAAATGTACAAGGGAAAATATGGCACTGCATTACTGCAAAAGAGAGATATTTAGTTTATGTATTGGCCAATGCATGTAAGCCCGGACACCAACGGCAAGGTATATCTCTGTAATCCGGGAACCTAACTTAAAATGCCACTATCTAGGTTAAAACCATCCTTATCTGGGCAAAATGCCACTATTTGGACTACAAACCTCCATGTATGGGCAGCTAGGCTCCTGCTATAATGGTTATGAACACAGCCAGATCTTAGGGCGGAGTGCTCAGTCAGAAAAAGACTCACTAGAAATATCAAAAAACTGACCCGCACATCCAACAAATGTGAACAGGTGCTAACTGAAAAAAGCATAGAAACTATAAATGCATACAGTCGCACACTGAAAAAGCCAAAAATGTACAAGGGAAAATATGGCACTGCATTACTGCAAAAGAGAGATATTTAGTTTATGTATTGGCCAATACATGTAAGCCCGGAGACCAACGGCAAGGTATATCTCTGTAATCCGGGAGCCTAACTTAAGGTCCAGTCACACTAAGCAACTTACCAGCGATCCCAACAACGATAGGGATCGCTGGTAAGTTGCTAGGAGGTTGCTGGTGAGCTGTCACACTGCGACGCTCCAGCGATCCCACCAGCAACCTGACCTGGCAGGGATCGCTGGAGCGTGGCTACACGAGTTGCTGGTGAGCTCACCAGCAACCAGTGACCAGCCCCCAGTCTCCTAGTTACAGCACACATCAGGTTAATTAACCCGATGTGTGCTGCAGCTAAATGTGCACAGAGCAGGGAGCAGCGCACAATGCTTAGCGCTGGCTCCTTGCTCTCCTAGTTACAGCACACATCGGGTTAATTGCCTGATGTGTGCTGCAGCTACATGTGCACAGAGCAGGAGCCGGCAGCACAGGCAGTGAGAGCGGAGGAGGCTGGTATCAAAGGTAAATATCGGGTAACCAAGGACAGGGCTTCTTGGTTACCCGATGTTTACATTAGTTACCAGCCTCAGCAGAAGCTGGCTCCCTGCTCACTGCACATTAGTTGTTGCTGTCTCGCTGTCACACACAGCGATCTGTGCTTCACAGCAGGACAGCAACAACTAAAAAATGGCCCAGGACATTCAGCAACAACCAACGTCCTCACAGCAGGGGCCAGGTTGTTGCTGGATGTCACACACAGCAACATCGCTAGCAACGTCACAAAAGTTGTTCGTTACCAGCGATGTTGCTAGCGATGTTGCTTAGTGTGACGGGGCCTTTAAAATGCCACTATCTAGGTTAAAACCATCCTTATCTGGGCAAAGCTTTCTATTATTGCTCTCCCCATGTATATTAAGCCATTCTGACTGTTATAGGTGCCAGTTGCAAATAAGTTAAATAATAATGCTTGCAACCAAAACCCGGGGTCCGCAATGCAGCTGTAAGCTGAAGCTAACTTACCCACGGGGCAAAGCAGAACTAAAAATAAACTATAAACTATAGAGATGTTCCACTCAGACTTGTGTTACTTGACACACTATGAGTATAACGGAACAGCAATATTCCCAGAGAAATTATCAGAGTGCGCCGCAATGTGCGTGACCGCACCTTTTAAAAGTTAAGTCACACCCCAAACACATGCGCCCACATCACCGATTACGTCACCCTCGGGCCAATCAGGTCGCTCCTGTCATCAGGTCTGCTGATGCTGGACCACCAATGGCGGGTGGCCGCTTCACTGACATGCGCACTGGGGCAGTTTCCTAACTTAGAATTGAAAGACAAAGCCTTCTTTACCTGCGCATGCGTGGCAGGACTTGTTATGGTCCCAGTTGTAGAGCCTTCTGCAACTGCCTGGACATTGTGTTACGAACCGGCGCCGCCATAGCCGCAAGCAGCCTGCTGCGGTTCCTGTTGTGCCCAGGCGCCGGCTGCCGTTCTTGGCCGTGCCTCGGGTCGTCCAGTTGGCTGTTCCTTCCACCACGTCTAAGTGTGGAGAGGCGGCTAGTGCACATGCGTGCGCCGATTTACCCCAGCCAGAGTTTAAGCCCGGTGTTTTGCCTACTGAGCATGCTCCCACAATTAACCCTAACAGCCTCTTTGCACAGGTACTTGGACTTCGTGCTGTGTCTAAGTTCTGGGATGTGCCTACTGAGCATGCTCAAACTGATAGTCTGCTTTCTAAGCCTGTGGCTCAGGCTACTAAGCATGCTCAGGCACTTAGTGCATCAGAGACTAGGTCCGGTAAGGACCTCACTGAGCATGTCCGTGAGGTGGCAGGCCCTGATAGGGCAGAGGGTGTCAGGTGTCCTGATGACGTGGCAACTCCGGACTGGCTCGCAGAGGCCCGCCCCTATGATCTGGCACCTCAGTATTGGTCGTCAGACGATGACTGGTGAAGTGTTTGAGGCGTGGCTGCCATGAGGTCATCAATGACGTGGCGGTTCCGGATAGGTCGCATGTGACGTCACTGATGACATGGCACTCTGCTATTGGACCCAGGTTATAAAAGGGGCTGGAGACAACATGGAGGTGTGCAGTCTTCACTTTTGCTCAGTCAGAGCACACCTCCATGTTAGAGCCTCATTGCGGCATGAGCCTATGTTGGGAAGCGGTAGGTAGGGTTAGGCGAACGGTGCCTGTCACGCCAAGATTCGTGGCTCGGCACATCAGGGTCAGGCGCCGTGCTTCCCTCCTGCCATTCCAGTCCTGCTATAGCAGCCCAGTGGCGTTAACTGGGCTGCGGCTGCTGTGCTTCCTGTCCGATTGTGTCCCCTACGCACACGGACAACGCACCTGCTGCGCCACCTTTCCGATTGTGCCCCCTACGCACACGGACAACGCACCTGCTGCGCCACCTGTCCGGTTGTGCCCCCTACGCGCACGGACAGCGTACTCCAGGACCCCTGTGGAGTTAACAGGGTGTTCCTTATTTTCCTCGGCTTCCCGGTCAACGCTACTGGTGTACCCATCTGGCCTGACGTGTCCTACACACACGTGGCCAGTCGAGAGGTGGCCAGAAACGCTAATCGGAGGACCGCTCGGCCTGACGTGTCCTACACACGTGGCCGACAGGGCGCTTTCGTGGCGGTCTTCCGGTCAACGCTACCTGGTTACCACCCGGCCTGACGTGTTTCCTGCACATGTGGTTGGTGTAGCGCTAGGTGCACCAAAACGCTAATCGGGTTGTCGTCCGGTCTGACATGTCCCAACACACGTGACCGGTTCCCAGAGTTCCTGGGTTATCTCAGAGCCATCCAGCTCTATAGTCTCCGCCTAACCCTCAGGTGCCAACAGCTCCTTTGTCATCTGGAGCACGGTGGGCCCCGACTGGCGATTAGGATATATACCCCCTGGTCCTAATCTGCCGGTCCCCCCGTAACAGTAAGACTGCGCCAGGGTCTGGCTGGCATGGCGGAGATGGAGCAGCTACGTCAGTTCATGCTGCAGCTTGATGCCAGAGTGAGGTCTCTGGAGAAGTCTGCTCTTGCTGCTGATATGGATGATGTGGTGGCTCAAGCGGCTGCAATGGTGTCAGTCACCAAGCCTACTCCAACCCTCCCTCACCTCTCACTGCCAAACAAGTTTACGGGGAACAGCAAGGCATGTAGGGGATTCGTGAACCAGTGCTCAGTCCATCTAGAGCTGTTGGCTGCACGGTTTCCTACAGAGAGGTCGAAGGTGGGGTTTATCATCTCCTTGCTCTCCGATAGAGCACTGGAGTGGGCTACACCATTGTGGGAGAGGAATGACTCCGTAGTACAGGACTCTAAGGAGTTTTTGGAGTCCTTGCGACAAGTGTTCCTGGGGCCTCAGGTCACTCACGACTCGGCCCTACAGCTACTGACTTTGGAGCAGAGGCGTACCTCCTCAAGTCAATATGCTGTGAGTTTCAGGACACTTGCTGCAGAACTGGGGTGGTCAGAGAGGACTCTGATTCCACTGTTCTGGAGGGGATTAGCCTCGCACGTGAAGGACGCATTAGCGTCGCGTGAGGTACCAACTACCCTTGAGGGCCTCATGACTCTGGCTACCCGCATTGACCTGCGGACCTCCGAACGTCAGCTGGAGCGCAGGTCAGAGGGTCGTTCAGCCACTGTAGTGGTCTCTCCTACTGCACCTCCCTTAGAGGACATCTCTGTCCCTATGGACATCGCTAGGGTTGGTGTTGCTAGGTCTTCGAGTCGCAAGGGCATTTCCTGTTTCGCTTGTGGGCAGTATGGTCATTATGCCAACCGTTGCCCAAAGCGTCAGGGTAAGCGACCGCGATTGGTGACCATAGCTGAAGGTAGACTGGACTCTGCGTCATCCATTAGGATGACGTTTCCCGCGTCAATTTCCTTTAAGGGGTCAACATGGTCCACAAGGGCAAGTGTGGACACAGGTGCTGGGGATAGTTTCATCTCCTCCTCTTTTGCCCGGCGGCATGCCATCCCACTGGTGCAAATGCCAAGGCCAGTGAGAGTCCGTGTATTGGATGGGTCCTTGTTGCCCAAGGTAATTCACCAGCGGACAGTGCCCATTACCCTTACCATGTCATCTGGGCATAGGGAGACCATTTCATTTCTGGTTCTCTCTAAGGGTGCAGATGATATTCTGCTGGGTATTCCTTGGTTGAAGCAACATTCCCCACATATCGACTGGTCATCTGGGGTGATTACGCGGTGGAGCGAGTCTTGTAGCTCCCACTGCATGTCTCCATCTTCCGTCCGTCGCTCAGTGGTTTCTGTGGCGACTATAGACCATTCGAGTGGGAGGGCTGCTAGAGGGGGGGTACTGTTACGAACCGGCGCCGCCAAAGCCGCAAGCAGCCTGCTGCGGTTCCTGTTGCGCACAGGCGCCGGCTGCCGTTCTTGGCCGTGCCTCGGGTCATCCAGTTGGCTGTTCCTTCCACCACGTCTAAGTGTGGAGAGGCGGCTAGTGCACATGCGTGCGCCGATTTACCCCAGCCAGAGTTTAAGCCCGGTGTTTTGCCTACTGAGCATGCTCCCACAATTAACCCTAACAGCCTCTTTGCACAGGTACTTGGACTTCGTGCTGTGTCTAAGTTCTGGGATGTGCCTACTGAGCATGCTCAAACTGATAGTCTGCTTTCTAAGCCTGTGGCTCAGGCTACTGAGCATGCTCAGGCACTTAGTGCATCAGAGACTAGGTCCGGTAAGGACCTCACTGAGCATGTCCGTGAGGTGGCAGGCCCTGATAGGGCAGAGGGTGTCAGGTGTCCTGATGACGTGGCAACTCCGGACTGGCTCGCAGAGGCCCGCCCCTATGATCTGGCACCTCAGTATTGGTCGTCAGACGATGACTGGTGAAGTGTTTGGGGCGTGGCTGCCATGAGGTCATCAATGACGTGGCGGTTCCGGATAGGTCGCATGTGACGTCACTGATGACATGGCACTCTGCTATTGGACCTTGGTGGTTCCACCCTGGGTTTGGGGCGGACCCAGGTTATAAAAGGGGCTGGAGACAACATAGAGGTGCGCAGTCTTCACTTTTGCTCAGTCAGAGCACACCTCCATGTTAGAGCCTCATTGCGGCATAAGCCTATGTTGGGAAGCGGTAGGTAGGGTTAGGCGAACGGTGCCTGTCACGCCAAGATTCGTGGCTCGGCACATCAGGGTCAGGCGCCGTGCTTCCCTCCTGCCATTCCAGTCCTGCTATAGCAGCCCAGTGGCGTTAACTGGGCTGCGGCTGCTGTGCTTCCTGTCCGATTGTGTCCCCTACGCACACGGACAACGCACCTGCTGCACCACCTGTCTGATTGTGCCCCCTACGCACACGGACAACGCACCTGCTGCGCCACCTGTCCGATTGTGCCCCCTACGCACACGGACAACGCACCTGCTGCGCCACCTGTCCGGTTGTGCCCCCTACGCGCACGGACAGCGTACTCCAGGACCCCTGTGGAGTTAACAGGGTGTTCCTTATTTTCCTCGGCTTCCCGGTCAATGCTACTGGTGTACCCATCTGGCCTGACGTGTCCTACACACACGTGGCCAGTCGAGAGGTGGCCAGAAACGCTAATCGGAGGACCGCTCGGCCTGACGTGTCCTACACACGTGGCCGACAGGGCGCTTTCGTGGCGGTCTTCCGGTCAATGCTACCTGGTTACCACCCGGCCTGACGTGTTTCCTGCACACGTGGTTGGTGTAGCGCTAGGTGCACCAAAACGCTAATCGGGTTGTCGTCCGGTCTGACGTGTCCCAACACACGTGACCGGTTCCCAGAGTTCCTGGGTTATCTCAGAGCCATCCAGCTCTATAGTCTCCCCCTAACCCTCAGGTGCCAGCAGCTCCTTTGTCATCTGGAGCACGGTGGGCCCCGACTGGTGATTAGGATATATACCCCCTGGTCCTAATCTGCCGGTCCCCCCGTAACACATTGCATGTCCCAGCCTGGTGCCAGAATTGATGTAGAAACTGAGCAGCAGTTCCAGTGGCTAATCCCAAATGGGAGACGGCAGTATCCACAGATGCCACTGACACCAAACATTTTGCTCAGCCTCAGGATGGGAAACATCCCGATGCCTAACATTATCCCCCTGCTAACATCCCCCCAGCTTGGCACTCAAAGGCCTCTATGAGCTGGGGAGCATGAATATGCTCAATGGGTTCCAAAGACCAGTCCTCTGGTCCATGACCCCTCCAGTCTACAAGATAGGGATTTTTGTCCCAAACCACCTTTTGCCCAACTATCGCCTGAATCTCATAATCATCCAATGACGAGTTGGAACCATGACTGGGTTCAGAAAACTTAGACAGGTGAACAGGCTTTAGAAGTGATACATGGAAGGTGTCCGTGATGTTTAGGTGTCATGGCAGCTGTAGACGGTAAACGATGGGGTTGATTTGAGCCAGAACCCTAAAAGGCCCTTGGAAGCGGGGAGCAAACTTGGAGGACTCTACCCGCAATTTGATGTTGCGTGCAGAGAGCTACACCATATCGCCTCGGGAAAATGTTGGAGCAAGACGACGAAGAACGTTAGCTGAAGCCCTCATACATTCCTTAGAAGCAAGGATCACCTCGTCCGTGCGGTCAAAAATGTCGCAAGCCTCCACTGCCCAGTCCTCGACCCCAGGGTCAACAAATGAGAGAGACATGGGAACACAAAGTCGTGGGTGTTGACCATTATTTAAAAGTAATGGTGTCT
This sequence comes from Anomaloglossus baeobatrachus, assembly GCF_048569485.1. Classification (NCBI taxonomy): domain Eukaryota; kingdom Metazoa; phylum Chordata; class Amphibia; order Anura; family Aromobatidae; genus Anomaloglossus; species Anomaloglossus baeobatrachus. The sequence goes on from NC_134356.1 coordinate 355,566,395, forward strand.
GTTGCGTAGAACCGGAGACCACTTTGTTGAGGTCAAATTCGACCCAGGGAAGCAATCATCATGGCTGGATGACACAAGTGTTGTAAATATGTCACCAGTGTTTGGTTGGTATGCTCTACAAGACCGTTAGCCTCGGGGTGGTAGGTGGTGGACAAATTCAGTTCAATACTGAGCAGCTTACACAACTCCCACAAGAAAAGGGAAGTGAACTGGGGACCCCGGTCAAAGACTATCTTGTCTGGCATCCCATGAAGCTGAAAAACGTGACGGTTAAATAGTATGGCCAAGATGCGAGACGATGGAATCCTGGGTAGAGGCACGAGATGTACCACCTTGGAGAAGTGGTCGGAAATTACCCATATCACCATGTTGGTACAGGACTTGGGCAAATCAATGATGAAGTCCATTCTGACCATCTCCCAAGGCCTGTCAGCCACCAGCAGGGGGTGGAGAAGACCCGCAGGTCTCTGCTGGGAAAATTTATTTCTCGTGCAAGGCTCACATGCTTTGATGTACTCCTTCATGTCCTGTGCCAGACGGGGTTACCAGTAAGTTCTCTGTAAGAACTTAGTAGTATGCTTAATACCAAAGTGCCCACCAATCTTTGTGGCATGTGCCCAAGAGAGTACCTCCGTCTGTAGATTAGGAGGATGCACAAAGGTCTTGCCTGGGGGAATTTGTTCAAGAGCAACTAGAGCTACTGTCCGCAGGCTCTCCAGAGGAGCTATGAGTCGAGGTTCATCTTCTTCCTCAGAAGATCAATTGAACCAGATAATGCGTCCACACGAGGATTCTTATCACCTGTAAGGAAGTGGATGGTGACGTTGAACCTCGAAAAAAACAGAGACCACCTGGCCTGTCCGGGATTCAGGTGCTGAGCAGTCTGTAAATAAAGAAGGTTCTTGTGGTCAGAGTAAACCACAAAAGGGTGTTTCACACCTTCAAGTAAGTGTCGTGATTCAGAAAAAGCCATTTTGATGGCCAACTGCTCCTTATTCCCAATGGTGTAGTTCCTTTCAGCGGACAAAAAGGTCTTCGAATAGGAAACGCATGGCCATTTGTGGCCCTGAGCATAACTTTGAGAAAGCATATAATAATTCTGGAATAAAAGAAGAAAGGAGGTGGTACTCACCAAGTAAAAATCTTCGTTTATTCTTTAAAAAAATAGACATAAAAAAGCAGGGAAGTATGCGGGGGGCGCGTCAGAGACGATGACGGTCATTTCGCATTCACGAGCGCTTCGTCAGGTCCAGACTGCTTTTTGATGTCTATTTTTTAAAGAATAAACAAAGATTTTTACTTGGTGTGTTTGATGGTGCAATATGGGGGGTTGTGTATCATGTTGTGTAGCTTCGTATTTTAGGCATGGTTCACGGTCCAGTCTCTGTATTGTTTGTGTATACATTATATTGTCTGTAGGTAATCACCCCCTGTAGTGTTTCTGTCCTTAAGTCTGGGGGAGGGGGCTGGGATCCACCTAAACTCTCTGCTTACATGAAGAATTGGTCAGTCAGGCTGGGAAGGACAAGAGAGAAGGATTGATCCTCTGAGGGAAAAGCTGAGACTGAGGCCAGCACCCCAGAGAGACTTTGAGAAACACTGATTTCCCTGGAGAAGGACTGCTGGAGGAATGTGACTGATCTCCAGGACATTTATGCCATTACTGGACAATATTCGTGTTTCTGGACTATTTTTACCCTCTGTATGGTGGATTATTTGATGGACATTTTGGATCGCATGAAAAAAATATTCTTTGGATCGTTCATCCGTCTCCCGCTCTGTTGATTGTGTGATATGGGAGAAAGAACTTGTCACATTTGGTGGTAGCAGCTGGATCAACAGAGCACAGACCAACGGAGATCCACACACAGAGTGATGAGTACAGAAACTGTACCACATCCAGTCTACAGGAGAGATGCAGAGATCTGGGCCTGAACTACCAGGGACTGACTAAAGAAGCCTTAATTCATCTACTGATGGATGCGAGCTAGTCCACCTCCTCCCAGATGTCTAATGGACAAACGCTGGAGATGGGGATCCCTGCCCCAAAAAGCCAGTGGGTGGTGTGGTTTGAAGAAGAGATTGCAGCTCTGGGCCCAGGTGTATCTCAGGAATATAAGGAGGAGGCTGCTCGCTGAGCATAGCAGAGACAAGAAGCAATGGAGTCCGACAGAGGGAGTAATTTGAGTTGAAGTGTAAACCTAGCGATCGGGGAGCTTATACGCATCACCCAGGTGGACTTCAAGCCATTTTATAAGGTTTATGGAGATGTGGAGGGGTTCTTCAAGGACTTTGAGCAGCAGTGGGCCGTGATGGAGGTGCCCCACTATGGCTGGATGCATTTGTTAGTGGGACAATCAGGATTATAACATTGTAAAGCGGACTATCCTGGAATACCATGCTATCACCCCAGACTCATATATGGCACAGTTCCGAGACCTTCAGAGACCACCACTATGGGGGGATCGTTTAGGATGTATGCCCGAAAGATGTGCCAGGCATGTCAGAGATGGCTGGAAGCGGAAAATGCCTTCACTGTGGAAGACGCTATGCAGGTATTTCTTATAGAACAATTTCTTTACAAGTGTCCCTCAGAAATACGGGAATGGGTCAAAGAGCAAACGCCATGCACCTTGGATAGAGCTGCAGCCATGGCTGTTGAGGCTCTTACTATCCGACCACAATGGAGGAGGCTTCTGGACAATAAGCCACAGCCTGCTCCTGCACCCCGGCTCTCTCCAGTTATATCTGCCCCTCCCACCTGCTGCAGGCCGATGACAACCACTGCTTGAAATCCTGGGCCCCAACAGTTCCGAACACGCCCTGGGGGAATCACAGAGAAGAGATGCTATAGGTGCGGGCAACCTGGGCACTGCAATCTGGTTGTCCTGCAAAGACTCGGAGGGAGCCTCAACCACCTCCACCTCATCAGGTGCATTTTGTGCACTCCATCCCACCTGAGGAAGAGGTACTACCACCTCCACTGGAGTTTACCGTTGACGACTGCACCATAGATGGACTTTTGGAGTGTATGGCCTTCGGCTTTTGTCCCCAGGTTGTCCCAATGCCTTTTCCAGAATGCAAATGGAAATGAGTACACTACCGAAGAGATGCTATGGGTGTGGGCAGCCTGGGCATCTGCACTCGGGTTGCCCTGCAAGGACTCGGAGGGAACCCCATGCACTTCCACCTCATCCGGTGCATCTTGTGCACTCCATCCCGCCTGAGGAAGAGCTATCACCACCTCCACTGGAATGTACCGCGCTGACCCCTGCACCACAGATACCCCTTTTGGGGTGTAGGGCCTCTGGTCTTTGTCCCCAAGCAGCACAGGGCAATGGCAATGCCACCTGCAGGATGTCTTAATCGATGGATACAAAGTGTCAGGATTTAGAGACACAAGGGCCTTCCTGACTATCACTGACCCTCGTGTAGTTCGACCCTAGGCAATTCACCAGGGCTCTGGAATCCCCATTGTCCTGGTGGGATGGACTCGCAAATATATACAGCAAGCTTTTGTGCATTTGGATTATGGGGAAAAACTGTGCTGGATTGGCATTATGGGAGGACTGCCTGACGACATCCTCTTGGGAAATGACAATTTGGAGTTACAGTGACAATTTGTGGGTGCAGAAAGCACAGTTTGAGTGAAGGAGGACACAAAGGAAAGCTTGTCCTTACAGTGTCACTGCTGTACAAGGGACTATCCCCAGCTGAGCAACATGGACTTAAGTGAGGTTGCCAAAGGTCTGTGTAGACATCATTGCTTACTCACTTATTAAGAAGGAAGGAGAAGTCGTGATGGTGGAATATGGGGGGTTGTGTATCATGTTGTGTAGGTTCGTATTTTAGGCATGGTTCACTGTGTATTCTCTGTATTGTTTGTGTGTACATTGTACTGTCTGTAGGTAATCACCCCCTGTAGTGTTTCTGTCCCTAAGTCTGGGGGAGGGGGGCTGGGATCCACATAAACTCTCTGCTTACCTGAAGAATTGGTCAGTCAGGCTGGGAAGTACAAGAGAGAAGGATTGATCCTCTGATGAAAAAGCTGAGGCTGTGGCCAGCACTCCAGAGAGACTGTGAGAAACCCCGATTTCTCTGGAAAAGAACTGCTGGAGGAGTGTGACTGATACCCGGGACATTTATGCTATTACTGGACTATATTCGTGTTTCTGGACTATTTTTACCCTCTGTATAGTGGATTATTTGATGGACATTTTGGATCGCATGAAATAAATATTCTTTGGATCGCTCATCCATCTCTTGCTCTGTTGATTGTGTGATATGGAAGAAGGACCCCATCAGAGTGTGTGCCACCTCCTTTCTTCTTCTATTCCAGAGTTATTATATGTGTTCTAATGGAGAGTGTTGCACCACAGGTGCTTTTTTCAGTCTCTGTCATTACCTATTTGTTGCACTGCGTTATTTAAAAATGGATGAAGAGCAGTGAATGTGGTTTTAGTGCCGGATTTTCCTTTCTTTTGATGGATTCTTTTGAGAAAAAACTACTCCTGCACCTACAGGAAAAAAAGTCTTATCGACATCAGGTTGATGCAGGATGGGAGCTTTTGAAAAGTGCGACTTAACATCCCGGAAACATCCGAAACCTCCTTTGTCCACAGTCTTGGATTGGCACCCTTTTTGGTAAGAGCTACTAGAGGAGCTACCAAAGTGAAAAAGTGCGACATAAACTGGCGGTAATAGTTTATTATTCCCAAAAAGCTCTGCACCACTTTAAGGGAATGAGGATCCTGCCAATTTTGCACTGCCTCTAGTTTGGAAGGATCCATTGCCAATCCAGAACTGGATAAATATAACCCAAGAAGGGTAGGGAATCTCGTTCGAAGATGCACTTCTCCAACTTACAATATAGTGAATAAGCGTGTAAACGTTTGAATACCCTTCGAACATGCTTTCGATGTGTAGAGAGGTCGGGAGAAAAAATGAGGATGTTGTCAAAATACACCACTATCGAGTCCACACAAGCGTTGGCGGTAATAGTAGTTGTTCCAAAGCACAAGGACACCTCTTAAATTAACTTGGAAGATGACACAACAGAGTCCAGTGAACCTCTTCCAATGGTCGCTAGACTTGCTTGTTTCCCGACTGTTTAGGACATTTGTTAGCATAATGACCAACTTCTCTGCATCAAAAGCAGACAGACTTGGGACGAACAGACTTAGAATTTGTTCTGGTAATATCCATGGCCTCTAACTCCAGGTCACGAGATGCTGACTTAGCGACAGGATTGGCGAAATTAGGCACCAAGCACACCTGAGGTTTGGTGTTTACACCCTCTATCCTGCGTTCAGAATATCACAGATCTATGTGATTAGAGAGTGTTATCAGATCCCTAAGGGTGTCGGGTATTTCCCTGGTAGCCAAGCCATCTTTGATATGCCCTGCCAAGCCTTTCCAGAAGACTGGTATGAGTAACTTATCAGGCCACTCCAATTCAACCGCTAATGTTTGGAACTGAATAGGCTGGCAGGAGAGGAACCCTGAGACAGAGCTGAAGATCTATGTTATGAGTAACTTGAGGTCCCAGAAAGACCTGTCTCAGGGCACTTACGAAGTGAGTGGAGTTAGCCACTAGTGAATCATTCTATTCCCACAGTGGTGAAGGCCACTCTAAGGCTCTTTGGGAAAGTAGAGAAATGATGAACCCCACTTTAGCTCTCTCTGAAGTAAACTGTGCACCCAACAATTCCAAGTGGATTGGATATTGGTTTATAAAATCACAGCATGTCTTGCTGTCTCCAGAAAACGTTTCTGGTAACGCAAAACGAGGGAGACGAGTTCTTATAGCAGAAGCAGAAACAGCAGCAGCAGAAACTAACCCCACTGCCTGAGAAGCAGCCTGAGCCGCAACAGTCGAGAGATCAGTAGCAGGGGTAGCCTGCTCCAGAGTCCGTAGCCTGGACTTGAGCTGCTGAACGTATCGCTGCAGCTGCTGGTTGTCTGCCATACTTAGCAACACCCTGGCGCTCTGATACTGTTATGGGTGCCAGTTGCAAATAAATGCAATAATTATGCTTGCAACCAAAACCTAGTGTCTGCAATGCAGCTGTAAGCAAAGCAGAGCTAAAAATAAACTATAGACAGGTTCCACTCAGACTTGTGTTACTTCACACACTATGAGTATAATGGAACAGCAATATTCCCTGTTACATCACGGGGAATATGTAAAATAATACTAAGTCACAGTAACCTCTGTTAATAGCACATAGTCACGCTAACCAAGTGAAGAGAACGTAAAGAGGTGTGATAACTGCACAATCTGTGTGTCTGCACAGGTAGCCTGCCTGAACAACCGGTTCCTACTACGGAGTAACCCTCTCACTGAACCCAGTTGCGGTTGGTGTATCACTAGCTCTCCGCTCTGTCTACCTAGGCAGCGCACTAACAGCACCAGCCTACTGCTGGCACCGCACCGACCTGTCTGCCATGCCCCTAGGTACCGACAGCTTACTGCCAGGCACCCACACAGACAGATGCAGTGGGACCTCCACGCCTAAGCATTAGCAGTATGTACCCAGGTTGGGCACAGAACAACAGACACCAAGATGGCGGCAGACAAACACCCAGTGCTACACATGAACCTCTCACAGTAAAATGATCAGAGCACGCCGCCATGTGACTGACCGTGCCTTTTAAGGGTTAAGCCATGCCCCAAACACTCATGGTGGCTCCACGTCATCAGGTCTGCTGACACTGGATCACCAATGGCGGGTGGCCATGTCACTGACATGCACACTTGGGCAGTTTCCTAACTTAGAATTAAAAAACAAAGCCTTCTTCACCTGCCCATGAGTGGCAGGACTTGTTATGGATCCAGGTGCAGAGCCTCCAGCAACTGTCTGCACATTGTGGGTCCCAGCCAGGCACCAGATCAACAGTGAATATGGGCAGCAGTCCCAGCAGCCGATCCCGAATAGGAGATCTCTGGATCCACAGATTCCCCAGACTCAGCCTCGGGAATGGAAACATCCCACCTCCTAACATTATTATTGCTAGCGGTGTCGCAGCATGTAAAGCGGCCTTACGGGTCCAAGAAAAACATTGGACAGTACTCAGATGACATCCGAGTGGAATCCAATTTCCTTGGACTGACATAATGGAGAAGGTAGAGAGTCTATTTTTTTTCCATCTGTGAGAAAAACCTATGCCTCTCTGATTAAGCTCCAATCAAACTCTAATCAAACTAATTGGACTATTTTTCACAGATAGAATGGAAATGGTTGTGTACACCTAAGGCTGAATTCACATCAGCATTTTTTTAACTGCGGCAAGAATGGATTTTTTGCCGTAAAACCGGACCCTTTAGAAAAGCGTTGTCATTTCAATGCATTTGCAATGGAATCGTGGCAAGATGCGGTCACTTGCGGTTGTATGCAGCATACACTGGATCCGGTGTTTTGCGGTATTTTATCTTTTTTCAAAAATGCTACTTGTAGCGTTTTCGACCTCGGACAAAATACCGCATCTCACTGAATCCATGATATTGCAGCGGTACATGCAATGTGGTTCAATGAGCGCTGGATCCTGCTCTACCGGAAGTCACCGCTTTCTGAGAGGCAGGATTCTGTTGTCTGTACTAAACATGCCCAGAAAGTAGTTTCTCCCCCGTGCTTTCTGATATAGTAGAGCTGCATCGGTTGGAGAAGAGAGAAGAAAGAAGACAAAAGACCAGGATCGTGGAGGGGTGAGAGGGAGTAATAAAGATTGAGTTCCTAAGTGTGTCTGTGTATTTATTTCTAATTAAGTGTCTGTGTATTTATTTCTGATAAAGTATTTTTTCTCTGTGTGATGGTTTTTTTTTAACCCTTTATTGGAGATTCTTAATGGCTGGGTAAAACTTGGCCTGACATTAAGAATCTAGGGCTTTTTACCAGCTGGTAAAACAAAGCTAGTATTAACCCCTTATTACCCATCATGCCATCATCATGCCATTTTCTGGGGTGGCTGCAGACTGCAATTTGCAGTGGGGGGCAGAAAGCTCGGACCAACCTGTGCTGCGGATTTCAGTCCCCAGCTGCCTAGTTGTACCTGGCTGGACACAAAAATTGTCGTTTTTTAAATTATTTCATGACATTCAAGAAATAATTAAAAAAAAAAGGGGGCTTCCCTATATTTTTGGTTCCCAGCCGGGTACAAATAGGCAGGTGGGGGCAGCCTGTACCTGCCTGCCGTACCTGGCTAGCGTACAAAATATTGCAAAGCCCACATCATTTTTTTTTAGTTTCTGGGCAAAAAACTTTACAAAAGGGGCTTCCCTGGATATTCCATTGCCAGTGGAGGTAACACCAAGCAGTGGGGGTTAGCAGCCAGTAGCTGCTTGGGTTACCCTTAACTAGCAATAGAAAATGCAGCGGGAGGTCACACATTTTTTTTTACCCCTTAGCCTAGGGTTAGGGTTATGTGTTTGTTTTGTTTTTTTTTTTAAATTAATTTAAAAAAAAAACAAACAAATTGACATGGGCTTCGCCCATCAAGCACTGAGCGTTTTGCTGCTCACTCATCCCTATTCCTGATCACACAGCCAGCAGAACAAGTAATCAGATCAGCTGACTCCAGTGTCGGCCGATTACTTGTTCTGTGTGTCCCTACATCCATTTCAGCGTGTGTGGGCTGTGAGGTCAGCTAAGTTTGGCCGGCACTGGAGTCCGCTGATCTGAACTCAGTTGAACTCTAGCCCACACACTCTGCGATGGATGCAGCGGGACACAGAACAAGTAATTTGCTGACACCAGAGTCAGCTGATCTGATTACGTATTCTGTTGGCTATGAGATCAGGAGTTCAGCTGAGTTCAGATCAGCTGACTCAAGTGGCGGCCGAACTTAACTGAATTCTACAGGCCGCACATGCTGCAATGGATGCAGTGGGACACAGAACAATTAATCGGCCAACACAGTAGTCAGCTGATCTGAACTCAGCTGAACTCCTGGCCACACAGCCCACACACGGTCACACGTGATTGGCAGCAGGCAGTGACTGCTGTTAACCTGCATCCATCGCAGCATGTGCTGGCTGTGAGATCAGGAGTCCAGCTGACTCCCGATCTGCTGACTCCAGTGTTGGCCGATTAAATTCTGTGTCCCGCTGCATCCATCGCAGCAGCCATAAAAAGTAGAAGTAGAAGGATGTGGTAAAATAAAGCACCGGTGAATTGTGATTGCATGTGTATGCACAAGATCCGGTCAAATGAGGTTTGCGGTATTTTACCCTCAGACAAAAAAGGTTATGTACACAGAATGCTGTTTAGACATGTAAAACTCCATCAAATTTTTCAGGAAAAAATTGCTTCAGGACACACAGCGTCTTTTATCCTGAAGCATTATTTGGGGGATGTGGAGTTTTTTAGGTCATTTTTTTTACATCTTTGGCCATCGACTTTTTTTACAAAACTTGATTTCAATTAACTAGTAAGTTACTTTTAAGTGGAAGCTGTGGGAAGAATGGTCAAGTCACTTCTTTAGGCCATGTGCGCACGTTGCGTTCAATTCTGCAGCGTGTAAGTCACTGCCTGTGCGTCTCAGAACACAGCCAAAAAAGCTGCGTTCTGAGGCGCATTCAGCAAAACGCAACGCGCTCACATTCCTGGAGAATTCATGCGTTCTGGATGCTGGCTCTGCCATAGAGCCAGAATGGAAAAAGTATCCAGAATGCACATTTTTCACAGTGCGGTACCACTCGGCTCTACAGCATCCCCATAGACTTGCAGCAGAGCCGAGTGGGACCGCACTGTCAAAAAGAGCATGGCTGGCTGCGAAACAGTGCCGCACGATCAGAATGAACTCGAATGAACTTCATCCAACTTCATTGTGATCGCGATGCTCTCTGCGTTTGCCACGGCTTGATTTGTGGTCACACGTGAAGGACTCACCTGTGATCGCAAATCCCCTGAGTAATTGCAGTGAGGGGCGCGATCAGCTGTGCTTTCACTCAGGTTACTCGCGGCCACAGCTGCAGTCCTCCACCTGAGAGTTGTGGCCGCGAGTAACCTCAGTGGCAGCACAGCTGATCGCGCGACTCACTTCAGTTGCTGCATGGAGCTCACAGGAGCGGCGGTCTTCTACGGTCGCTCCTGTCAGCTTCCGATGTAGTAGAGCTGAAAGCGTCGTGGGACCTTGCGTGGATTATGTCGGACCTGGAGTTGTTTTTTTGGGTTAATAAAGTGGTGAAAGAGGGTGTTTTTTTGTCTTTCATTCCAAATAAAGGATTTTTTGGATGCGTGTGTTTATTTTCTTTAGCTTACAGGTTAATCATGGAAGGTATCTCGGGGAGACGCCTGCCATGATTAACCTAGGACTTAGTGGCAGCTATGGGCTGCTGCCATTAACTCCTTATTACCCCGTTTGCCACCGCACCAGGGCATATCAGGATGAGCCGGGTAAAGTCCCGGGACTGTCGCATCTAATGGATGCGGCAATTCCGGGCGGCTGCTGGCTGATATTGTTAAGCTGGGGGGCTCCCCATAACGTGGAGCTCCCCATCCTGAGAATACCAGCCTTCAGTCGTGTGGCTTTACCCTGGCTAGTATCCAAATTGGGGGGACCACACATTGTTTTTTTTTTAATTTATTTATTTTTTTTACTGCTCGATATAGACACACCCACTGGTGGCTGTGATTGGTTTCAGTGAGACAGCTGTCCCTTAGCGTGGGGGCGTGTCTGACTGCAACTAATCATAGGCGCCGGTGGGTGGGGAAGCAGGGAATACGTGATGGATTAATGAGCGGCCGGCATTTTCAAAAGAGGAGAAGCTACCACAGTGTGAACGCCGTGCAGCGCCCGCCAGTAATAGTGGATTGGGGAGTATGAGAGAGGGGGTGGGAGGTAGAGATCGACATGGACAGAGAGAGAGATAGAGACATAGAGAGGGAGAGAAACCGACCGACAGACTGACCAACAGAGAGAGAAAGACGAAAGACCTGCCTTTGTTATGTTAAAAAAAACATGCGGATTGCAACAATAATGCAGTGCAAATGCACTGCTTAACATTTTGGCAGTGTTTTTCTACAGCTCATTGATTTCAATGGGTGTAGAACGCTGCCAAATGGCAAAAACAATTGACATGTTGCTTCTTCAAACGCAGAGATTTTGACAACTTTTTGACAATCAAAACGCTGCGTTTCAAAAAGCATCGGGCACAGATTTTGCATGATTCTCATAGACTGTTGCTGGGGAATCAGAACGTATGCATTTTATCAATGACACAGTGCAGTTGTAAACGCAGCCAAAACGCAGAAAAAACGCAACGTGCGCACATGGCCTTAATCCACTGGGTGTCTTTGCAAACCTGAAACAGTTAAAAGAAGCTCAAAAGGCTGACCATATGAGCAGCAAGTCATTTTTACATTGCAGTGCATGTGGTCATTATTTCAGCATTAACTTAGTACTTTTTCAGGTGATTTATGTGTGAATTTGGCCCGAGTTTTCCTTTAAAGATGTTTGTTTCCCGTCATAGTCTCAATACAATTCTAGATTTATTATCCAAAAAGGCAGGGACACGAGTGTACAGTGTCTAGACATGCAACTGCACAAAGTCCCAAGCAGGCTGTCACCTGCAATAACTTGTCATTTTTATAGTGATCTTACGCTATCATGAAGAACAATAATCATTGCTAGCATTATCACTGTGGAGCACAGACTCTGCCATAAGATGATCCTGGAATTCTTACCATTAATATTAATCACTGATTGACATCTTAAAAGCCATCCATTTTATTTCATAGTATTTCATATAATTCAAACACCTTTCACATAGACTTACTACAGTGGAATGAATACTATAGAATAAATTAATTAAAAGAATTCTACAAAGGCAAGTGTTCATCTTGTTTAGAAATGTTTAACTTAGAGATGAATACTTTTTTCCTGAGAGAGAATCTAACAGACATAGAAGTTTTAAATTGATGTATTCATCTAAGGAATAACAATATCTAATATGTTTAACAGAAAAGGCTTCAACGAGTTTTGTGAAAGGAGTCTGCACATTAACCCCTTCACCACCCCGGCAATTTTCCGTTTTTTCGTTTTTTCCTCCCATTCTTCCAAACAACCATAACTTGATTTCATTCTTCCATCAGTAAAGCCAAATGAGGGCTTGTTTTTTGTAGGACGAGTTGCACTGTTAAATGATACAATTCATTCAAACAGGAAAAAAGTTCCAAGTGCAGTGAAATTGCAAAAAAAGGCAATTGCAGGAATGTTTTTTTTTTTTTTTTTTTATAAATAACATATTCACCATATTGTAAAACTGACCTGGCATTATGATTCCCCAGGTCAGTATGAGTTCGTACATACCAAACATGTATAGTTTACTTTTATCTAAGTGGTACAAAAAAAATATCTGAAATTTGTCAAAAAAAAGAATTGCAGCGTTGTCATTTTTTGGCATCTGGGGCTCAGTGATAGCTTATTTTTTGTATACTGAGGTGACATTTTTAATTATACCATTTTTAGGTAGATGCAATGTTTTGACCACCTGTTATTCCATTTTGATGCATTGTTGTGGCAACCAAAAAACTGTAATTCTTCCATTTTGAATTTTTTTTCTTTCTACACTCTTTGCCAGTCAGATTAATTGATTTTATATTTTTATAGATCCATCATTTCTGAACATGGTGATACCAAATATGTTTTTTTTAATTGTTTTATTTTCATTTGCTTTTAGTAGTCCCTTAAGGGGACTTGAAGCCTGCACTGTCTGATCGCTTCTGCGGTTCAGAGGATGCTTCAGCATCCCTCTGAACAGCAGAAATGCTGCTCTCCTGTGAATGCAGGCACTCTGCAGGCATTCATGGGAAGCAAGGTATGACACTGACAAGGGTCATCAGCTGATCCCCACCAGAGCCCATTAGATCGCGCTGTCAGAGTTCAACAGCTGGATCTAACTAATTTACAGGTGTGGGTGAGTATGCAGTCACTCCAGGCACTCTGCAGGCATTCACAGGACACAAGTCATGACACTGACAGGGGTCATCAGCTGATCCGCACTAGAGCCCGTTAAATCGAGCTGTCAGAATTCAACAACAGGCTCTAACTAATTTACAGGTGTGGGTGGGAATACAGGCACTCTGTAGCCATTCCCAGGAAGCAAGTCATGGCAACGACAGGGGTCATCAGTTGATCCCCGCCAGAGCGCATTATATCGAGCTGTCAGAGTTTAACAGCGGGATCTACCTAATTTACAGGTGTGGGTGGATCTCCGATCCACTCGCACCTGATAGCTGCACATGTCTGCTGATCAGCTCAGACATGTGCAGGGAATAATGTGGGCCCACCGCGCGATCCCACATTAAAGGGACAGATACAATTTGGAGGTATAGGTAGGCCAAGTTTGGAAAGGGGTTAATGCACAGAGCTGTACAGATCTTTTATATTTGTCTGATATCGCATGGAGTAAGTTCATTCTGTCATATTGCTAAAGTCTGACAAAAAGACCTGCATATGTCTTCATATAAACTGCAGGCATACAGAGGACACTAGAGGAACATATCCATGTATAGGAGCCATATTTCAATGGTAGACGAAACAGAGCCATAAAACAGTTGGGCAATGCACTTTCAGCTGTATTCACATGGTACAGTCATGTTGCATTTTTTTTATCGGTCATGTAAAAAATGTCACGGTTTCTAAAAAAAATACTTTGTTTTGTGACAAAACTTTGAAAAACTATGGCAAGAAAAATAACATGACCACAATGTTTGATCACAGTCTGGTGTTGAAAACATTTATATCAGGTTTTTCATAGCAAAATATTTTATTTCTGTATACTTCATCACATGGGGGATTAAAAACTAGCAGTATGACAGAGAATTATAGATTATTTTTCTGAATATATACCTTTCGCTTCTAATAGTTTCACTGAAATAACAAAGATATAGACATTGCGGACAGGCGGATGCCATCATTGCATCAGCTTGTAAATGCCATGGGTTGTGAATGGTTTTGTGATGAATGTGTTTGGAGGGTGCCAGCTGTTGAAGGATGACTCAGTATAGCCAGCTAAACAATATGCATTGATTCAAACTCCTCCACAGGAATGCGTGATGCAAAAGTGGCTCCGAGAAGAATCATGAGGAAGTGAATTTTTTTTTTTTAACTTTTGCCTGTTTGTCCTTGTATAACACCAGTTAATCGAAAATACATTTCATCCTCATAGAAGACTAAAAGAAAATGTTCAAGGTGTTCTCACATTTACATCCAATTCCTGAAAGAGACACAGAGTAATGCATATAGAGACAGGTCCAGACTTCTGCTCAACTGCATGAACTCAGTGTTCTAGTCTAAAGAGAGTTAAACTTTTCATCTTTTATATTGAATTTTCTATGTAAGCCCCATGTGACAGTATGTTGTCTTTTATCTACTGGTTGAGATGATATTGCGATTATGGCACTTGCAAATACACTGGTTCACTGTGTCACATAAAATAACACGTCAAAATTTGATCACAGAAGGTAAAGTCACTGATAAGTATCTAAATGAAAACACTACATTTGGTGAGTAAAAAAATGATTCTGTTGTAGCATATGAGTGCTAATACTTAACTTCTAATAAATAAGAGAACACATTAAAAATATCATACAGTGGATTGTAAAAGTTTGGGCACCCCTGGTCAAAATTACTGCTATTGTGAATAGTTAAGCAAGTTAAAGAAGAAATGGCACAAAGTTAAAGATGACACATTTCCTTTGTATTTAAGGCAGAAAAAATAAAAAATGTAATTTTTTACATTTAAAATGAACAAAAATGGAAAAAGGGCCAATACAAACATTTGGGCACCCTGCATGGTTAGTACCTAACCAAGTATCACAGCTTGAAAACACTTTTTGTATCCGCCAAGAGTCTTTAAATAATTTTACAATCCATTCATCCTTGGAAATGTCTTCCAGGTCTGTGAGATTCCTGGATCGTCTTGCATGCACGGCTCTTTTGAGGTCTGACCACAGATTTTCAATGATGTTCATATCAGGTGATTGTGAGAGTCATTGTAAAACCTTCAACTTGCACCTTTTAAGTTAATCTATTGTGGGTTTTGAAGTGTGTTTAGGATTATTATGCATTTGTAGAAGACATGCTATTTTCAACTTCAGTTTTTTTACCAATGGTGTTGTTTGCATCAGTGATGTCACATCACAGTGGTAATACACACAGTGATGTCACAGTACAGAGGTAATACCCACAGTCATGTCATAGTATAAGGGTAATACATACAGTGATGTCACAGTACAGGGATAATAAGCACAATTATGTCACACTATAGGGATAATACACACAGTGATGTCATAGTGCAGGTGTAATAAGCACAATGATGTCACAGAACTGGGATAATACGATGATGTCACAGTACTGGAGTAATACACACAGTGATGTCACAGTACAGTGATAATACACACAGTGATGTCACAGTACAGGGGTAATAGGCACAATTATGTGACAGTACAGGGGTAATAAGCACAATGATGTCACAGTACAGGAATAATACACACAATGATGTCACAGTACAGGAGTAATGCACACAGTGATGTCACATTACAGGGGGCTTCAGAGCCTTGCACTCAGAACCTCTGGGAGGCCCAGCAATAGTATCCCCTGTGATGAGCAAGTTATCCCATATCCTATGGATCTGAGATAACTTGATTAATGATGAGCCAACCCAATGTTTGGGTTTGCCTGGTGTAGCTGTACTTTAAAAATAAAGTTTGGTTTAGGACTCAAACTTGACCCCAGATACTGCAAAAAAAGATGTAGTGATGTAGTAAAGTGATGTCACAGTACAGGGATAATAAGCACAATTATGTCACACTATAGGGATAATACACACAGTGATGTCACAGCACAGTGATGATATACACCGTGCTGTTACAGCTGTAATACACACAGTGATGTCATAGTACAGGTGTAATAAGCACAATGATGTCACAGAACTGGGATAATATGATGATGTCACAGTACTGGAGTAACACACAGTGATGTCACAGTACAGTGATGATACACACAGTGTTTTCACAGTACAGGGGTAATAGGCACAATTATGTGACAGTACAGGGGTAATAAGCACAATGATGTCACAGTACGGGAATAATACACACAATGATGTCACAGTACAGGAGTAATGCACACAGTGATGTCACATTACAGGGGAAATACACACAATGATGTCACAGTACAGGGATAATACGCACAGTGATATCACAGTACAGGGGTAATAGGCAAAATTATGTCACAGTACAGGGGTAATAAGCACAATGATGTCACAGTACAGTGGGGTTTCCATATTTTTACAGGCAGACATTTGTACATTATAATACTCAACTGCTCCTGTGATGTGAGAGATCATGTTAGTGGCTCCAGCCTCCCTGCTGCACTTCCTCTGGCACCTCCGGGCTGTGTTGTTCAGATCCGTGTCTCTGCTTTTTCTTTTCGTTTGCTCTGCTCTCCATTCCTTCCTTAAAGATTACTTTGTTGCTCTTCTTCTTTCTGTTCACTCTGCTCTCTGATTTCTCTGTTTGCTCTGCTGTCTGCTCCTTATTGTCCGCTTCTTTTTCTGTTTGCTCTACTCCCTGATTCCTCTGTTTGCTCTGCTCTCTGCTCCTTCTCTGTATCTTCTTCCTGTTTTATCTGCTTGCTGATTACTTTGTTTGCTTTGCTCTTTTCTACTTTACTTGCTGCCCGCTTTTTGCTTTCTTATGCTCATGTTCTCTTTCTCCCACCACTGCGCTGAAAAGGCTCTGCCGCTTTTCCTGATTGGCTGATCTCCACCTGGCATAACTCACAGCTCTTGGTGTCAGTAACATGCAGTGATTGGGTAATATCTTCCACCGCATCACTGATAAGACTCATGTACGCAACTCCTGTACAGTTTTTTGGCGGGCCACCAACTCCATGTTAAGCAAATTCGAAACTGCTGATGCCTCTTTCTGTCCCGCTCACCTCCTCTTCTCGGGAAGGAAAAAGATGCTCCCTCCTTTTCAGCACATGGTCACGCACAGGTGCACTGTGGGTGTGTCTGTATCACTGTTTTGCAGCTTGCCTACACATACACAATAAGGCCATCCCCTGGAGGCTTTCATCAGCTGCCTGGTGACTGGCATACGCTCCCTTGACCTCTGCCCCAGCCCATCTCTGCCAAATATGCACAAATCTTCTCCATTCAGGACTTCAGAGCCTTGCACTCAGAACCTCTGGGAGGCCCAGCAATAGTATCCCCTGTGATGAGCAAGTTATCCCATACCCTATGGATCTGAGATAACTTGATTAATGATGAGCCAACCCAATGTTTGGGTTTGCCTGGTGTAGCTGTACTTTAAAAATAAAGTTTGGTTTAGGACTCAAACTTGACCCCAGATACTGCAAAAAAAGATGTAGGCTCCCTCCTATTTTTGATAATCATCACTGTTAAAGCAGACAACTGAGGGCTGAAACCCTCATCTGTCAGCTTTACCTTGGTTGGTTACCAAAAATAGAGGGGTGCCCATGCCATTTTTTAAAAATATTGAAATAAATAATTAAGGTAAATGGCCTGGGTTCTGCCCTATTTTTGATCACCAACCATACAAGCATATGCGTAAACACACATACATACATACATGCACTCATAAAGTGAACTGTATCCACATGATGACAGGTGGGTGGCGTACCTGGTGCCAAGTGGCGTTGACTCAGGGGTTCCATAGAGGCTGCTTGGTCTGCTGCTATGGGCAATACTCACCTGGCTTAGAGGATAAATATTCCATGTACCTAAACAGTGTAAAATTACATTCACTCAATACTCTTTTACCTAGAAAGTATAAAACAACGAGGTAGAAAAAATGTAAAAGCCTTGAAAGTAAAGTCACAATAGATATAAAGTTGAACCATTCAAAACATAAAGTAATGCATATTCATTATCCACTCATAAGTTAGGTCTTGTTGAATTCTATTAACAGATTTCATAACATAGATGTCTGCATTTTAATCACTATGGATAATAGAGATGTGCAACTATATTCAAGTTTAATTTTACTTGAATATCACAAAAATACATATTTGTCAAATATGCAGATTTTTTGTAATTTGCTTTTATGCAGATTCAGAAAAATGGTGGTCCCTGGAAGCCATTTTTGTGGAATATAAGGGGCGATGAAAAGATTAAAAAATAAGCAAAATAGTTATCCTCACATCATCGATTATCTCTCTGGCCTCTCCACTCTTGACCTTTACCTGTCCAGTGCTCAACAAATTTTCTGATTACAACTTCAAGTGCTGAATCCCTCGAACTCTCAACACTAGGCTTTGACATCCGGTTCTGATGAGGCCCAGAACTGTCTTATCAGACCCATTATGAACCAGAAACATTTTCCAGAATTGTAGAAGAGGTGACGCCACTGGAACACATACATTTTACTGCATAGCTGCATTTTGATGTGATTAAGGCATTAAATGAAGGTAGATAATACACCTGCTTTATTACAATCCTTTTATTTATTGTGCCTTAAAATGGATGCCTTTTAGCCAGGAAACCATACTTGGCTAAAACTCATAAGCAAAACGCATATTGGGTTTCTTGTGGATGCCTTGACTCATATCCTTCTTTGGTACAAAATATGTTTATTGTACTGTCTTATTTCTGCATGTGCCAAGTTTGGTTATATTACCATTAAATCTAATAGTACTATACTTTGGACCCTGAGTCTAGGTAACCCCCAATGTCTGGTTTCCCCTATATCTGCTGTTTTATTTCTCTATGTTATAAATATGTATATATTTTAGTTATTTGAACAATGAAGATTAATGGATTCCCAAGCTGAAATTTTTGTCACCTACATTTTGTATGAAACTTTATATGTGCACTAGAGACAAAATGTGAAAGCTTAGCACATTTGCTAAATCTTCAGAGACTGGAGAACTGTAATCGGTTGGTGCTCATTATGCTGGTGTAGCCCAGCTGATCTACAAAAAAATATAGACAGGTTGGAGGCACACCACTTGGCATTAGAAATAAATTGTTTTATTGAAAAATATTAATAAACAATGTATCCATAATATCAGTAAATCTGATGCAGTTTTAGGACGAAATGCCCTTAGTTGTAGTCTAACATATAATCATTAGAGCCTCATTTTAAATCCAAGGGAACCAATCACATTTAAGTAAATCCAAACCAATTATTGTATAGAAACTATCATAATATACAAGATAGAAGAATCTATATATATATAATTGCCCTACTCTGTCTCTCTGTCTGTCTGTCCAAGAAATGATGTCATACGCTGAAACCGCCTAAACCACGCCCACACATCTCCAACAGAACAAACCCCCCCCACACACACACCCCTCACTCCACCCTCACCCAATCAGCAGTGGCCCTGCATCATATACCTCACACACCCACACCTTACTCTATCCACACCCAATCAGCAGCGACGACAGCACGATTAGGACACGCCCACTTGCCGAAACCCTGACAATGCCTTGACGCACCTGGCGGACAGGTACAAGGTACACCGCCATGGAAGCTCCCTACACCCGATGCGACGGAGTACAGTAAGGGCGCTGTCACCCCCATTATCATCACACACACCCCGGCACTACCGCCCCCATCATCATCACACAGACCCCGACTTTAACGTCCCCATCATCCCCGCACACACCCCGGCACTACCGCCCCCATCATCCCCGCACACACCCAGGCACCAATGCCCCCATCATCCCCGCATACACCAAGGCATTACCGCCCCCATCATCCCCGCACACACCCCGGCACTACCGCCCCTATCATCCCCGCACACACCCCGGCACTACCGCCCCATCATCCATCATCCCCGCACACACCCCGACACTACCGCCCCCATCATCCCCACACACACACTGGCACTTCCACCCCCATCATCCCCGCACACACCCCAGCACTACCACCCCCATCATTCGTGCACACACCCCGGCACTACCGCCCCCATCATTCCCGCACACAACCTGGCACTACCGCCCCCATATCCCCACACACACACCCAGGCACCACCGCCCCCATCATCCTCGCACACACCCCGGCACTACCACCCCATCATCAACAGCACACACCCAGGCAATAATGCCCCCATCATCCCCGCATACACCAAGGCACTACTACCCCCATCATCCCCGCACACACCCCGGCACTACTGTCCCTATCATCCCCGCACACACCCCGGCACTACCGCCCCTATCATCCCCGCACACACCCCGGCACTACCGCCCCATCATCCATCATCCCTGCACACACCCCGACACTACCGCCCCCATCATCCCCACACACACACCGGCACTTCCACCCCCATCATCCCCGCACACACCCCAGCACTACCACCCCCATCATTCGTGCACACACCCCGGCACTACCGCCCCCATCATTCCCGCACACAACCTGGCACTACCGCCCCCATATCCCCACACACACACCCAGGCACTACCGCCCCCATCATCCTCGCACACACCCCGGCACTACCACCCCATCATCAACAGCACACACCCAGGCAATAATGCCCCCATCATCCCCGCATACACCAAGGCACTACTACCCCCATCATCCCCGCACACACCCCGGCACTACTGTCCCTATCATCCCCGCACACACCCCGGCACTACCGCCCCTATCATCCCCGCACACACCCCGGCACTACCGCCCCATCATCCATCATCCCTGCACACACCCCGACACTACCGCCCCCATCATCCCCACACACACACCGGCACTTCCACCCCCATCATCCCCGCACACACCCCAGCACTACCACCCCCATCATTCGTGCACACACCCCGGCACTACCGCCCCCATCATTCCCGCACACAACCTGGCACTACCGCCCCCATATCCCCACACACACACCCAGGCACTACCGCCCCATCATCCTCGCACACACCCCGGCACTACCACCCCATCATCAACAGCACACACCCAGGCAATAATGCCCCCATCATCCCCGCATACACCAAGGCACTACTACCCCCATCATCCCCGCACACTCCCCGGCACTACTGTCCCTATCATCCCCGCACACACCCCGGCACTACCGCCCCTATCATCCCCGCACACACCCCGGCACTACCGCCCCATCATCCATCATCCCTGCACACACCCCGACACTACCGCCCCCATCATCCCCACACACACACCGGCACTAACACCCCCATCATCCCCGCACACACCCCGGCACTACTGCCCCTATCATCCGCGCACACACCTCGGCACTACCGCCCCCATCATCACCGCACACATCGCCACTTCCACCCCCATCATCCCGGCACACACCCCGGCACTACCACCCCCATCATCCCCGCACACACCCCGACACTACCGCCACCATCATCCCCACACACACCCCGGCACTACCGCCCCCATCATCACCGCACACACACCAGCACTTCCACCCCCATTATCCCCGCACACACCCTGACACTACCACCCCCATCATCACCACACACACCCCAGCACTACCGCCCCCATCATCCCTGCACACACCCCGGCACTACTGCACCCATCATCACCATACAAACCACGGCATTACCGCACCCATCATCACCGCACACACCCCAGCACTACCGCAACCATCATCACCGCACACACCCCGGCACTACCGCACCCATCATCACCGCACCCATCATCACCGCACACACACCGCACTACCGCACTCATAATCACCGCATACATGCAGGCATTACCACAGTGATGTCCCAGCTGACAGTACGACTCCCTTCAGTTTCTGTGTGGATCTCACAGGAGTGGCGGTGTTCTACGGCTGCTCCTGTCAGCTTCCGATGTAGCAGTGCTGGATGCATCACGGGACCTCGCCGTCCTGGAGGGGTATTTGGAGATTCAATAAAGTGGTGAAAGAGGGTGTTTTTTTGTCTTTTATTCCAAATAAAGTATTTTTTTCGGGTGTATGTGTTTATTTACTTTAACTTACAGGTTAATCATGGAATTTGTCTCATAGACGCCTGCCATGATTTACCTAGGACTTAGTGGCAGCTATGGGCTGCCATTAACTCCTTATTACCCCGATTTCCACCAGACCAGGGCAATTCGGGATGAGCCGGGTAGAGTCCTGGGACTGTCGCATCTAATGGATGCAGCAATTCCGGGTGGCTGCTGGCTGATATTTTTAGGCTGGGGGGCTCCCCACAACGTGGGGCTCCCCATCCTGAGAATACCAGCCTTCAGCTGTGTGGCTTTATCTTGGCTAGTATCAAAATTAAGGGGGACCACACGCTGTTTTTTCAATTATTTATTTATTTATTATCCTGCATGATATAGACCCGCCCACCGGTGGCTGTGATTGGTTGCAGTGAGACAGCTGTCACTCAGCCTTGGGGCGGGTCTGACTGCAACCAATCATAGGCGCCGGTGGGCGGGGGAAGCAGTGAATACTAGATGGAATAATGCTAATAATAATGCGGCTGGCATTTTCAAAAGCAGGAAAAGTAGCCAGAGCAGTGTGACAGCTGTCCAGCGCCACGCCGGTGATAGGTGAGTAGGAGAGAGGGGGTGAGAGGGGGGAGAGAGACCAGGAGTGATTTTTAATGATTTAGATCATTCTGCTGGACATGCTGAGCATGCGCAGTAGAACATGATGGAATCCGTCAGCGGATTCCGCCGCTTAGTGGATTGCAGCGGAATCCGCCCCATAGGCAATCATTAGACACCTTGGCGGATTCTAACGGAATCCGTCAAGGTGCGTTATTTTAACGACCCAAAAAACGCTACATGCAGCATTCCCTCCATCTGATGCTGCATCAAACTAACGACTCAGCGTTGTCCAGCGGATGGAATGCAGACACTTGCGTTATGGTGCATCATCAATACAAGCCTATGGAGAATAATGCAGTGTGTTAACGGACTGCGCTATTCTCCATAGCGGCAGATTGCGCTGAACGCAAGTGTGAAAGCGCCCTAAGCCTTGACTCACAGGAGGCCCCAAAGTGCAGGTCAGTGACCCAACTACGCCACATAGACACAGAGGGACGGGAACCGGAGGAGACGCAGCTGCGGCATCGCAGGGCTTCCCCGCGCCACAGAGACACAGAGGATGGACAAGGACTGGAGGAGACGCAGCTACGGCATCGCAGGGTTTCCCCACGCCACAGAGACACACAGAGGGACGGGGACCGGAGGAGACACAGCTGCGGCATAGCAAGGCTTCCCCATGCCACAGAAACACATAGAGGGAAAGGGACAGGAGGAGACACAGCTGCGGCGCACTAGGAACCCAGCACTCCGGGACACAGCTCTACCACTAACCAACGATAAATGCGGGGGAAGCAAATGGCTACTTAAATATTAACACTGCTGTGAATGTTAAGGAGCCGCTCATTACTATTCATGAGCCCCTGATTACTATTCATGAGCGGCTACTTAACATTCACTGCAGTGTTAATATTTAAGTAGCCAACATTCGTCGGTGGTTAGTGGGAGAGCTGTGTCCCGGAGTGCTCATAAGTAGAGTTGAGCGCGGTTCGTGGTTCGTGGTTCTCCAGTTCTAGGCTCGAGTGATTTTTGGGCTGTTCGAGATCGAACTAGAACTCGAGCTTTTTGCTAAAAGCTCGATAGTTCTAGATATATTCGAGAACGGTTCTAGCAGCAAAAAGCAGGGCTTTTTACAGCTACAGTGTGCAGGAGCCATCGCTGGCAGCCTGCCACAAGCTGGTAACCAAGATAAACATCGGGTATCCAAGCAAAGCGCTTTGGTTAGTAACCCGATGTTTATCTTAGTTACGTGCAGGAAGCCCACACTTTCCCGCTCAGCTCGCTCCACCCCCTCCTGCCCGCGGCATGTACACATACATACACAAACACACACACACACACACATCCACCTCCCCCCCCCCTCCCCTCCCCTCCCCTCCCCCCGCCCGCCCGCCCGCTCGCTCGCTCGGCTTACCTGCGGTGATGAAGTCCCGCCATCCCGACCTCAGCGCTGTCACTGTCCTCCATGGCCGCTGCTTGTCACATCACCTATCGCTTCCGACCCGAGACTGACACTGGCGGTGACGTCACGGACCTCTCGCGATACTTGCTGTGAAGGCGCCGGTCATTGACCTCAGTGACAGGGGCTGTCAGTGTGCTGGAGATCAGCGCAGGTAATGTACCTCGCTGACAGCAGCACTTGTCACCCCCCTGCAGTGACCTGGGCTGACCCATTGATGTTAGCTCAGGTCACTGCACTGCTCTCCCAGCCAATGGGGAACATCCTGCTCTTCATTGACTGGGACAGTGTGGATCGTCATGGCAACCCCTTGGATTACACCAGACCTGGATTTGTTTTTCAATCTAATAAATTGGTTAAAGAGGGAATGTTTTGGGGAGTGTTTTTTCAAATAAAAATGTGTTTGTCGTCTATTTTTTTTTTATTACTGACTGGGTTGGTGATGTCGGGTATCTGATAGATGCCTGACCTCACCAACCCCAGGGCTTGATGCCAGGTGACATTACACATCTGGTATTAACCCCAAATATTACCCCGTTTGCCACCGCACCAGGGCGCGGGATGAGCTGGGGCAAAGCACCAGGATTGGCGCATCTAATGGATGCGCCACTTCTGGGGCGGCTGCGGCCTGCTATTTTTAGGCTGGGGAGATTCCAATAACCATGGACCTCCCTAGTCTGAGAATATCAGGCCCCAGCTGTCTGCTTTACCTTGGCTGGTGATCCAATTTTGGGGGACCCCTACGTGGTTTTTTTTTAAATTATTTATTTAATTTAAAATAACAGCGTGGGGTGCCCTCAGTTTTGGATTACCAGCCAAGGTGAGGTTGCCAGCTGTGGTCTGCAGGCTGCAGCCGTCTGCTTTACCCTAGCTGGCTACAAAACTAGGGGGAACCCTATGTCATTTTTTTTTCATTTTTTTGGCTAAATACAAAGCTAAGCACCCCTTAGTGCCACATGAAAGGTACCAAAGGGTGTTCCACTTTTTCTCCATTTTTTTCTCCACTTTCTCTCCACTTTTTCTCCACTTTTTCTCCATTTTTTTCTCCACTTATTCTCCACTTTTTCTCCTCTTATTCTCCACTTTTTCTCCACTTTTTCTCCACTTTTTCTCCTCTTATTCTCCACTTTTTCTCCACTTTTTCTCCACTTTTTCTCCATTTTTTTCTCCACTTTCTCCACTTTTTCTCCACTTTTTTCTCCACTTTTTCTCCTCTTATGCTCCACTTTTTCTCCTCTTAATCTCCACTTTTTCTCCACTTTTTCTCCACTTTTTCTCCACTTTTTTCTCCACTTTTTCTCCTCTTATGCTCCACTTTTTCTCCACTTTTTCTCCACTTTTTCTCCACTTTTTCTCCACTTTTTCTCCACTTTTTCTCCTCTTAATCTCCACTTTTTCTCCTCTTATGCTCCACTTTTTCTCCACTTTTTCTCCACTTTTTCTCCACGTTTTCTCCACTTTTTTCTCCACTTTTTCTCCTCTTAATCTCTACTTCTTCTCCACTTTTTCTCCACTTTTTCTCCACTTTTTTCTCCACTTTTTCTCCTCTTAATCTCCACTTTTTCTCCACTTTTTCTCCACTTTTTCTCCACTTTTTCTCCACTTTTTCTCCACTTTTTCTCCTCTTAATCTCCACTTTTTCTCCTCTTATGCTCCACTTTTTCTCCACTTTTTCTCCACTTTTTCTCCACGTTTTCTCCACTTTTTTCTCCACTTTTTCTCCTCTTATGCTCCACTTTTTCTCCACTTTTTCTCCACTTTTTCTCCACGTTTTCTCCACGTTTTCTCCACTTTTTTCTCCACTTTTTCTCCTCTTATGCTCCACTTTTTCTCCACTTTTTCTCCACTTTTTCTCCTCTTAATCTCCACTTTTTCTCCACTTTTTCTCCACTTTTTCTCCACTTTTTCTCCACTTTTTCTCCACTTTTTTCTCCACTTTTTCTCCACTTTTTCTCCTCTTATGCTCCACTTTTTCTCCACTTTTTCTCCACTTTTTCTCCACTTTTTCTCCTCTTATGCTCCACTTTTTCTCCACTTTTTCTCCACTTTTTCTCCTCTTATGCTCCACTTTTTCTCCACTTTTTCTCCACTTTTTTCTCCACTTTTTCTCCTCTTATGCTCCACTTTTTCTCCACTTTTTCTCCACTTTTTCTCCTCTTATGCTCCACTTTTTCTCCACTTTTTCTCCACTTTTTCTCCATTTTTTTCTCCACTTATTCTCCACTTTTTCTCCTCTTATTCTCCACTTTTTCTCCACTTTTTCTCCACTTTTTCTCCTCTTATTCTCCACTTTTTCTCCACTTTTTCTCCACTTTTTCTCCATTTTTTTCTCCACTTTCTCCACTTTTTCTCCACTTTTTTCTCCACTTTTTCTCCTCTTATGCTCCACTTTTTCTCCTATTAATCTCCACTTTTTCTCCTCTTATGCTCCACTTTTTCTCCACTTTTTCTCCACTTTTTCTCCACGTTTTCTCCACTTTTTTCTCCACTTTTTCTCCTCTTATGCTCCACTTTTTCTCCACTTTTTCTCCACTTTTTTCTCCACTTTTTCTCCTCTTATGCTCCACTTTTTCTCCACTTTTTCTCCTCTTATTCTCCACTTTTTCTCCACTTTTTCTCCACTTTTTCTCCTCTTATTCTCCACTTTTTCTCCACTTTTTCTCCATTTTTTTCTCCACTTTCTCCACTTTTTCTCCACTTTTTTTCCTCTTATGCTCCACTTTTTCTCCTCTTAATCTCCACTTTTTCTCCACTTTTTCTCCACTTTTTCTCCACTTTTTTCTCCACTTTTTCTCCTTTTATGCTCCACTTTTTCTCCACTTTTTCTCCACTTTTTCTCCTCTTAATCTCCACTTTTTCTCCTCTTATGCTCCACTTTTTCTCCACTTTTTCTCCACTTTTTCTCCACGTTTTCTCCACTTTTTTCTCCACTTTTTCTCCTCTTATGCTCCACTTTTTCTCCACTTTTTCTCCACTTTTTCTCCACTTTTTCTCCACGTTTTCTCCACGTTTTCTCCACTTTTTTCTCCACTTTTTCTCCTCTTATGCTCCACTTTTTCTCCTCTTATGCTCCACTTTTTCTCCACTTTTTCTCCACTTTTTCTCCACGTTTTCTCCACTTTTTTCTCCACTTTTTCTCCTCTTATGCTCCACTTTTTCTCCACTTTTTCTCCACTTTTTCTCCTCTTATGCTCCACTTTTTCTCCACTTTTTCTCCACTTTTTTCTCCACTTTTTCTCCTCTTATGCTCCACTTTTTCTCCACTTTTTCTCCTCTTATTCTCCACTTTTTCTCCACTTTTTCTCCTTTTATTCTCCACTTTTTCTCCACTTTTTCTCCACTTTTTCTCCATTTTTTTCTCCACTTTCTCCACTTTTTCTCCACTTTTTTTCCTCTTATGCTCCACTTTTTCTCCTCTTAATCTCCACTTTTTCTCCACTTTTTCTCCACTTTTTCTCCACTTTTTTCTCCACTTTTTCTCCTTTTATGCTCCACTTTTTCTCCACTTTTTCTCCACTTTTTCTCCTCTTAATCTCCACTTTTTCTCCTCTTATGCTCCACTTTTTCTCCACTTTTTCTCCACTTTTTCTCCACGTTTTCTCCACTTTTTTCTCCACTTTTTCTCCTCTTATGCTCCACTTTTTCTCCACTTTTTCTCCACTTTTTCTCCACTTTTTCTCCACGTTTTCTCCACGTTTTCTCCACTTTTTTCTCCACTTTTTCTCCTCTTATGCTCCACTTTTTCTCCTCTTATGCTCCACTTTTTCTCCACTTTTTCTCCACGTTTTCTCCACTTTTTTCTCCACTTTTTCTCCTCTTATGCTCCACTTTTTCTCCACTTTTTCTCCACTTTTTCTCCACTTTTTCTCCACGTTTTCTCCACGTTTTCTCCACTTTTTTCTCCACTTTTTCTCCTCTTATGCTCCACTTTTTCTCCACTTTTTCTCCACTTTTTCTCCTCTTAATCTCCACTTTTTCTCCACTTTTTCTCCACTTTTTCTCCTCTTATTCTCCACTTTTTCTCCACTTTTTCTCCACTTTTTCTCCTCTTATGCTCCACTTTTTCTCCTCTTAATCTCCACTTTTTCTCCACTTTTTCTCCACTTTTTCTCCACTTTTTTCTCCACTTTTTCTCCTCTTATGCTCCACTTTTTCTCCACTTTTTCTCCACTTTTTCTCCACTTTTTCTCCACGTTTTCTCCACGTTTTCTCCACTTTTTTCTCCACTTTTTCTCCTCTTATGCTCCACTTTTTCTCCACTTTTTCTCCACTTTTTCTCCTCTTAATCTCCACTTTTTCTCCACTTTTTCTCCACTTTTTCTCCTCTTATTCTCCACTTTTTCTCCACTTTTTCTCCACTTTTTCTCCATTTTTTTCTCCACTTTCTCCACTTTTTCTCCACTTTTTTCTCCACTTTTTCTCCTCTTATGCTCCACTTTTTCTCCTCTTAATCTCCACTTTTTCTCCACTTTTTCTCCACTTTTTCTCCACGTTTTCTCCACGTTTTCTCCACTTTTTTCTCCACTTTTTCTCCTCTTATGCTCCACTTTTTCTCCACTTTTTCTCCACTTTTTCTCCTCCTAATCTCCACTTTTTCTCCACTTTTTTCTCCACTTTTTCTCCTCTTATGCTCCACTTTTTCTCCACTTTTTCTCCACTTTTTCTCCACTTTTTCTCCACTTTTTCTCCTCTTAATCTCCACTTTTTCTCCTCTTATGCTCCACTTTTTCTCCACTTTTTCTCCACGTTTTCTCCACTTTTTTCTCCACTTTTTCTCCTCTTATGCTCCACTTTTTCTCCACTTTTTCTCCACTTTTTCTCCTCTTATGCTCCACTTTTTCTCCACTTTTTCTCCACTTTTTTCTCCACTTTTTCTCCTCTTATGCTCCACTTTTTCTCCACTTTTTCTCCACTTTTTCTCCACTTATGCTCCACTTTTTCTCCACTTTTTCTCCACTTTTTTCTCCACTTTTTCTCCTCTTAATCTCCACTTTTTCTCCTTTTTTTCTCCACTTTTTCTCCACTTTTTCTCCACTTTTTCTCCACTTTTTTCTCCACTTTTTCTCCACTTTTTCTCCTCTTATGTTCCACTTATTCTCCACTTTTTCTCCACTTTTTCTCTACTTTTTCTATGGTCGGTCTACCCATTAGCTCTGCCATGCATAGTGTAGCTCTACACCTACTGCACATGTTACTTTATGATTGACATCTCTTTCGTACCAGAGCTGTCTAAGCCTACTCTGACCCCATATTTGTCATTACTATATTGTCCTTGTACTGTATTATGACATTTGTATCATGTGTTTCATTTCTTGCTGTGTTGCAATTTTTTTGCTGCATCCCAATTGTACCTCTACATTGTTCGAGTTTATGTTATTGTTCTCTCACTCTTATGTGATACTGATTATTGTCATTTTTCATGATTACATGCAGATAAGTCCAATCTGACGAAGGCTCAGGCCGAAACGTCATTTGTAACTTGTTTTGGACAAAAACATATATGCTTATGAAAAAAAAATTTTCTTAATACGGACCAATAAAGAGTGATTTTGCATTACTATCCGTTGTGACTTACTGACTTAGTCTGGGAGATATAGAGTGCCGAGGTTACTCACTAATTTTATCTATTATTACCTCTGAGCACCTATATACCAGTGAGCAGAGCTTCCTCTACAGTAGTTCTCCTGATTAGGCATGCCCTTACCTCATGAGCAGGGCATTGCAGCTTTGGTAGCAACCATTACGACATGGACTCTGCTGCTGTGGACCCGGGGAGAGTGAGTGCAGATTCATTGCACCCACACTCCTCACATGAAGGGTCCGCACTCCTAGAAAATGGGGGATACGTTCCCTGAGTGTCTCCCCCCCATATTCTAGACGGTCCAGAGTCGTCGTGGGACCCCTTTATTTTTTTTCTTACAATAAATTGGTGAAAGAGGAAATGTTTTGGGGACTGTTTTTTCAAATAAATTTCTTTTGTCGATTTTTTGTTTTTCTTAGTACTGACAGTTTATGATGTTGGGTATCTAATAGACGCCATGACATCACAAACTGCTGGGCTTGATCTCAGGTGACTTTACAGCTAGTATCAACCCGATTTATTACCCCGTTTGCCACTGCACCAGGGCACGGGATGAGCTGGGGTGAAGCGCCAGGATTGGCGCATCTAGTGGATGCGCCACGTCTGGGGTGCCTGCGGCCTGCTATTTTTAGGCTGTGAAGGCCCAATAACTATGGACCTTCCCACCCTGAGAATACCAGACCACAGCTGTCCGCTTTACCTTGGCTGGTGATCCAATTTGGGGGGTCCCCTACTTTTATTGTGTAATTATTAATATTTATAAAATAATTATAAAAAAGAGCCTGAGGGGACCTCCACATTGGATCCCCAACCACAGTAAAGCTGCCAGCTGTGGTTTTCAGGCTACAGCCGTCTGCTTTACCCTAGCTGGCTATCAAAAATGGGGGGACCCAACGTAATTTTTTTTTTTTAACTATTTTTTAAATAGAAAAAATTAATGGGCTTCCCTGTATTTTGATTGCCAACCAAGGTAACGGCAGGCAGATGGGGGTGGCAACCCATAGCTGTCTGCTTTATCTGCGCTGAGAATCAAAAATACCGCGGAGCGCTATGTCATTTTTTTAAAGATTTATTTTTACAGCACTGTGATGTCCAGCAATCAAAATACAGGGAAGCCCATTTTATTTTTAGTTATTTAAATAAATAATTAAAAAAAATATATGTTAGCTCCCACTGCATTTTTTGTATTGCTAGCTAAGGGTAATCCAAGCAGCTACTGGCTGCTAACCCCCACTGCTTGGTGTTACCTTCACTGGCAATGGAAAATCCAGGGAAGCATTTTTTTTTTTTTTGCCAAAAAGCTACAAAAAAAGGACGTGAGCTTCGCCATATTTTTGTATGCTAGCCAGGTATAGCAGGCAGGTGCTGGAAGAGTTGGATACAGCGCCAGAAGATGGCGCTTCTATGAAAATGCCATTTTCTGAGGTGGCTGCAGACTGCAATTCGCAGCAGTGGGGCCCAGAAAGCTCAGGCCAACCGGTGGTGCGGATTCCAATCCCAGCTGCCTAGTTGTACCTGGCTGGACACAAAAATGGGGCAAAGCCTACGTCATTTGTTTTCTAATTATTTCATGAAATTCATGAAATAATAAAAAAAGGGCTTCCCTTTATTTTTGGTTCCCAGCCGGGTACAAATAGGCAACTGGGGGTTGGGGGCAGCCGTACCTGCCTGCTGTACCTGGCTAGCATACAAAAATATGGCGAAGCCACATAATTTTTTCAGGGGGCAAAAAACTTCTGCATACAGTCCTGGATGGAGTATGCTGAGCCTTGTAGTTCTGCAGCTGCTGTCTGTCTGTATGGAGAAGAGCAGACAGCAGCTGCAGAACTACAAGGCTCAGCATACTCCATCCAGGACTGTATGCAGAAGTTTTTTGCCCACCAAAAAAATGACGTGGGCTTCGCCATATTTTTGTATGCTAGCCAGGTACAGCTGGCAGCCACGGGCTGCCTCCAACCCCCAGTTGCCTATTTGTACCCGGCTGGGAACCAAAAATATAGGGAAGCCCGTTTTTTTTAATTATTTCACTTATTTCATGAAATAATTAAAAAACAAATGACGTGGGCTTCGCCCTATTTTTGTGTCCAGCCGGGTACAACTAGGCAGCTGGGGATTGGAATCCGCAGCACAGGTTAGCCCGAGGTTTGTGGGCGCCTCTGCTGCGGATTTCAGTCCGCAGCCGTCCCAGAAAATGGCGCTCTCATAGAAGCGCCATCATCTGGCGCTGTATCCAACTCTTCCAACAGCCCTGGAGCCGGGTGGCTTGTTGGGTAATCATGAGTTAATACTGGCTTTGTTTTACCAGCCAGTATTAAGCCAGAGATTCTTAATGTCAGGCACGTTTGACCCGGCCATTAAGAATCTCCAATAAAGGGTTAAAAAAAGACACCACACAGAGAAAAAATACTTTAATAGAAATAAATACACAGACACATTAGAGACTCCATCTTTATTACCCCTGTCAGCCCTCCACGATCCTGCTCTTCTGTCTTCTTTCTTTCTAGTGTAGTAGTAGTGACGATTGTAGTGAGGGGCATCACTTGGGGCTGGGGAACCTCCATCCTAACTACAATGCTCACTACAATCGGGAAGCAGCGTGCAGCCTTCACTCCGTGAGTGATCACTGCTGGCTGCTAGCGGTAACGCTGACAGACGCGTTACCATAGCAACGGTGCTCCCGGAGCCGCGGTTATCGGTGACGTCACCGCTAACTGCATTGCTATGGCAACGGTGATCTCCGTTAATGACCGGCTGTGTCAGCCGGTCCCTAACAGAACGGGGAGTCGACCGTGTGCTAGAGCATGTCGCCGGTACACGGCGATACACATATGTGCACCGTGTACCGGAGAGATGCACTCGCAGGTCCTACATGACGTGTCATAGTCATGTGACCAGTCTGTAGCCAATGAGATAACAGCCACGTGACTGGTCACATGGCTATTTTGACGTCACGATAGGTCCTGCTTCTCTGCTGGCAGTGCAGGTCACCGGGAGGATTCAGCGATCATCGGATGGAATAGCGGCAGGAGACAGAGTGCAGAAGGGATCGCGAGGACCGGTAAGTGTTATGGCAATGTTTATTAACTGTTTGTGTACATTTATAATGCATTTTTATGTGTTTGTGATTGCCTCCCATTATAGCCTATACGTTCGAGTTCGGTTCGTCGAACGTTCGACGAACCGAACTCGAACGGGACCCCCGTTCGGCGAACCGGCCTCGAGCCGAACCGGGACCGGTTCGCTCATCTCTACTCATAAGCCAATCGTTACTATTCATGGCCAGCGGGAAATGAAGACACACACACACACAATACGACTTCCACACAGCCCAACACAAACACACACACACACACCGGCACACACAAACCACCACGCACACACACCGCCACGCACACAGACACACACACAACCCCGCTCATATCAAACGCACCCCCCACACACGCACAACCACTCACACACGGGCGCACACACACACAGCCACACACAAACACCCCCGCACACTCACATTACCCCACATTCACATGCCCCCAGTCACACACCACGGCCCACAGACAAATACACACACACCGCACAACCCCTCCCACAACACACACATCGCCCCACATACGCACCGCAACACAACGCAATACACACACACCATGCAACACAAACACCGCCCTACACAGACACCCACATACCAGGATGGGGGCCATACAAAGATGGAGACTATACTAGGATGGGACACAGACCAGGATGCTGCATACACAAGGATCCTGCCTATACCATGATGGGGCCACATACCAGGATGGGGCCACATACCAGCATCAACCCACATACCAGGATGAGGGCCATACAAGGATGGAGACTATACCCGGATGGCTATTTACATCTTTATGTTAAACAATCACAATTTTTAAACAATAAAATGTATCTTTGACATAAAATATACTGTGCCTTCCTTCCATTATTAGTCAAAAATCATACATTAACTACACAATAAATTCTAGAATGCCCGATGTGTTAGAATCGGGCCACCATCTAGCATGTATATAATAGACATTGTATGAAAAGTTCACAGAATAAAGCTATGTTAATTAATATATAAAAAGAACATTCTTTGGGTTAATTCCCTTTGGGGGAATTTCTATTCAATGTTAAAATCCAAAATAATTACCTTAATAGAAATTGTCTTTGAAAATCTCCTCCCCTTTTTGATCATTTTACTTTTTCCAGACCATAGAATTTCTAGCACCATAAGAATATATTGTTTTAACTCTATTGAAAATCAACTATAATCTAAATTAAATCGTATCAATTGTAAAGCTAAATAATGAGGGATGACAGAGTAAAGATTTTTAACATCACAGGTGAAAAAGGAGAAGACAGCTTTCTCTTTTTTCACCTGTGATGTTAAAAATCTTTACGCTATCATCCCTCATAGTTTAGCTATACAATATATTCTTATGATGCTGGAATATCTTTTACATCACAATTATTTTATGTTTGATTCCAAATTTTATTTGGAAATTGAGAGTGCCCCAATGGGCTCAACATTTTCCCCATCTTTAGAAATATATTATAGATCCTGGTAGGAGGAGGAATTTGTCTATAACAGTGATAACTTATTACTGGATTATGTACTCTGGTACGGTTGCTACATGGATGACCTACTCTTTGTTTGGTTTGTCCATTATAATTTACATCATTTTGCCCCAGTTTACAGGTCCCCGTTTTGGACCTGCATCTGATAGGTGATGCTTCTACAGGAAAAGTCCACATATCACTCTTTAGGAAGGATATGTCAGGTAACAGAATTTTACAATCTATGAGCTGCCATATCATAAAAGCAATCCCTTGTGGGGAATTCATTTATGCAAGATGTCTATGTTTGATGATGGCACTTTTCTTCAGGAGGGTGCGTTCATCAAAGCCAGACTTATTAAGAGAGGATACAATAACAAACTGATAGGAACTGCCTTTGTCATGCCTGTGACCTACTCGCAATTTCATACTCACTCGGCATCATTCTGTGCATTCCCAGCTTGTTGAGCACTCCCAGCTTTGCTGTATCATCCTGTTTGGAGACTTTTCTCCTTATTATAGAGACTATACTCTGCTGAAATTTATAGGATTGAGTTCAGCCGCGCTGGCCAATTCCCTAGCAACACGTGCCATATTAGACTGCCTCTCCCTCCACTCTGGTCTCTGACCTTTTATTTAGTTATTTTCTGTTTGCTTACAAGCTATGTTCTCTTTTGTCTGTCCATCAGTGCTGTATTATCTCTCATCCTGTTAGCCTGTTTAGCTCTGTCTGTCTGGTCAATCTATTTTTGTCTCAGCTTGTTCTATCCTGTTTTTGCCCTAGCTTTCTCTTGTTCTTTCCTGACCTCTCATCTTTAGTCCTTATCTGTTTCCTGTACCTTTGCTGTTTGTCCCATCCTCATGCTGTCTGCACATGCCTCTGGATTCTGCATATCATTTCCTGCCTGACTCTTCAATTAGCTGCTGCAGGCTTGGGGACTGCCCTGGAATGGTACTTGGTGACTACCTGCAACTCAGCCTATCCTCATCACAAGAGGCTCCAGTGAAGACCAGGTAGTTGCTTAATCACACCTCTCCAGGGTAATCCCAGGTCCCATGGTGCAGTGGGTCCACATAACCTACCCCTCATAGTAAGGTCAGACCATGGACCTCACTGACAGACTCATTAGCTTTTTTTTGTTGGAACCATGTATCTAAGGCCATGTTTTTGAGCTCATGTATCTGAGCCCATCTATTTGAACCTGTGTCAGAGCCTGTCTGTTGGGCTGCAGAATATCTTCTGTGGTTCAGCGACCTTATCTGGCTATACATTCTGGTCAGCAGTGCTTGTGATCTCCGGAGTCTTTTCTGATTCCCATCCCTAGCCTTGTTACCTTCTGTCTCAGTACGTTTTTGTTTCCAAATTGTCTGTCTGGCTACATGCAGCTTTTAGGGTTGCCAGACTTCCATTTGCTCCAGATATCCTTTTGCTCACTGCTTTCAGGTACCTTTTATGTATTTCTGTTTTATTGTTATTGGAAACTTTGACAGCCTTGATATTTTGCTCTCCGTGCTCCTGCCAGTCCCAAACTCATTGGGTTTTTTTTTCCATTTGTCTGGCCAATGTTGGAGGGGGTGTAAGGTAGTGGGGTGTACTGTCATGCTTGTGACCAACACATGTCTTCATAGTCATTATGGGCATCGTCCTGTGTATAGCCAGCTTGCTTAGCATTCCAACTTCTGCTGTATCCTCCTGTCTGAAGACTCTCCTGCTTGCTAGAGGATGGCGTTGCCATACTCTGCTGAAATTTTTATAATTGTTTCCAGCAGAGTTTAGTTTCACTGGCCAATCCTCTGCCAGCAGGTGCCAAATTAGACTTTAACAATTTATATGCTGGTGCGGTACGACATTTTGTTGCGACACATAAGGCAGACATCTCTAATTTAAAATTCTGTCTGGAAAAGGTGGAATAACCAAAAAAGGGCCTCTATTATGCGAAGCATTTTTGATTTTAACATTTGATATAAAGTTCCCAAAGGGAATACACTCAAAAATTAATGTTTTTTTTATATATTAATTAATATGGATTTATGCTATGAGTGTTATGTGCAATGTCTTTTATACACATATTCTTCTATTTTACATATTCTGATAGTTTCTATACAACAATGTGACTGGTTTGGATGTACTTAAATTTGATTGGTTCCCTTGGTTTTAAAATGAGGCTCAGATGATTATGCGTTAGACTACGGCTAATTGCATTTACTGCCAGATACACGTCAGTTTTACAGATGTTTATGGATACATTCTTTTTTCTATATTTTTTATTAAAATAATGTATTTTTGATATGGGGTGGTGGGACTCCAACCTTCCTATTTTATTGCATGTGTACATAGTGTTTCATGGGCCTTCAACTTTGAAGAAACCAAACAATTTGTAATAGTTGTGGAGCTCTGATCTATAAGCCAATCACATTCAAGATTATTTCTCAATTTTAGAAATGAGCGATCCTGATCGAGAAAGATCGGAAAATGTTAAAAATGTTAAAATCATACGATCTTTGGCCAGATCAGATCGGGATTAGACATCTGATCAATTACCACAAAAGTCGGTGATCTTGCTAAGGATCGATAAATGTTTGGAATGCAAAAATCAACCTCTCCCTGCCCATCACAGCAATGTCAAGTATTGGCATGGCTGTGATTGGCATCTGTAAAAAAAAAGGAAGCGAAAGGATTAAAGCAATACATACTTACTGAGTCTCCACCTTGGCTGCAGTGCTACTTCTAGGTCTGATAATTATCCCTAATGCATATTCAATGCTTTCTCTGGCCACCAGCATCTCTGATTTTCTTCAGTCAGACCCCGCACCCAGACAGTGTTTGTGATTGGTTGAAATCACAGAAGCTGTGTGCAGGTCTCTATTGTGGTATAAAATAATTAAATAAATAAAACAATTGGCATAGGGTCCCCCATATATTGATGCCAGCACAGATAAAGTCCATTGCTACAGGCTGCAGCCTCCAGCTGTGTGCTTAGCTTGGCTGTGTATCAAAAAAGGAGGAAGTACATGTGGCTTTTTTTTTAAAACTATTTAAATAAATAATTTTAAAAAAATGGCATGTGGTCTCCCATAATTTTGATACCCAGCCATGATAAAGCTGACAGCTAGGGGCTGGTACTCTCAGGCTGGGGAGACCCTTGCTTACTGAGCCCCCCAGTCTAAAAATAGCAGCCTGCAGCTGGCCAGATTTCTACATCCATTAGATGTATTAATCATGGGAGGCATCTATGAGAACCTGCATTACTAATCTGTAAGTAAAAATAAGCACAAACACCAAAAAAATCATTTATTTGAAATAAAATGCAAAAAACCCTCCCTCTTTCACCACTTTATTAACCCCCAAAAGACCCAGGTCCAACGTAATCCACATGAGATCCTACCAAGATTCCAGCTCTGCTACATCTGAACTAAAAGCGTGCGGCAATAAAACTGGTCAACATGCTGTAATTCCAGGCAGAGATTGAGCCACAGCAATTAGTGGTGAGGTCACTTAGGTTATTTGCAGTCACAGCTGGAGGTTCCCATGGCCTTCCACCTGTGACCACAGGTAACTTGACCTCAGGGGACCTCGATGATTCCAGGTTCACAGACCTGCATTTTCTGGTAGAAAACTGTATTTTTTGTCACGAGATGCAGATTTGGTGCTAAAATTGTTATATCCTTTTTACACCTCCTGGTAAAAAAATGAATCACTGCCGCATGAGGTATAACACAGTAGTGATGCAAATTTTTGCCAGGAGGTGTGGAGTGGGTGCAGGAATATGGCGTAAAAATTTCAGCACCAAATCTGCATCTCTTGGCAAAAAACACAGTTTTCAACCAGGAGATGCAGGTTTGTGAACTCAGTGAGAGTTCATTGAGGTCACCTAAGGTCAGGTTAACTGCAGTCATAGGTGGAGGGCCGTGGGAATCTCCAGCTGTGATCACAGCTAACCTAAATGACGTCACCCCTGATCACTGCAGCTCAGGCTCTGTCTGAAGTTACAACGTGTGGACAAGTTCTATGATTATGCGCTGTGCCTTTCATAACATAGCAGAGCTAGAATCATCATGGGACCTTGTATAGATTACGTCGGACCTGCAAGTGTGTTTTTATCGGTTAGTAATTGGTGAAAGAGTTAAGTCAAATGAAGGATTTTTTCGGTACTTGTGTTTATTTGTGTTTATTTATTTTCACTTACAGATTAGTAATGGGGGGTCTGATAGACTCCTCCCATTACTAATACAATACTTATTGACAGCTGTGAGCTGTGATAAACCCCTTATTATCCCGATTGCCACCACACCATGGCAATCAGGAAGAGCCAGGTAAAATGCCGGGACTGTCACATCTAATATATGCAACATTCCTGGGAGGCTGCAAGCTGCTATTTTTAGGCTGGGGGAGCCCTATAAGTATGGGACTCCACAGCCTGAGAATATCAGCTCCCAGCTCTTTGGCTTTATCTTGGCTGGCTATCAAAATTGGGGGGACCACACATCATTTTTTAAATTATTTATTTATTTAAATAATTTAAGAAAAAGTCGCATGCAGTTCCTCCTATTTTGATACACAGCCAAGATAAGCACATGGCTCGAGGCTGCAGCCTGTAGCCGTGGGCTTTATCTGTGCTGGTATCAAAACAGGGGCACTTTACACCAATTGTTTTATTTATTAATGTATCACCAATATAAGGACACAGACAGCGTTTGTGATTCCAACCAATCATAGACACAGTCTCAGAGGGTGGGTGCGTAGTCCAACGGCAGCCAATCATAGAGGTCGGTGGAATGATAAAGCAGTCACTATGCATTAAGGATAATTGTCTGATCCAGAAGTAGCACTGCAGCCGTGGGAACTCTAAGTTTGTACTGCTTTAACCCTTTTTTATCTTCTTTCTTTTACTGCCCCTTACACCACTTTACAACACATCACTTTAGCCTCCCATTGAATTTAATGGTTTCTGCTAGTATCGACGATCGTATCAGCTAGGATCAAGGATTCAATTAGTGATCTCAGATGGGCTTAGCGATTCTGAACCGATCCGATCCTTGGCAGGATTGCACATCTCTTCTCGGTTTGAACATGGTAGAACGCAACGCAATAGTTTTACACTACCGCTAGAAATATTAACCTCTATTGGCCATTTTTAAGTTGCATGTCCATGTATTGTTTCATGCATCCACAAGTTTAATATATGTAATAACCTGAACCTTAAAGGGCTATTACAATAATCCATAAGTCGTAACCTATCCATAGGATTGGTGCAAGGCTTGTGTCCCCATTCTCGTCCTATTCTACCCCGGCCACAAGACTGCTGGAAAGAAGAGGAAATGTAATTATTTTTTTCACATTTTGTTTTAATATGCAAAAAAACATCATATATGCAAAAAAAACGGAATGTGTAAATTCAGCATTATGTTGACAATATGATCACTAAACTATTTCATGTGAAATGACAACAATATTGGAACAGCAAAATATATCTATTTGTTTCTTAACAATTTTTTTCACTTTCTAAAAAATAGTTTTTTTAATCTTTAAATAACATGAAATATAAAGTCACTTATTACATTACACTTATCATATCCAGTGCCGTCTCATTTGATGATGGCATGACTCTTAACTGGCCCCATCAATTAGGTATATTGGCATTTATTGCTGCAGTTACAAAAAATGTTGGCAAAATTTCATGGATTTTTGCAATAATCCTTGATTTGACTACACTGTGTGCCTGTACTCCTAGATCTCTTTAATACATTTGTGCATGAGCTCTGTATTTTATATTTGTTTTTACTAAGTCACAATCAAAAGTGGATGTCAAATAAAAAGGGATGATTGTTAGTTTTCATTATATACAAGTATTTTCTGATTGCAAGGTTTATTTCTGTGTTCGTCTTTAAAAATGTATTCAAAATATCGACTAAAAATACAAATTTGAACGAGGTCTTGTCGATATATTAATAATTACATATATGTGTGTTGCTGGAGAGAACTTCTATGAAGTTTTATGCATGACAGTTCAGATTTAGGCCATTTGAAGAATCTTTGAGAATTTTCCTTGCATATATAGGCTGGAAGTAATAATAATGCAAAGGAGTCGATTTGATTCTATTTTCCAGTGGTTAGAGAATCAATTGTTTTTAAAAGATGAGCAAACTTCAAGGATCTGGCTATGGTCTTTGAGCTTGCCTTCTTGTAACTGAATCTTTACATCCCCGAGTGAATACATTTCAGGCATGGCCTCATGTTAATCGCAATTATCCACCTATGCCTCAGATTCCACCTGCACACAAAAGCTATTATTTCATGCAGAGAGCTTTAGCAATGCTTTTTACAGTATGTTTTATTCCTTGTTTCACAAAGTTACATATGTATTGTGCACAGCAAGTAGCTTTTCTGTTTTTACTATTAACTTCCATAGCCAGAGGCAAGTAAAGAAATCCTATTCTTTTTCTAGTTCATTATTGCATCATGTAACTTCAAATTGACTTGTTCTTTACCAGTGTTGCAATATTCTAGCAGCGGTATAAAGGATCACTGGAGCAAAATTTGAAATCTGATATGAACGATCTCTATAAAACCTATTGTGACTTATCCCAGAATGGCTTCTCTTATATAATGTGCTAATGTTAATGTGTGCTACTAATTTCCATTAACAATATGGACAGTTCTTTCAGTTTTACGGCAATTAGATGGTATATTCCTGATTCCAATAATATTTGTTGAAGAGTGGTCATTATCTACCACTAATGCACCTGTCAGCTCACCTCGAAACGACATTGAGCACACAAGTGCTTTTCAATAGGTGTGACTCTTTTATGGACCACAGGTCATATACAACACACCAGTTGATCAGAGAAGCTGCTATAGCAACACATGAGAGGGTCATATGTAAATGTTACTACGCCAGTTATGTGGTTTAAATATCACGCCCAGCACGAAAGCTTTATGGTTTTTCAGGTATATATATATATGATGGGTCTCTGCTACTAAGTTCTTTTTTTCCCTTCATACTTGAAATCTCTACCTGGCTCTCCTCTTTTGCTTAAAGCATCTAGTGGATGCAACAATTCTGGGGCAGTTGTGGGCTGCTATACTTAGGCTGGGGGGGCAATAACCATGGACCTCCACAGCCTGAGAATACTAGCTCCCAACTGTCCACTTTATCTTGGCTGCGTATCAAAATTGGGGGGGCACAACACGTTTTTTTAAATTATTTATTTAAATCTTAAAAAAAAGCAACCTCGGGTCTTTCGTAATTTGATAAAGCAGACAGCTACAGGCTGGTTGTGTATCTACACTGGGTATTAAAATATGAGGACGCTACATCATTTTTTCCAATTATTTATTTATTTTTATACTTCACAACCAATCTGTAATTAAGACTTTGCGATAGCGGGGAACAGGTGTTCCTAAGCTGTCCCTCAGGCTACGGACCCTACGCTATCCCTAACATCATTGACATGCCTAATAGTGTAGAGTCTCCTTGCTAGCCCTGCTCCTGAACAGTGATGATCTAATTTGCCCTCCCCGCCAGAAGGGATGGGACAGGAGTGTGTTGAAACCACAGATAAAGATTGACAAGGGAAAAACCAAAACTCAGTCACACGTCATGCACACACACAGGATAAAACAATAAGAGATTCCGGTGGAAAATAAAAGGAGGAAGGAAGTAGAAAACAACAGGGATACACTCCATAACTGTAAAAAGCAAAAACCACAAAGTTCACCAGGGAGCGCCTGGGACACCCCACCTCACTGACCAACACGGAATAAAGAATTCCGTTAAGAAAACAGCTGATCGGTTACAAATACAAGTACAACAGATGTCTAAATAGCATTCTGTTGACGGAGCTGTTGTCCATAGACTCCCATGTTAAAAAAACGGATCCGGCATAATTCAGTTTCTCAATGGATTGTTCTAACGGATGACTACAGAATATATGAATATAGCCTAAGCCTGCCTTAAAAAAGAATTGTTGACAGTCCATTTTTGTAATTAAACATGTATGACTGGCTAAAGCTAAATTTAAAGGTATGTGCAGCTTAAGGGACATTTGCTACTTATTTATTAAAAGGGTATTCTCAGAGTCAAAAGTTAACCACTATCGACAGGGAAGACCTTACTGATCACTGCAAACCTGACCACTATGGTGGTCAGTGATCCTGAAAATATTCTCTACAGAGTCTCCTCTTGAATGCAGAGGTGGTGTACAAGCTTGACCTCTTCCATTCTTTGTCTATGGTACTGCTGGGGAAAGCTGACTACTATTCTTTTCTATTTCCAGCATTCCTCTTCATTGAGGATGGGGGTTCTGAGCCCCCTACTTGGGATCACTGGATGTTACAATAGTTGGACCCTCATGATCCTGAAAATGGGTCCTTCCTATTGATAGGGATTAACTTTCCTTTGAGGAAAATATTAAATTGCTTTTTCTTATGTATATATGTAATATTTGTAAGCACTGGTAATTTTGTAGCTTGTTTTTGCATGACCAAATGCTGCCCTCAGATGTTTGCTAGTCTGGAAATATTAAGTTCTTAAAATTTCCAATTAAGATTTTTATTCATTAAATTTACTAGTTGGAAAATATTAAGTTATTTAAAAACTTGCATTGTTTTTTATTCATTAAATGTATTTATGTGCATGTAATGTAATGTGAGTATATTAATACAGCGGGTGAAATAAGTATTGAACACGTTAACAATTGTCTAAGTAAATATATTTCCAAAGGTGCTATTGACATGAATTTCTTGCAAGAGGTTGCTAACAATCCATCTAATTAACACTGGCAAAAAAATTAAACAATAGATGTCCATAAATTATGTGTAATAATGAGAAATGTCACAAGATAAAAGGTAATTATAAAGCAATCCTGACGCTTCATGAAAAATAATATCAGCTGGTTGAACTGCTGGCCTGTAAAAAGTTGTCTCATTACCAAGGTGCCACACAAGAAACATCTCATAATGGGTAAAACTAGTGAGATCTTGCCAAGGTTGCCAAGACCTTGGCAACCTTATTGTTGCAAAAAATACTGATGACATTGGTTACAAAAGAATTTCGAAACTACTGAAGATTCCAGTAAGCACTGTTGGGACCATAATCATGAAGTTCCATGAATTTGGACTATTGTTTATTCCACAGCAGAGCGGTTTTAACCATTTCTTACTCCATCTGACCGATCTTCCTCCCAGGGTACTGTGGCAGCCATGTGTGATGCTTTTATAGAGTTGTGACTCTTACAACTATGCAAGGAAACCCTCCTAACTGCTCATGTCGTATTTTGCCTATTTGCACTCCTTTGTCCTTTCCAGTTTTTCCTCAGCTAGGATGATTAAACAAAGGTGGACATTTCAGCAAGACAATAATCCCACTTAACTGACTCTTAACTGATTTCAAAGAAACAAAACAAAGCTACTAGAAGGACCTGAATCCAATAGAAAATTTATGGAAGGAACTAAAGCTCAGAGTTCATAGAAGACGCCGATGAAACCTTCAGGATTTGAACAGTATTTATGTAGAAGGATGGGCCGAAATCATACCCAAGTAATGCCTGAGACTAGTTTATCCATACAGGAGTTGGCTTGAAGCTGTGATCACCAGCAAAGGATTTGTACAAAGCATTAAATACATTTCAGGAAGCGTGTTCAATGCTTTTTCCCTGTATTTTGTATTATTACTAGGGATGAATGAAGCTGAACTGTGAGGTTTGGGGTCCATATTGGAAACCTTGTGTCCGATGCTGAACCCTGACCACAGACTTTTTGCTTTACGTCCGGATCCTGTTCGTGTTTGTCACCAGAAGAATGCATGATGAAAGGTTGCAGAGCAGGAAATCAGCAAGCTTTTACACTGTGGGCACTTTCAGCTATGGCTGCGATTGGAGGGCGCACCCCACAACTCGGCCTGTATAAAGACCAGATCACAGGCCGCGCCATTTTGCGTTGACTAGAATAGGGAGAGAACAATGTTGGAGTGAGGGACAGTGATAGGTGCAATTAGGAAAAAAACAAATATATTGTAGGGTTAAGATGCTGTAGGAGTAAGGGACAGTGATAGATGCATGTAATTCAAAATCAAATACAGACCTGTATAATGCAGCTTTGCGTAACGGTCCAAAATAGCAGCGTACAGACAGTGTAATATATTAGCTCAATCTATAAAAAAAACACAGTGTGTACAGCATGTGTTCCTGTGTAAATATCTCTGAAACCTCACACTGCGTTGCATTATACAGCTTTGCAAAGAAATCAGAAAGAGCAGTGTACAGGCAGTGTAATCTATTAGCTCAATCTATCAAAAACCAGAGTGAGTTCAGCATTCTTTGCTGTGGGAATATCTCTGAAACCTCACACTGTGTTGCATCACACAGCTCTGCATAGTGCTGAAAAACAGCAGTATACAGGCTTTGTTATAATCATTCTCAGTATACAGGCTGTCTAATAATCTGAAGATGTGTGCCAAAGAATAAGGCAAAGATCTAATAGGGGACGTGGCCGTGGTGATGCTGATGGTGGTGTAGATGCTTAAGGGCGAGGATGTAGTGGATCTTTTCATGCTACGCTCCAAACTGGAAGACATTTCTCCATAGCACGCATGCCGCAGGCTGGTCTTCATAATTTCTTAGGCCCGAGGACCGCTGCACGAATGGTGGGACCAAAACATGGTGATGTGGTT
The DNA here is from genome assembly GCF_048569485.1 of Anomaloglossus baeobatrachus. Classification (NCBI taxonomy): domain Eukaryota; kingdom Metazoa; phylum Chordata; class Amphibia; order Anura; family Aromobatidae; genus Anomaloglossus; species Anomaloglossus baeobatrachus. Next base: position 355,611,149 of record NC_134356.1, read on the forward strand.
TTAGATAAAATGGCTAAAACTGCCTCCAGTTCTTTACATTGTCTTACACCTGGTACACACCTGATAGTTAAGAGTCATCTCCTAAGTTCCATGGTTAGCTTCCTTTCACCTCAACCCATTCTAACTCAGCCAAACAGTGTGAACCACAAGTCATGCAGCAGTCACTTATGCTTTTTCGTGACATTACTGGCTGGGGTTCTACTGTCCATCCACCTGGCCCTACCCCAGAGGTACACGAGACCAAGTGCACTGACACCCAACCACTTGTTGAGTTGGAGGATTAGTCTGTGGGAGGCCTAGTGGGCGGTCTGCGGATCACTGCACCACAGGCCAGAGGATGATGAAACACAAATGGCAACTGCTGCGGCTTTTATCAGTGTGCAGACTGGGAAGGAGGGAAGGGTTGAGGAGTGGGTGAAGCGATGAAAGGGAAGACGACGAGGTGCACGCCCCACCTGGAGGTGATGATAGTGATGTGTGCAGTTCCAATAAAGAAGAAGTGATAAGGCAGTTGAAATAGCAGCACAGCAAAAGAGGAAGCATGGGGCAAAATCCCTTTGGACAACCCATAGCCAGTAAGTCAGCTGCTGTTGCCCTTTGCGCCAGTGAAAACCTCCCAGGAAAGCCAGCTCAAAAGTGCTCCATGGCATGGCATTTCATCCAGGACTGTGCTGATACAAAGGAAGTGATGGTTTTCAAGATGGCTATCAGAACCTGATGCAAGGGAAAGATTGTCTCCACCTGAGCACCAACTGTATGATGCATCATCTTACCTCCCAGCACTTGCAAGTGCAATGGAGTAGTTTCCTGAGACATCAGGAAAGAACTCTGGCTCCTCCTACTCTCTCTTCTGCTGCTATGTTGGCCTGCTCAAAATCACCAAGGCCACCTTCCTCCCCAAAAGCACATGATGTGGCAGCAACAGGACCACCACCACCTCATCACCACCAGCATCATTTACTATATCCACAAGTGCATGTCCTACAACCACCTTGGATCGCTGGACATTTATTGGTCAGTGTTGCTTCCTCTTCCTATTCTGCTTCCTCCACCTTATCCACCTCCTTCCCATTAAGTCAGAGTAACACCTGCTCCACCAACTGCAACTCACCCTGATGCTGCTCACCTGTCTGCGCTGCAAAGTCACTTTGACTCACCACCTGATATGCGACATACCACCATGCAGGACCTGTGTGTAGTGTTCCTCTGCTTTGAATACTCTACCAACATGGCTAGCACTCATGCCCCATAATCAATGACACTAATGATGGTCAAGGTGGTGGCAAAGGAGGAAAGAGGAGCAGAAGGAAACATTGACTCATTTATTTGGGCCATCATCCACACAGGGCTCCGAGGTAGGGTTTCTGGGACGAAAAAGGCTATATCCCCAACTTTCCAGACAGGGGACAGTTTCGGAGGAGGAACCATTTCCCCATCAGCATAGTCAAGAAGTTAGATCAGGGGTATCTCTGCAGAGAGGCTCAGATGATACAGAGGAACCAGTCCACACACCTATGACTGAAGACAGCTCGTCATTGATTGAAGGGTATAACGTGTTTCAGGCGTTATGCCCTTGTTCACTAAAAACATTTTAATCTGACATCTATGGATTTTAAAATATTTTTCACTAATAAAACTTGAAGAATTTTATTCATCTGGAATTCTCCTTTTTCCTTTCATTGATTACCACAGGCCAGCGGTCCAGGATGGTTATTCAGTTTTCATTAACCACCCTGGGTGTTCCATTACTGCAGTAACACAGTGAGCATATAACTTTTTGAGCCTGGACATTTGCTGACATTAGCAGGGGACCTTGTATGCCCTGCCGGATTTTAGTCCATGACGGCATAGTGTGTTACTAATTGTAAACTTTGAGATTGTGGTCTCAGATATCTTCAGGTCATTAACCAGGTCTACCCTTGTAGTTCTGTGCTGATGACTGACTATTAGAATTATCTTTAACCTACGAGGCAAGATCCGACTTGAAGCACCAGACCGAGTAAGATTGACAGTCATCTTGTGTTTCTTCCTGTCACGCGTAAGGACCGCTACCCAGGGACAGGGGCTTCTCTGACCCTGTAAGCTAGAGAACTCTGACTTGCCCTCAAGTCAAGGGTACACTTGAAGGTAGCGAGGCATGACCCTCCGACCTGTCCTTGTCTCCTACATGGAGCCTGGTCTAGAGACCTCCTACCTGTTCAACAGGACAACTCCAGAGAACAGCACAAAAAAAATAAAATAAACAAAAACAACAAAATAATGTTGCTTCTGCAAACTTCACCATGTTTGCAGAAGGCTTACAGGAATTAGGATAAAACAGAGCTGCAACATTACTGGAGTATCAAAAAGCACAAAGTGTACCATACTCAGGGACATGGCCAAGGGAAGGAAGGCTGAAAAACGACCACCTTTGAACAAGAAACATAAGATAAAATGTCAAGACTGGGCCAAGAAATATCTTAGGGCTGATTTTTCAAAGGTTTTATGGACTGATGAAATGAGAGTGACTCTTGATGGATCAGATGGATGGGCCAGAGGCTGGATCAGTAAAGGGCAGAGAGCTCCACTCCGACTCAGACGCCAGCAAGGTGGAGGTGGGGTACTAGTACGGGCTGGTATCATCAAAGATGAACTTGTGGGACCTTTTCGGATTGACCATGGAGTGAAGCTCAACTACCAGACCTACTGCCAGTTCCTGGAAGACAACTTCTTCAAGCAGTGGTACTGGAAAAAGTCAGTATTGTTGAAAAAAAACAAGATTTTCATGCAGGACAATGCTCCATCACTTACATCCAACTACTCCACAGCATATCTGGCCAGTAAAGGTCTAAAAGATGAAAAAATAATGACATGGCTCCCTTGTTCACCTGATCTGAACCCCATAGAGAACCTGTGGTCCCTCATAAAATGTGAGATCTACAGGGAGGGAAAACAGTACACCTCTCGGAACAGTGTCTGGAAGGCTGTGGTGGTTGCTGCATGCATTGTTGATTGTAAACAGATCAAGCAACTGACAGAATCTATGGATGGTAGGCTGTTGAGTATCATCATAAAAAAGGTGGCTATATTGGTCACTAATTTTTGGGGGTTTTGTTTTTGCATGTCAGAAATGTTAATTTCTAAATTTTGTGCAGTTATATTGGTTTACCTGGTGAAAATAAACGAGTGAGATGGGAATATGTTTGGTTTTTATTAAGTTGTCTAATAATTCTGCACAGTAATAGTTACCTGCACAAACAGATATCCTCCTAAGATAGCCAAATCTAAAAAAAACACCACTCCAACTTCCAAAAATATTAAGCTTTGATATTTATGAGTCTTTTGGGTTGATTGAGAACATAGTTGTTGATCAATAATGAAAAAAATCCTCCAAAATACAACTTGCCTAATACTTCTGCACACGGTATATATATATATATATATATATATATATATATATATATATATATGAGCTGCTGATAAGTCTTTGGCTTTACCCAGAAAGAAATGAGGTTGGATGGTGAAAATTTTCATTTATTACACATCAGCGGGCTTTACATGCTGCGACATCACTAGCCAATGCTAGCGATGGCAAGCATGATGGCACCCGCCCCTATCGTTATACCGATATGTGAAGATTGCTGCCGTAGCGAACATTATCACTACGGCTGCGTCACACGTACTTACCTGCTTGGCGACGTCGCTGTGACCGGCAAACCGCCTCCTTTCTAAGGGGGCGGTTCGCTCGGCGTCACAGTGATGTCACTAAGCGGCCGCCCAATCAAAGCGGAGGGGCGGAGATGAGCGGGACGAACATCCCACCCACCTTCTTCCTTCCTCATTGCTGGCGTGTGGCAGGTAAGGAGAGGTTCTTCGTTCCTGCGGCGTCACACGTAGCGATGTGTGCTGTCGCAGGGACGAGGAGCAACTACGCCCAAGCGACAGCAGCGATAATTGGGAAAGGCCCCCAATGTCAACGAGGAGCGATTTTGGACGTTTTTACAACCATCCAAAATCGCTCCTAGGAGTCACACACAACGAGATCGCTACAGCGGCCGGATGGGCGTCACAAAATCCGTGACCCCAACGAGATCGCTGTAGCGATCTCGTAGCGTGTAAAGCCACCCTTACTCTCTACTGATGTCAACACACCTCTTACATCCGTATTCCAAGCTCTGTAAGCCTTGTAAAAAAAAGGATTTTGGTTGTGCCTCAAACCAGGCATCTGTAGCAGCCATGACGTCAGAAATGGTTTGGAATTTGGTACCCTTGATGTGTTTCTTCAGGTTTGGAAACAGATGATAGTTGGAGGGAGTTAGATCTGAGGAATAAGGTGGGTGGTCAACCAGCTGGAAGCCCAGCTCTGCCAGTTTTGCCGTGGTTGCTTGTGCAGTGTGAGCAGAGGCGTTGTCTTGCAGAAACAAGATTCTTTTGGAAAGCTTGCCGCACCTTTGGCCTTCCGAGCTGCCTTCAATTGCTCCAAAAGTTCAATGTAATACCTTGAATTGAGGGGGAAACCCTTTGGAAGGTAGTCCACTAGCTGCACACTTTCCTTATCCAAGAACACAGACACCATCACGTTAGTGGCTGATTTATGCACCCTGAACTTCTTTGGACGAGGAGAACCACTGTGCCTCCACTCTTTTGACTGCCCTTGTTTTCATGGTCATACAAATAAATCTAGTTCTCATCCATAGTGACCAGTCGATCCAGGAAGTTCTTATCAGTCTTGAAACGTTGACAAATGGACTACAAAGTTTTCACTTTCATGCTTCTCTCATCTGTTGTCAAACATTTGGGGACCCACTTTGCACATAGCATACTCATGTCCAAATGTTCATGGACAATGACACAAACATGTTCACGGGAAATCCCCATGATGTCTGCTATTGCTTTAGCTGAAATTTGTTGATTCTCCAGTATGAGGTAGTGCACAGCATCGACAATCTCCAGAACAACAACCACACTCAGTCATCCAGGACCTTCCTCATCATTGGTGCTGAAGTGGCCTGTTTTTAAATTTGGCAACCCAGTTCTTAACTGTGGAATATGACAGGCATTGATCCCCTAATGTCTGCGACATATCACCATCAATATCCTTTGCGGACTTTCCTTGCTGAAACAAGAATTTTATCACTCCTCTGCTCTTAGCTGCTGTGAATATCGCATTAGACTCCGCCATTTTGTTTTCCCGCGTGTGTAGAACACTGTTGCCATAAGGAACAAACACAAAATTTTGAAAACATATATTAGACACATGACGCTTTTATGTGATATAACATTCATTACCATAGAAACAAAAAAAGATCACAAAGCCAAAGACTTATCAGCAGCACCTGTATATGTATGTATATATTATATATATATATATATATATATATATATATATATATATATTTATAAATTCAAGGTCCTCCACTCTATTTTCTTGTCAAATTCATTCTACCTTTTTTAAAAGGCAGTTGTATATGCAGAAGATTCCATGGTTGCTTAGGTTTGCCGGATTCAGCCAAACGGTAGTCAAAAGTTTGGTTCGGTACCTGAATCTGACAATGAAACCCCAAACACCATAGTAATCAATGGTGACTTGAAATTGTGTGCTGTAAAATGGTCATTGTAAGGGTACAAAAGCCACAAAATGGTAGAAATTGCTCTGCAAACAAATGTGGGTAGTTAAATCACTTAAAATAACATAGAATAAAAAGAAACTACTAAAAATTAAAATAAAATAAAAAAATCTAAAATAAAAAATAATAATCTTGAACCAGGAGGTGGAGGTCCAAGTGGAGGAGGAGGTTAAGGTCGAGGTGGTGTAGGTTGAAAAAGTGGAGTAGGAGGTAACCAACACTGTTTTTTGTGCTTCTTTTTTGTTTTATTTTTTTTAAATTTGGGGAGGCCCCAAAACATTGGGAATGGCAAATAGAAATAACAAACTGCAGTGTAGGACAACAATGGCTGGGTACTACTCATATTTTTCTCTATTCAGCCAAAGTCCTGCAGTATCCACGCTTGGTTCATTTTAATGAATAGGAGCTTGACCATGTTGGCTGTGGACAGGCAAGTCTGCCTGTCTGTGATCACATGCCCTGCCAAACTGAACACATATTCCAACAATACGCTTGCTGCAGGACTGGCCAGCACCTCCAAGGCATAAAGGGCAAGCTCATGTCATGTGTTCAATTTGGAGACTAAATAGTTAAATAGAGAAGACTTATCACCATTCAGTGTGTGGAGACTTGTGGACAAGTATTCTTCCTCCAAATTGTTGAAATGGTGCCTCCTTCTAATACGGACCGTGTCAGATGGTGGTGACAGATGTTGTGGCGTGCTGAGGAATGTTTTCCACATTTTGGACAAGCTGACCCCCTCTCCTCAGGTGATGCTGGGACCTAGCAGCAATGGTGACTTCCTCCTTCTCCTCTAACTTGTACTTCTACTGAGCAAGCACTAATCAGCACACGTAACCATCTAGGCAATTAAGTGGTTGCTGCGCAGGCACAGCAGCATGTAGTCACTCCCATGTGCAAGGCTGCCCAGAGGCAATGACAAACTGTCCTTGATGGTATGTGTATCGTCTGTTTCATCTTTATCATCCCAGCTATACTCCAGTGATGCCTGTGATCTGCTTTGAGTGACACCCTGCTGTGAACACGGTTCCTCCTCATGCTCCAAAAGTGTCTCCTGGCTCTACAGTTATGTACCTAGTTGCTGTTGGTATAGGAACCCACCTTCAGAGTCATGTGTAGATGACTGTGTCGCGGGCAAGGAGGACACCGCCGCTGCGTGCTCGCTGACGCTCGGGTCCGGTGCTGCTGCTCGGTGGCTCGAGCGGTGGGCCGGATCCGGGGACTCGAGCGGCGCTCCTCGCCCCTGAGTGAAAGGGCTGGTTGGTTTGGGGTATTTAGTCCGTGACGCCACCCACGGGTCGTGGTGATGATGGGCACCACCGCTGCTGGTGACGGGGATCCCGGGAGCGATGGTAGGGAGAAGCTGGGATGTTCTTTTCCCCCTCTGTGGGTAGGGGTCGGTAGTCCCGGGGCCTGGTGATGTGACGGGGAGGCTGGGTTGGTGGCGTGCAGGGTTGCAGGGACAGAACGGCATGGTGCCGGATGGCACGGGTGTACTCACTCAGCAAGAGATGCACAAAGTCCTTGGTAAACCAAATGGCTGGATGGACGGATCCCGCAGCCGGCTGCAGTGTCCCTCCCCGGACAGGTGATGGCGGCTGTCTTTCCCTGCAACTTGATGTTCTTGTTTGACTACTATGTATCCCCAACGGTAGTCCGCTCCCCAGTGGATGGATGCCGGAGGAGGCCGTTTGCCTGCAGGCGCTGGCCCTTGGATCTCTAGCCTTAGGCGGTAGCTGTATGCCCTCACGGTGTGGGCGGTTGCCTTCTATCGGGTCTTTGGTTGTTAGGAAACCCCTGGGGTTCCGGTCACATTCGGATTTGACTATTGTCGGCGGCTCCAAGCCTGGTCGGGGTCCGATGGCCCTGCCTGTGTGTGCTGGCTTCACTTCACTCCCCGGTCGGTACCAGCGGGCCAACGCCCGACCCCAGTTCTACGGTTCCGCGTTGCTTCACCACTCCTGCAGACGGCCACCACCGTCTGCCAACCTTGCTGTCAGTGCCTGGGCCACAAACCCAGTCAGTGCTTACTCCTCTCACTTCAAACTCCTCAACTGTTCTGACACTTTTCCTGCCTTCAGGCCTGTGAACTCCTCGGTGGGTGGGGCCAACCACTTGGCTCTGCCCCACCTGGTGTGGACATCAGACACTGGAGGGAGGCAACAAGGGTTTTGTGTTTGGCTGGTGTCCCTGTCTAATGGGGGTGAGGGTGTTTGTGTGTTATCTGTGACGACCTGGCTAGTCCAGGGCGCCACATTCCCCCTTGGTGAAATGCAGACCGTCCGCGCGTTGCCAGTCCATCACCGGTTTTATTTTTTTTTTCAAAAGCTGTAAAAATATAAACAACATGTAAACATTTTGAACATATAAGCATTTTTGTTAGGACACTTCAACGTTACACATATAAACAAAAACATTTTTAATAATGACGGACGGATGTCTTCCGCTCTCCCACCCAAGCAACCTAGCCCTGATGCTGCCCCTAAGAAGTGGGCAGCACCCCTTGACCCCAGTCCAGGTTCAGGCTGCCCGAGCGGGAACGGGTACGGTTACTCGCACCCGGCTGTCGCTTCAGGGGACCCCACATCCAGGGGGACCCCTGACCCCCGGAGGATGGCCACCGGTCCTGGTGGTGGCCGGGCCCCAGCCTGCTCTGCTGCGGGCCCTTCCTCCAATCTGCCTCTCCAGGGGCGGCAACGGTTTCTATCCAATAAAACTATTTACATGCCCACCAGTTCGTTGATGGCCTGCCAGTTCTCGGCCATGTCAATGAGTAGTCTCTCATGCAGGTGGTAAACACATAAAGTCCCTCCCTCCGGGGACAACTTGCCTGCAACAGCCGGGATAATTAGGTAGACAATCAGATGAAGGTCACGGTTGATTAATGTCATTCATTTAAACTGCTGAGGGTCCCAACGGGGGACAACTGAGTGCAACGGCGGACCGCTGCCTATTCCACCTCTTCCTCTGAGGTGGCCTCACCCTCCGCTGTTAATATTCCAAACATCTGGTGGCAGGCCTGGTGGGAGAGGGCCACCCGGTATCCGTTCCCTCCACCACGCGGGACATAGAAAGCTACTGGCGCATCGCCATTGGGAAGACTCTCACCCGCTTCCTCGGACTCCGAGACCGGTTCTGTGTCAGCCCCCGAGCTGCTGTCATCCGACTACAGGGAACTAATGGTGGGGCTTGGCAGGTCGGTAACGGTTTCCAGCTGAGCCCAGACTCATGGCTCCTCCGTGGCAAGTGACCCGTCATTGGCCGGTGTATGGAGGTCTGCCATCGGTTCTTCTAAGTCACCCCCTCCGGCTGTTGATTGGCTGGCTTCCTCTCGGGCCTCCGGGCCCTGGCGGGGCAGCACGGATTCCGCCACCTCCATCGGGGACGGCGGTCTGAGCGGGGTTGTACGGGCGGTCAGCACAGGCAATGGGTCGGGCCCTGCTGGGGCCAAGGGTAGACCGAGTCCTTCAGCCGCAGCGGCCGGTCCTTTAGGGACAAAAGGGTGTGGGTCTCTCACCAGCTCCTCTAGCATGGTCTCTATTTCATGCGCCCGTATGACCGCAGCAAACTTCTCCATCTCAGCGGTCCAGCGATCTAACAGGTCCCGTACTAGGGCCTGGTTACGGCAGCACAACAGCATCACTTGGGTGTTCAGCCAAGCCGCAGTCCCGGGGGCAGGCTCCGGAGACTCAGGCCTCTCAGATGGTGCGGACATGTTGCAAGCTGCTTCCAGGAACCGGTTATATCTGCAGAGTCCTGGCGACCCTGCTTTTATAGCCTCGGCTACATTAGGCAGACACACACCCGCCCCCTCTTCGTTCTCTTCAGCACTTCCGTTTGTTGAGGGCGGGGTTCGAATTCGCGCCTTCTCTGCTCGGAGAAGACGCTCGAGCAGGAGATTTTCGCGCCAAGATGGCGATGCTTCAAAATTTTCGGCCGGACATCGCCGGCGGAGATCACAAGGCGCACTTCTACTGGTACTACGCCAAGTTGTCACGGGCGGAGAGGACGCCGCCGCTGCACGCTTGCTAACGCTCGGGTCCGGCGCTGCTGCTCGGTGGCTCGAGCAGTGGGCTGGATCCGGGACTCGAGCGGTGCTCCTCGCCCGTGAGTGAAAGGGGTGGTTGGTTTAGGGGATTTAGTCCGTGATACCACCCACGGGTCGTGGTGAAGATGGGCACCACCGCTGCTGGTGACGGGGATCCCGGGAGCGATGGTAGGGAGAAGCTGGGATGTTGTTTTCCCCCTCCGTGGATAGGCGTCGGTGGTCCCTGGACCCGGTGATGTGACGGGGAGGCTGGGTTGGTGAGGTGCAGGGTTGCAGGGACAGCGCGGCACAGTGCCAGATGGCACGGGTGTACTCACTCAGCAAGAGATGCACAAAGTCCTCGGTAAACCAAATGGCTGGATGGATGGGTCCCGCAGCCGGCTGAAGTGTCCCTCCCCGGACAGGTGATGGCGGCTGTCTTTCCCTGCACCTTGATGTTCTTGTTTGACCACTATGGATCCCCAACGGTAGTCCGCTCCCCGGTGGATGGATGCCGGAGGAGCCCGTTTGCCCGCAGGCGCTGGCCCTTGGGTCTCTAGCCTTGGCGGTAGCTGTATACCCTCACGGCGTGGGCGGTTGCCTTCTATCAGGTCTTTGGTTGTTAGGAAACCCCTGGGGTTCCGGTCACATTCAGATTTGACTATTGTCGGCGGCTCCAAGCCTGGTCAGGGTCTGATGGCCCTGCCTGTGTGTGCTGGCTTCACTTCGCTCCCCGGTCGGTACCAGCGGGCCAACGCCCGACCCCAGTTCTACGGTTCCGCGTTGCTTCACCACTCCTGCAGACGGCCACCACCGTCTGCCAACCTTGCTGTCAGTGCCTGGGTCACAAACCCAGTCAGTGCTTACTCCTCTCACTTCAAACTCCTCAACTGTTCTGACACTTTTCCCGCCTTCAGTCCTGTGAACTCCTTGGTGGGTGGGGCCAATTACTTGGCTCTGCCCCACCTGGTGTGGACATCAGACACTGGAGGGAGGCAATAAGGGTTTTGTGTTTGGCTGGTGTCCCTGTCTATTGGGGGTGAGGGTGTTTGTTTGTTATCTGTGGTGACCTGGCTAGTCCAGGGCGCCACAACTGGAATGATAAAGGGGTAAATTGTCTCTGTTTTTCTTCCTCTTCCACTTGTGTCACCACCTCATCCATCATCTCCTAAACCATTATTTCAAGAAAGCATAGAAGTGGGACAGTAATGCTGATTATGTCATCATTAATGATGCACATAATTGTGGAGTATTCAAAACAGCACAACATGGCACACATGTCCCACATGGAGGTCCACTCATTGGTCATGAAAAGAGATGAGCAAACCGGTCGCAGTTCGGCTCGAGGTCGGTTCACCGACGGAGGTCCCGTTCGAGTTCGGTTCGTCGAACGTTCGACGAACCGAACTCGCACCGCATAGGAAACAATGGCAGGCTATCACAAACACATAAAAACACCTAGAAAACACCCTCAAAGGTGTCCAAAAGGTGATAAACAACTCACAACACAACACAAACACATGGGAAAGTGACAAGGACATATACTCATGCAAAAACAAAAGAGCTGGACAAGGAAAAAGAGGAGGAGACACAGATATATGAGTATATGCAAGGAAACATCGATGCCATTACTGTGCAACTTGAGCCCTGCTCATTTTAGGCTTCCAATCTGGATAAATTGCCTGAGCTTGCCACGTACGCCTTGGGGATCTTGTCGTGTCCTGCAGCCAGCCTTCTCTCGGAACCTGTCTTCAGTGATGCTGGGGGTCTGCTGGCAGATAAGTACACGTGTCTGTCCACTGACAATGTGGACATGGCTCTCAGAGGACTTTTCTTCCCCTGGGTCATCCAGGGGATGGGAAAGGCACGCGTATTTTTGAGAGTGCTTCCTGCAAAGCATCTGTTTCATTTTGAAAAGGGGGATCAAGTGATGCCAGTCAAGTGGGGTGTGTGTGGCCCAATTAGTGGAAACGAGGGAGACTGTGGTTGGAGTCCCCTCGCTTTTGAAAAAAGAACCAAGATGAACAAGTCATGGCTCTCAGAGGACTTTTCTTACCCTGGGTCATCCAGGGGACGGGATAGGCACGTGTATTTTTGAGAGTGCTTCATGCAAAGCATCTGTTTCATTTTGAAAAGGGGGATCAAGTGATGCCAGTCAAGTGGGGTGTGTGTGGCCCAATTAGTGGAAACGAGGGAGACTGTGGTTGGTGTCCCCTCGCTTTTGAAAAAAGAACCAAGATGAACAAGTCATGGCTCTCAGAGGACTTTTCTTACCCTGGGTCATCCAGGGGACGGGAAAGGCACGCGTATTTTTGAGAGTGCTTCATGCAAAGCATCTGTTTCATTTTGAAAAGGGGGATCAAGTGATGCCAGTCAAGTGGGGTGTGTGTGGCCCAATTAGTGGAAACGAGGGAGACTGTGGTTGGAGTCCCCTCGCTTTTGAAAAAAGAACCAAGATGAACAAGTCATGGCTCTCAGAGGACTTTTCTTACCCTGGGTCATCCAGGGGACGGGAAAGGCACGCATATTTTTGAGAGTGCTTCCTGCAAAGCATCTGTTTCATTTTGAAAAGGGGGATCAACTGATGACAGTCAAGTGGGGTGTGTGTGGCCCAATTAGTGGCAACGAGGGAGACTGTGGTTGGAGTCCCCTTGCTGTTTTTTACATGATTTTCGAAGTGCATGACATGCCTAAGAGGTTTAGTTTCGGCATCTCAAACTTGTTAGCTACAGAAAGGCTGCCTTTACACCCTTTTGTCACCGAGGATTTTTGAGACCTTATGCCCATTGCAGTGCCTCAAGAGCCGATGGCCATTTGCCACTCCTTCTCCAAGAAAGGGGTGCCCGCGCTAACACAGCAGGTCGCACACAACATCACCGCTTCCTTGAGAAACTCTGTGTGTGACAGGGTGCATATCACCAGAGATACTTGGAACAGTAAGCATGGACAGGGGCGTTACATGTCGCTGACTGGGCACTGGGTAACTATGGTGATAAATGGAGAAGTGTCTGCTGCACAAGTCTTTCCGTCCCCACGAGTTGTGTGTTTAAATCCTTCCTCTGTATGTACAAGTTCCTCCACTGCTTCTGCCTCATCAACCTCGTGTTGTTCCTGCACCTCAGCTCAAACCCTGTGTGGTCAGGCCACCCTTCCTTGTAACTGCGCCCAAGGAATCCCACACACCTCCTTACTATGCTGGCAGCAGAGCTCAAGGCCATCAGGCGGTCAAATGTTTACTTTGAAATGTAGGGGAAATGTGAGACACCGCTGAGGAATTGTGGACAGTTAGCTCTGGAGAGTGAGACCGACTTTCAGCAATGGTTGTCTCCACTCAACCAGCAGCCAGGGAAGGTCGGGTGCGACAATGATGCAAACCAGTCTGCGACCCTTCTTCAGGGCAATGTGGCACACGTGCCTTGTATGGCTCACGTGTTGAACCTGGTTGTCCAGCAATTTTTAAAACACTATCCCGGCCTACATGGCCTTCTGCAGAGGGCATGGTGTAACGCCTGCCTGGATCGACACACTCAGACGGGCTGTAAAGGATAGGCTAGAGGCAAGCCACTCACCAAGCTGGACACCCAGAACCCTGAAACCCTTTAACCCCTATACAGTGATTTGGAATTACACAGGGCCCAAGTTGATCAATACCTGTGGAAGGCTGCAGTTCCAGAGAATAGTAGTCATGCAGGGTCAAAAACATTAATTGAGGAAGAGGAACAGAATAGGATGGCCAGGACTTAATCAGAAAACAAGCAGAGGTGAAATGCGGATCGGCCAACGAGGTACATAAACAGCAAGCAGGAAAAGTAGTCAGGTAACAATCACACAAACTCATAAAACTGAACTGGGGGTAACATTAACAAGAGGTTCATAACTTTGTCTGGCAGTGGTCTGCAGACAGGAGGGGCCTAAAAAAGGGTGTGGTGTCTTCCCATTGGTTGTAGCTGAATGATGGTACTTCATCTGTGAGATACCCACCCCCTACATTCAGCCTGTGGTTCTGTATCTGTCAAGGTAACGCAACCCAGTGGGTGACCATAACCTGCGTCCACCTGCGCCGCAGGCATCGAGTCCTTTCCCATCATCAGCACTATGCACGAAAGGAACACGTTGTAACCTGGCGACCGGAGTACAAATTGATTGAGTGGACTACGTTGGTGACTTAACAGCCGTGTGCGGCAATGATGCAAACCTGTCTGCGGCCCATCGTCAGGGCAATGTGACACACGTGCCTTGTATGGCTCACGTGTTGAATCTGATTCTCCAGCAATTTTTAAAATACCATCCCGGACTACATGTGTTACGGTTGCTGCGAGCACTGGAGACTATGTCCAGATTTCTTGCTACTGCACATGTGCGAGCGCTGGAGACTAAGTCCAGATTTCTTGCTACTGCACATGTGCGAGCGCTGGAGACTAAGTCCTATCTTGGAGCCATTGCACATGTGCGGGTGACATCATCGCTGACACGAGGTCACATGTCTCTGACACCTTCTATGCCGATTGGTCGCTGGTCATGTGCTTGTGACGCCTTGCTCGGTGATAGGCCAGCATGATGTCACTCTTGTCGTTCTGGCAGCGGATTGGCTCTGGTGTCCTCCATCTTGGATGAGGCACAGAGTCTATATAAGACCCTGACACACGCCGCATGGCGCTCAGTCCTCTTGGTTCATGCATGAGGGTAGACGCCCTGTGCACGTTCCTCTAGGCATTCATCTGTCTATGCTAGGTGAGCGCTACCGGCAGGGTAGCGTTCTTATACCTTACAGCTTCGGCTGCTGTCCGTATCCTTACCTCTTAGGGGAGCGGACATAGGCAGGTGCCTGAGGCACATGGTCTGGCTGGGCCTTGTGATTCGACTCGTAGGTGGACGTTGCCGCTAGGGTAACGTTCCTTATACTGCGTCTGGCAGTTGTTCGTATCCTCGCACACTAGGGGAGCGAACAGAGGTAGGAGCTTTGTGCGGCTTACGCTGCTGTTCGTCTCTTTTGCACCACTAGAAGAGCGGACCTAGGCAGGTGCCATATCTAGTGGTTCGTGTCCTCGCACACTAGTGGAGCGAACGCAGGTAGGAGCTTTGTGCGGCTTACGCTGCTGTTCGTCTCTTTTGCACCACTAGAAGAGCGGACCTAGGTAGGTGCCATTTCGCACACATCGCCTTTATCTCTGTGATTATTAACAGAGATCATTCCACACACCCTCCAAGTAAGGGAGGAAGTGCTTTACTTATTATATCCTTCTGTGAGTTAACAGAGGTATTGCACTCTGCCATAGTCTGCAGCAGAGTCTTTGCACGGTGGACCCTGACTGTCTGATACTCCTTTAAGTTATTATCAGACAGCCCCCCGTAACATTAGGACTGAGCCAAGGGTCTGGCAGTTATGGCAGAATATCAGCAGTTACACCGTTACATACAAGTACTTGAGTCACGGCTCAAGAGTATAGAGGATAAACCTCAGACCATGGTGACATCTGCACATGATCCTCGACTTGCTCTGCCAAACAGATATTCTGGCGATGCCAGATCATGTCGTGGTTTCATTAGTCAGTGTCAGATACACCTAGAGGTCAACTCTTCTCGCTTCTCTACGGAGAGGTCCAGAGTAGGCTTTATCATCTCCTTACTTCAGGACAAAGCCTTAGAATGGGCGACTCCCCTATGGGAGCGCTCTGATGTGCTTACTCTGAGACATCAAGACTTTCTTGATGCTCTTAAGGCGGTATTCATGGGTCCGCAGGTTACCCATGATGCGGCCCTGAGACTGTTAGATCTATCTCAGGGTTCGTTATCCACTAGTTCTTATGCCATTGCTTTTAGAACTCTGGTGGCAGAACTAGATTGGCCAGAGAAGGTGTTGATTCCTATCTTCTGGAGAGGGTTGGCAGGCTATGTCAAGGATGCTCTTGCTACTCGTGAGGTCCCTGCTTCTCTGGAGGACTTGATCACAGTAGCAACGAGGATCGATGTACGCCATAAGGAACGTAGACTCGAGGTCTCTTCCTCACGCCCTAAGCCTCGGGCTATTCCAGTTGTTGAGGGTCCACTACCATCTTCCTCAGCATCTGAAACATCTCCCACTTCTATGGAGTTAGGTCATACGTCCTCCAGACTACGCAAGTCTGGTCCTCCTATATGTTACGTATGTCGTCAGGCTGGGCACTATGCCAACAAGTGTCCTAGTCGTCAGGGAAACTCCCTGGCCTAGTAACCATTAGAGGGGGGTTACTAGAGACATCTTCTGCACCCTCTAAGTGTTGTATCCCAGGTCAGCTCTCGTTATCTGAGAATACATGGCCTATTATGGCTTTTGTGGATTCCGGAGCTGACGGGACTTTTGTGTCCTCAGGATTTGTAAAGGGACACAATATTCCCTCTATCATGTTAGAGGCGCCTATTCCTGTCCGTGTTGTTAATGGAACTATGTTGTCTGACTCCATTACATTGAGGACAGTTCCCTTGCGCCTTTCCCTGTCTCAGGGTCACATAGAGGAGATTTCTTTTCTTGTTTTGCCTGAGGGTATAGACGACGTCCTTCTGGGTCTTCCATGGCTTCGGACTCATGCTCCTCACATTGACTGGGAGTCTGACAGCATTATTAGTTGGGGTTCGAAATGTCAGTCCCGATGTCTTCCCTTACCACCTAAGGTCATTGCGGTTGCATCTACTGATCTCTCTCCCATACCTACACCCTATCTGGATTTCGCTGACGTGTTCTCCAAACAGGGTGCTGAGGTTCTTCCACCCCATAGGCCATATGACTGTGCCATAGACCTTATCCCAGGTTCGGTTCCACCTAAAGGCAGGGTATATCCTCTGTCGATACCTGAGTCGGAGGCCATGTCGACCTATATAAGAGAGAGTTTAGAGAAGGGGTTCATTCGTAAGTCTGTCTCTCCCGCGGGAGCTGGGTTTTTCTTTGTTCGGAAGAAAGAGGGTGATTTGCGTCCCTGCATAGATTACAGGGGTCTCAACGCAATCACAATAAAGAACAAATACCCATTACCTTTAATTTCGGAGCTCTTTGACAGACTGAGAGGAGCTCAAGTTTTTACGAAGTTGGATCTGCGGGGTGCGTATAACTTGGTACGAATTCGAAAGGGTGACGAATGGAAGACCGCTTTTAACACCCGAGACGGTCACTATGAATACCTCGTCATGCCTTTTGGGTTATGTAATGCACCCGCAGTATTTCAGGACTTCGTAAACGATGTGTTCAGGGATTTACTGTTATCCTCAGTAGTGGTGTATCTGGACGACATCCTGATTTTTTCTCCTGATCTGGAGACTCATCGTCAGGATGTCGTTCGTGTCCTTTCCCGTTAAAGGGAGCACTCATTGTTTGCTAAACTCGAGAAATGTGTATTCGAGCAGTCCTCATTGCCTTTTTTGGGTTACATTATCTCACAAGAGGGCCTGGCTATGGATCCTGCAAAGCTCTCTGCTGTCCTGCAATGGTCCGAACCTCATTCCTTGAAGGCGGTGCAACGCTTCTTAGGATTCATAAATTATTACAGGCAGTTCATACCCCATTTTTCTACTTTGGTGGCCCCTTTGGTGGCCTTGACTAAGAAAGGTGCTAATCCCAAAGCCTGGTCTACTGAGACATCTCAGGCTTTTGAGGCAGTAAAAAGACACTTTTCAACTGCCCCCGTTCTTCAAAGACCCGATGAGAGTAAGCCCTTCCTCTTAGAGGTTGATGCCTCTTCAGTGGGTGCTGGTGCGGTCTTGTATCAAAAGAACAGTGCAGGTAGAAAAAGGCCGTGTTTCTTCTTTGCTAAAACCTTTTCACCGGCAGAGAGAAACTATACCATTGGGGATAGGGAACTGCTCGCCTTGAGATTAGCCTTGGAGGAGTGGCGTCACTTGCTGGAAGGAGCGAAACATCCTTTCCAGGTCTATACAGACCATAAGAATCTGACGTACTTACAAACCGCTCAGCGTCTGAATCCTCGCCAAGCCCGCTGGTCCTTGTTTTTCTCCCGCTTTCACTTCTCCATCAACTATCTGTCTGGGAGTAAGAATAACAAGGCAGATGCCCTGTCTCGCTCTATGCTTTCTACCCAGGAAGAGATTGACGAACCTCGTCTTATCCTTCCCTCCAGGGTTTTTCATACGCTCTCCCCTGTGACGTTAGACCAAATCCCACCGGGCAAGACCTTTGTTCCGCCTGATCGACAGAATGATATACTGTCATGGGCCCACACCTCAAAGGTGGGTGGGCATTTTGGTATTAGGCGGACACGAGAGTTACTGGAGAGGTGGTATTGGTGGCCACACTTAGCCAGCCACGTCAAGAGATATGTCGGTTCTTGCTACTCGTGTGCTCGCAACCGTCCATTACGGCAGAGACCGGCTGGGCTCTTGCATCCTTTACCAGTGCCAGATAGACCATGGGAGGTGGTAGGCATGGACTTTGTGGGTGATATTCCATGTTCACAGGGACATAGATTTGTGTGGGTCATTACGGACCATTTCTCCCGGATGGTTCATCTCGTACCGTTATCGAGAATCCCATCTTCCAGGGTACTAGCCAAACTATTCCTCAAGCATGTCTTTAGGCTTCACGGGATGCCAGATCGTATCATTTGTGATAGAGGCCCGCAATTTGCTTCCCGTTTCTGGCGAGATCTTTGTAGCCTTCTGCAAATTGAGTTGAATCTATCTTCGGCATACCATCCGGAGACCAATGGTTTGGTTGAGCGTACCAATCAATCCATGATTATATACCTTCGACACTTTGTTGCTGAGAACCACGATAACTGGTCCTCCCTCCTACCCTGGGCAGAATTTGCCCTTAACAATTCGCTGGCTGAGGCCACTGGGCAGACACCGTTCGTACTCAATAATGGGCAACACCCTAGGGTACCGGTACCATTTCCCGCTGCTGCACCTCCTCCTCTTGTGGCCGACTGGGCAACTAATGCCAGAGAGGTTTGGGATCGGACTCAAGAGTCAATCCAAGCAGCTAAGGACCGTATGAAGACGGTGTCCGATCGGTTTCGTCGCCCGGCTCCTGTCTTTTCTCCAGGGGACTTTGTGTGGCTCTCTGCAAAAAACGTGAAACTTAGAGTGAGCTCTGTCAAATTTGCTCCTCGCTTCCTGGGTCCTTATGAGGTTCTTCGACAGGTAAATCCTGTAGTCTACCAATTGAAGTTACCCGTCCATCTTAGGATCCATGACAAATTCCATGTTTCACTGCTAAAGCCGGCAATTTTACCTCACGCTCGTGAAGTGCACTCTCCTGCTTCTGATTCTTCTCGCTCTAGCTATGAGGTACGAGCCATAGTTGGTTCTAAGATGGTTAGAGGGCGCAGGTTCTTCTTGATAGATTGGGAGGGCTAAGGCCCGGAACATCGCTCTTGGGAGCCTGAGGAGGCTGTCCATGCTCCCGACTTAGTTGCCGATTACCTGCGTCGCCGGGAGGGGGGCCCTTGAGGGGGAGGTACTGTTACGGTTGCTGCGAGCACTGGAGACTATGTCCAGATTTCTTGCTACTGCACATGTGCGAGCGCTGGAGACTAAGTCCAGATTTCTTGCTACTGCACATGTGCGAGCGCTGGAGACTAAGTCCAGATTTCTTGCTACTGCACATGTGCGAGCGCTGGAGACTAAGTCCTATCTTGGAGCCATTGCACATGTGCGGGTGACATCATCGCTGACACGAGGTCACATGTCTCTGACACCTTCTATGCCGATTGGTCGCTGGTCATGTGCTTGTGACGCCTTGCTCGGTGATAGGCCAGCATGATGTCACTCTTGTCGTTCTGGCAGCGGATTGGCTCTGGTGTCCTCCATCTTGGATGAGGCACAGAGTCTATATAAGACCCTGACACACGCCGCATGGCACTCAGTCCTCTTGGTTCATGCATGAGGGTAGACGCCCTGTGCACGTTCCTCTAGGCATTCCTCTGTCTATGCTAGGTGAGCGCTACCGGCAGGGTAGCGTTCTTATACCTTACAGCTTCGGCTACTGTCCGTATCCTTACCTCTTAGGGGAGCGGACATAGGCAGGTGCCTGAGGCACATGGTCTGGCTGGGCCTTGTGATTCGACTCGTAGGTGGACGTTGCCGCTAGGGTAACGTTCCTTATACTGCGTCTGGCAGTTGTTCGTATCCTCGCACACTAGGGGAGCGAACAGAGGTAGGAGCTTTGTGCGGCTTACGCTGCTGTTCGTCTCTTTTGCACCACTAGAAGAGCGGACCTAGGCAGGTGCCATATCTAGTGGTTCGTGTCCTCGCACACTAGTGGAGCGAACGCAGGTAGGAGCTTTGTGCGGCTTACGCTGCTGTTCGTCTCTTTTGCACCACTAGAAGAGCGGACCTAGGTAGGTGCCATTTCGCACACATCGCCTTTATCTCTGTGATTATTAACAGAGATCATTCCACACACCCTCCAAGTAAGGGAGGAATTGCTTTACTTATTATATCCTTCTGTGAGTTAACAGAGGTATTGCACTCTGCCATAGTCTGCAACAGAGTCTTTGCACGGTGGACCCTGACTGTCTGATACTCCTTTAAGTTATTATCAGACAGCCCCCCGTAACAACATGGCCTTGTGCAGCGGGCACGCTGCTATGTGCTCACTTTCATCCTTCGCACCCAGCAGCTCAACAACTTTCATCGCTCCTGAAGTCTTAGGGTCTGGCGGTTAAACGCCTGAAATGCGATGTTCCGACACGCAGGAATTTGAATCTGCACATGTTTCAGCGTCTGTGGCAGCACCGCAGAGCCCTGCTGAAATATGGTATGACGTATACCCTGGGCTAACTTGATCCAGAGGTGGTGCAGATCACGCTGCTGGAGTGGTGTCAGATCAAGGACCTATGCACCCTTCTACACAGTTTACAAATATCGACGAAGATCTTTAGCTCTGGCGATGCCATTCTCAGCGTGACAATTCTGGTCATCTACAAAATGGAGCACACTGTATGCATTATTCGAAGTCAGGTGTTGGTCCAAGAGGAAGGGGAGGAAGTACAGGAGGAGTCATATGCAGAAGGGATAATAAGATCTGCAAGGTCCAGATGGTGAGCGGCACCTAGGCGGAAGTCAAGGGACGGTGGGGGAGAGGGATTAACAAGGGCGCATAGTATCAGCAAAAATTGTTGAGGAAGGTGCAGGAGCCCATGAAGAAATGGAGGACGAACTGGCGATGGGCATGGAAGACTCAGCAGATGAGTGAGAGCTTGCTCACATTTCGGTTGTGCGAGGTTGGGGGGAGAGGGCAGAGGAAGGAGGCAAGATTCTAATCTCTCTGCCACCAACACACCAAGGACTTGGTCCTCCTGGATGCACAAGACACATGAGCGCCTTCTTGCTGCACTACCTACAACATGACCCTCGGATTGTACGAATTCCAAGTAATGCTAACTACTGGGTTGCAACACTGTTAGATCCCCGGTACAAGACAAAATTTGGCGAAATAATTCCTGCCATAGAAAGGGACGCACGTATACAGGAGTATCTGCAGAAGGTGGTACGGATTCTTAGATCTGCTTTTATAGTAAACACCTGTGCTGCACAGAGTGAATCTCAACGCTTTGTCATGGATAGGAGGAAATGGTCTTTTACTTGTCCATATCTGAGGGACAGAAGGCTGGCTGCTGTGCTGAGATGGCATTGAGTACGGTGTCCCTGCAGAGTTGCACTTTTGGTCATATACCAAATGAGTTGAAAAAGGACAAATGCTGGTGGAAAAAGGAACAGGTGTGTTGGAAAGGGGAAAAAAGTTTTTGTCCGTGGGTTTGTTGGTTAAGCAAAAGTAACATTTGATGAAGAAACACCATCTGTTACGGCGGGACTGGCAGATTTGGATAAGGTGGTATATACTATGTTACTGCTATATAACGAAAATTAATAAGAAAAGAAAGAGAAAGGTATATATCCCCATCAGCAGTCAATGTCCACCGTGCTCCCAGATGGAAAAGGAGAGGTTGGCAACTGGAAGGTTAGGTGGATTATACAGATCTGTGTGGCTATGAAACTAATAGTTGCCTGAACCGAGTTAGACGCCACTCGGATCTTGAGACTGGGAGACCTGTTAGCGTCACAGGGTCCACACGCCCACCCAGCCCAGGAACTCCCTGTTAACATCACAGGGGCCATTCAGTACGCTTACCGTGTGCATTGGGGCCACACCTGTGGACAGAAGGCGCATCAGCAGCAGCAGGCCTGTTAATGCCACTGGGCTGCACAAGCAGGACTTGTAGGACAGGAGCTAGTCTTAACCGTTCTGCGTTACCAACTGTGGTGGCGGCCTGCATCGACACCCTATCCCTGCCTACCTCTGGCCTAAAGCCGCAATGGGTTCAACACATGGAGGTGTGCTCTTTCGGAGCATAATAGAAGACTGCGCACCTCCTTGTTGGCTCCAGCCCGTTTTATAACCTGAGTCCGCCTGAAAACCAGGGTGGACCACAATGCACCTCCTGGAGACAAAAGCAGAGTGACACGTCATGAATGGCATAACTAGCGTCCTATTTGGAACCGCAACTTCAATAATGACCTCATGGCTGCCACGACACAAACACCTCACCAGTCATCGTCTGACCATCAATAATGAGGTGACAAGTCATAGGGGCGGGCCTCTGCAAGCCATTTGGGAGTGGCCTGGCAACATCGTCAGGACACCTGATGCCCTGTGGTCTATATGGGCCCCCCCACATCAGGGGCAGGGCCAAAGAGTTCATTACCGGACCTAGTCTCTGATGCAGTAAGTGCCTGAGCATGGTCAGTTGCATGAAATAGAGTCTCTGAAAAAAGACTATCAGCTTTAGCATGGTGTCTCGGCACAAAACAGGACTGTGACCCGGCACGGAATGCAAGTACCTGTGCAAAGAGGCTTTTCACACTAAGTGTGGGAGCATGCGCTGTATCCCGAAATGAAGACTTAGCCTCAGGAATGGCACAGTCAGGCTGAGCATACTCACTAGGCGAAACACTGTAGTTAGGCTGCAGCTGGGGTAAATCGGCACACGCATGCGCACTAGCTGCCTCTCTACACTTACACGTGGAGGAGAAATTGCTCTTCGGGTGTGGGCTTGGAGATGCTGTCTATGAACAGAAGGAAAAGCTAAAGGAAGCCTCACTTTCTATCCCTCCAAATGATCAAATGCAGCAAGGAATTCCCTGAGTTTGCTATAAAATTAGCGTAGCAAAATGTGCATGAGGGTGTCATGCAGAGGTGCTGCAAATAGATTTGCACCAGTGGGGCACTAATGGAGTACAACAGCCACTTCTTGGATGCCACTAAGTTTACTCAATTTTTGGTATTATAATGTCTTAGTAAGTAACAATGAGTTTTAGTGTGCAATGCAGGCAGAGGTGCTGCAAATATCTTTGCACTAGTGGGACGATACAGAAGTCCAACAGACACTTTTATAATGCCACTAAGTTCACTCAGTGTTTGCTAGTATAATGGCTTAGTAACAATGAGTTTGAGTGTGCAATGCAGGCAGAGGTGCTGCAAATATCTTTGAACTAGTGGGACGATACAGAAGTCCAACAGCCACTTTTATGATGCCACTAAGTTCACTCAGTGTTTGCTAGTATAATGGCTTAGTAACAATGAGTTTGAGTGTGCAGTGCAGGCAGAGGTGCTGCAAATATCTTTGCACTAGTGGGACTATACAGAAGTCCAACAGCCACGTTTAGGATGCCACTAGGTTCACTCAGTGTTTGCTAGTATAATGGCTTAGTAACAATGCGTTTGAGTGTGCAAAGGGCAGGAGGGTACAGTGGCAGAGTTGTGGGTCTCTGGGTAGAGGAAAGGAAGCCTGCTTTTCTATCCCTCCTAATGGGGAAATGCAGCGAGGAAATCTCTGACCTTAGCTACACAGACGCTGTCATCTTGTGTAGCTGTTAAACTCTGTTTTAAACTCTGTCACCTATGGCTCTGACCCTGCCGGTATGAGCCTTTAAAAGGACTGATAGAAAGTGCTATCCCTAAGCTGTCCAGCGCTGTGTATGGAACATATACAGCAGTATCGGCGATAGGAGCTGCGCCAGTGATGTCTGACACCAAGGACGCAGAAGGCAGATAATGGCGTGCTGGAGGAAAATGTCCGGTTTTATAATGCAGGGACATGTGACATGGACATCCTATCACACATGCCGTTGCTTCTCTGGCTAAAAGTCCACTTAGCTGTGTGTGTGTCTGGGATTGGCTGACATGCTGGCCCGCCCCACAAGACGCGCGCGCTTAGGGAAGGAAGACAAGGAAAAAAAAAAATGGCGATCGCCATTATCCATACAGCAGTGATCTGAATGCGCTGTTCCTGCACACTATACACTGAAATGTCATAATAGTGTGACTTACACTATTACAGCGGAAAGCCAGCTAGGAATTAACTGTTTTTTTTTGCTGCTAGAACCGTTCTCGAACGTATCTAGAACTATCGAGCTTTAGCAAAAAAGCTCGAGTTCTAGTTCGATCTAGAACAGCCCCAAAATCACTCGATCCGCAAACTGGAGAACCTCACACCGCGAACTGCGCTCAACTCTAGTCATGAAGTGGTGTGGTTCCACAGAGCGACGCATGCGTGCTGCAGCTGAAACTATGTCTGCTGCTCACAGTCTCTCCAACATATGCAAGGTGGAGTTTCATCTTTTTGGTACATCACATGTTTTGGGATGAGTGAGAAAGCGAATGGGATGCTGCAACACAGACAGGCAAGCAGCAGCAAGTTGACAGTGCCAAAAATGCACACAGTTGGCCCACACTTTCTCCAGCAGCTCTAATATCTCGGGGTATTTTTTCAGGAAACTTTATACAACCAAATCTTGCACATGCGCCACTCAAGGGATGTGCGTTAAACCAGCTAGGCCCAGAGATGCTATGAGATTTTGCCCATTATTGCACACCACCAGGCCAAACTTGAGGTTTAGCAGCAACAACTACTCATCAGTCAGTTGTTTAAACCTATCTACAGTTCCTGCGAGCTGAGGAATTTTCTCCTCAATTAGATTAGTTTCACAACAGCCTTCTGTCATTTCCTCCTGACTGTGCTGAAGTTGGTGGTGCAGATTTTACTCTGACCAGATGTTGAGGTGGTGGGGGAAGCGGAGTATGAGGAGGAGGCAACACGGACAGAGAGACATCCAGTAATCCTTGGTGGGGGTAGGACACACACCAGAACTCCTTCCTTCTCAGACTCAGCCACCACTACATTTACCTTGTGGGCAGTTAAAGAGATATAACTTCTCTACCCATGCTTACTGATCCACGTATCTGTGGTCATGTGCACCTCACCACTGATGGTGTTGCACAGTGCACATCTTATTTAGTTTTCAAAATATTTGTGCAAGCCAGGATGGCCTGCCTGGAAAAGTAGTGGTGGCTGGGAACCACATACTGCGGGATAGCCACCGCCATAAGATTCTTAAAATTGTCTACTTCCACTAGATGGAATGGCAGCATTTCAAAGGCTAGGAATTTTGAAATGCTGTTGTTCAGGAACAGGGCTTGTTGGTAGGTATGAGGGTACTTCCTCTTTCTATTCAGCATTTGGGGGATGGACAGCATGGAATGGTGTGGAGATGCTCGGTTATACTGCTGGCTATAGTGCTGTCACTTTCTCTCTTTGCAAGAAGCTAGGTGGACGTGTTGCTTGGGAGCGGGAGGAAGAGGCCAAGACCGCAGAAGTAGTTAGCAGGAGGAGCCTCAGATCTTTCCGGTTTTTTCAGGTGTGTACTCCACTGCAACTTGTGCTTTGGCTTTAGATGCTTTATCATGCAGGCAGTGCTCAGGTTAAGAACATTAATGCCTCTCTTCAGGCTCTGACGGCACAGTGTGCAAACTACCCATCTATTGCTGTTAGCACACTGTCTGAAGAAATACCATGTCAGGGAGTTCCATTGACCTAGCATTGTTGTGCTCAGTTTGTCGACATGTTGGGCAGTAGCAGCCGATGTACTGGCTAAGTGTTGGCCGCTATGCTTTTGCACCCTGCTCCCACTTTTGCTGTGAAGCTAGGACAGTGCGATCATTTCTCTTTCTCTGAATTGTGCACATCACTCAGATGGCCTTGATTCCATGTACGGTCTAGGTCTAGAGATGAGCGAACCGGTTGCGGTTCGGCTCGAGTTCGGTTCGCCGAACGGAGGTCTCGTTCGAGTTCGGTTCAGCGAACCGGTTCGGCGAACCACTCGAACCGCATAGGAAACAATGGGAGGCAATCACAAACACATATAAACACCCAGAAAACACCCTCAAAGGTGTCCAAAAGGTGACAAACAACTCACAACACAACACAAACACATGGGAAAGTGACAAGGACATATACTCATGCGAAAACAAAAGAGCTGAACAAGGAAAAAGAGGAGGAGACACAGATATAGGCATGGCACACCCTTCTAAAATCATGAAAAACACCGCAAGGTGACTCCAAGCGGAGTCTCCCTTTTTTCCAAAAATTGGGCCACACACACACCCACCCCTTCAGTGGCAGCACTTGTGCCCCAGTTGTACACTTCACAGCTAGATTTGCATCAGGCACATTAAAAAATACGCCATACTTAACCGTCCCAAGGTTGACTCCGGGGTAGGTAGCAAAGTCTTTCCTGATCCCAGCTCTGTGCATCTTGGATCATTTTTAAAAACAATGTAAGCAAGGGTTACTCCAAGCGGAGTCTCCCTTTTTTCCAAAAATTGGGCCACACACACACCCACCCCTTCAGTGGCAGCACTTGTGCCCCAATTGTACACTTCACAGCTAGATTTGCATCAAGCACATTAAAAAATACGCCATACTTAACCGTAATCAGGATGACACCGGGGTAGGTAGCAAAGTCTTTCCTGATCCCACCGCTGTGCATCTTGGATCATTTTTAAAAACACAGCAAGGGTTACTCCAAGAAGTGTCTCCCTTTTTTCCAAAAATTGGGCCACACAGACACCCCATCAGTGGCAGCGCTTGTGCCCTAGTTGTACACTTCACAGCTAGATTTGCATCAAGCACATTCAAAATACACAATCATTTACTCTCCCCAGGATGACACAGGGGTAGTAAATTCCTTGTGGATCCATGACTTGTTCATTTTGATGAACGTTAGTCTGTACACATTGTCACTGGACAGACGCGTGCGCTTATCTGTCAGCACACACCCAGCAGCACTGAAGACACGTTCAGAGACAACGCTGGCAGCTGGACACGACAAAATCTCCAAGGCGTAAGTGGAGAGCTCTGGCCATTTTTCAAGATTTGAAGCCCAAAATGAGCAAGGCTCCATTTGCAAAGTAATGGCATCGATGTTCATTTGGAGATACTCCTGTATCATCCTCTCCAGCCGTTGACTATGTGTCAGACTTGTTGTCTCTGGTGGCCTTGCAAAGAAGGGTCTAATAAAATTATGAAAAGATTCAATAAAATTGCTGTTACCAGCACCAGATACGGTGCTACTGGTATGGGTAGACTGTTGAAGATGACGAGACCGTCCCATGTTTGTCAAGTTACAACTGGGAGATACACTCCCTGCACCTGCACGGTTGTTTGGTGGAAAAGCCGAGCTAAGATCGAGTAACAGCTTCTGCTGATACTCCTGCATACGTGCGTCCCTTTCTATGGCTGGAATTATGTCACAAAATTTGGACTTGTACCGGGGATCTAATAGTGTGGCAAGCCAGCAGTCATCATCACTTCTAATTTTGACAATACGAAGGTCATGTTGGAGGTAGTGCAGCAAGAAGGCACTCATGTGTCTTGCGCAGCCATGCGGACCAAGTCCACGCTGTGTTTGTGGCATAGAGGTGCTAACCGTTCTTTCTTCCTCTGACATCTCCCCCCAACCTCTTTCAACTGAAATTTGACCAAGGTCTCCCTTATCCGCTGAGTCTTCCATGTCCACTGACAGTTCATCCTCCATTTCTTCATGTTGTCCTGCACCTTCCTCAACATTTCGCCTGCTACCATGCGCCCTTGTTGATCCCTGTCCCCCATGGTCCCATGCCTGCCGCGTTGGTGATGATGAACATCTGAACCTTGGTGATGTTGTTGTGTCTTGCGCATATGAATCCTCCTGTAGTTCCTCCCCTTCCTGTTGTCCCACCCCCTGACTCCGAATAGTGTTTAGCATGTGCTCCAGCATGTAAATGACTGGAATTGTCATGCTGATAATGGCATTGTCAGCGTTAAACATATTCGCCGCCATGTCGAAACTGTGCAGAAGGGTGCATAGGTCTTTGATCTGAGACCACTCCATCAGGGTGATCTGCCCCACCTCTGCATCTCGTTGGCCCAGGCTATACGTCATGACGTATTGCACCAGGGCTCGGCGGTGCTGCCACAGTCGCTGTAACATGTGGAGAGTCGAATTCCAGCGTGTCGCCACATCGCATTTCAGGCGATGAACAGGCAGGCCGAAAGACTTCTGGAGCGATGCAAGTTGCTCAGCAGCGGTGGTTGAACGGCGGAAGTGAGCAGACAGTTTTCGTGCCCTGTTCAGAAGGCCATCTAGGCCGGGATAGTGTGTTAAAAATTGCTGGAAAACAAGGTTCAACACGTGAGCCATACAAGGCACATGTGTCACCTTGCCCAGGCGAAGGGCCGCACCCAGGTTTGCAGCATTGTCGCACATGGCCTTACCAGGCTGCAGGTTGAGTGGAGACAACCATTTATTAAACTCAGTCTCCAGAGCTGCCCACAACTCAGCCGCTGTGTGACTCCTATTTCCAAGACATGTCAAGCTAAAGACCGCCTGATGCTGTTGCGCTCTGCTGCCAGCATAGTAATGAGGGGTGCGTGATTCTTTCTGCGCAGTGAGATTGCTGGTGGCCTGACCAGGCAGGCTTGGGGCGGAGGTGGAGGACCCAGATGAGGTGGAGGAGGCAGAAGCAGTGGCGGAACTTGGACAGACAGAGGATTGACACACAAGTCGTGGGGACGGCAAGACTTGTGCAGCAGACCCTTCACCATCTATCACCATAGTTACCCAGTGCCCAGTCAGCGACATGTAACGTCCCTGTCCATGCTTACTGGTCCAAGTATCGGTGGTGAAATGCACCCATTCACACACAGAGTTTCTCTAGGAAGCGGTGATGTGTGCAACATGCTGGTGTAGCGCGGGCACACCTTTCTTAGAGAAGTAGTGGCGACTGGGCATCTGGTACTGGGGCACAGCGACAGACATAAGGTCTCTAAAATCCTGTGTGTCCACCAGGCAGAAAGGCAGCATTTCGGTAGCCAAGAGCTTACAGAGGGATAAAGTCAACCTCTTAGCTTTGTCATGGGTCGCAGGAAATGGCCTTTTATTTGTCCACATCTGAGGGACAGAGATGTGGCTGCTGTGTGTAGACGGTGTTGAGTAGGGTGTCCCTGAAAAAATGAAGGTTTGTGAGGAAAGTGCAGGCGTAGACATGATGTTGCCTTCATCCAACGTTGGTGCTATCGATGTCTGAGAGAGCTGTACACACGCACTTGTTTCCCCTTCCAAACCAACTGACGACCTACCAAGCAAACTGCCTGTTGCGGTTACAGTAGTGGATGTTGTGCGTGGAAAACCAGGTGTGACAGCTGTCCCCACAGTCCTAGAAGATGAAGAGCGTGCAGATGCACTGGAAGGGGCAGGCGGTGGATGGTTCGCTCCGCTAGGCCGCATTGCAGCACGGTGAGCTTCCCACTGGGACATATGATATTTATTCATGTGACGATTCATGGAAGAAGTTGTCAAACTGCTGAGGTTTTGCCCTCTACTAACAGAATCATGACAAATTTTACAGATCACATAATTTGGGCGATCTTTTGCTGTCAAAAAAGGACCAGGCTAGGCAAGGCTTAGAGGGCATGCGACCTGCTGATCCACCCCGACTAGTGCTCAGAGGCACAGTGGTGGCTGAGGATGCAGTTGTAGACGTGCTACCAGTACCCCGACTCTGTCCAGGAAGGCGCAAGGTAACTTCGTCGTCAGTTGCATCCTCCTCCACCGTCTCTGTTGACCTCCTCGAGGGCCTGACTGTGGGTTGACATAAGGTGGGATCTAGAACTTCCTCATCAATTGTTGTGTTTGCACTCCCCTCACCCTCAGACCGAGCCTCTTCTTGCCCTGACCGAATATTTAAGTTGTCATCCCAATCTGGTATCTGCGTCTCATCGTCATCAGTATGTTCCTCATTGTCTATTACAACAGGTGTTTCAGTTTGTGAATAAGGGTTAACATTATGCTCAGAAACGTGGTCATCACGGCCTGAATCTGAGTCACAAAGGTTCTGGGCATCACTGCAGACCATTTCCTGGTCTGTACTCACTGTAGCTTGGGAGTACACCTCTGATTCCCAGGCTATAGTGTGACTGAACAGCTCTGCAGACTCAGCCATCTCATTTACACCATACTGTGCAGGGCGGATGGAGACTTCAGAGCTGGGAGAAAGCAAGTGTGACTGGGATGACAACTCAGAGGACTGGTGTTTTTTGGATGCGGTAGTTGAGGAGGAGGAAAGGGCACTTGTTGAACCACTTGAGATTCATTCAAGCATTTTCTTTTTTTGGCCATAATCTACCTTTGTTCCAGTTGTTCGTGTCCGTAAAAAAGGGAGCACATCGGATTGTCCACGGTAAGTAGTAGACATCTTACTTTTGCTGTAAGATGGTCTATCTTCAGCAGATGTTAATGGAGCTTTGCAACCTTCCCCACGGACAAACCCTTTTTTTCCTTTTCCAACACGCCTCTTCCCCTTTCCACCAGCATCTGTCATTTTGCCACTCATTTTGATTGCGACAAGATTGTGCACTTAAAATGTGGTATTAAAAATTGAGAGGTGGTGTAGATTGCAGCGGTGGTCTAGCTTTATTAACAGCAGAATAAACAACAAAAACTATCCCTGACAATGCAACTATGGCCCTTAAACTGGCAGCATAATTTGCTAGTATAATGGCTTAGTAACAATGAGTTTGAGTGTGCAATGCAGAGGTGCTGCACATAGATTTGCACCAGTGGGACACTAATGGAAGTCCAACAGCCACTTTTAGGATGCCACTAAGTTTACTCAGTTTTTGCTAGTATAATGGCTTAGTAACAATGAGTTTGAGTGTGCAATGCAGGGGTGCTGCACATAGGTTTGCACCAGTGGGACACTAATGGAAGTCCAACAGCCACTTTTAGGATGCCACTAAGTTTACTCAGTGTTTGCTAGTATAATGGCTTAGTAACAATGAGTTTGAGTGTGCAATGCAGAGGTGCTGCACATAGATTTGCACCAGTCGGACACTAATGGAAGTCCAGCAGCCACTTTTAGGATGCCACTAAGTTTACTCAGTGTTTGCTAGTATAATGGCTTAGTAACAATGAGCTTGAGTGTGCAATGCAGAGGTGCTGCACATAGGTTTGCACCAGTGGGACACTAATGGAAGCCCAACAGCCACTTTTAGGAAGCCACTAAGTTTACTCAGTGTTTGCTAGTATAATGTCTTAGTAACAATGAGTTTGAGTGTGCAATGCAGAGGTGCGGCACATAAATTTGCACCAGTGGGACACTAATGGAAGTCCAACAGCCCCTTTTAGGATGCCACTAAGTTTCCTCAGTGTTTGCTAGTATAATGGCTTAGTAACAATGAGTTTGAGTGTGCAATACAGAGGTGCTGCACATAGATTTGAACCAGTGGGACACTAATGGAAGTCCAACAGCCACTTTTAGGATGCACTAAGTTTACTCAGTGTTTGCTAGTATAATGGCTTAGTAACAATGAGTTTGAGTGTGCAATGCAGTGGTGCTGCAAATAGCTTTGCACCAGTGGGACACTAATGGAAGTCCAACAGCCACTTTTAGGATGCCACTAAGTTTACTCAGTGTTTGCTAGTATAATGGTTTAGCAACAATGAGTTTGAGTGTGCAATGCAGAGGTGCTGCACATAGGTTTGCACCAGTGGGACACTAATGGACGTCCAACAGCCACTTTTAGGATGCCAGTACGTTTACTCAGTGTTTGCTAGTATAATGGCTTAGTAACAATGAGTTTGAGTGTGCAATGCAGAGATGCTGCACATAGATTTGCACCAGTGGGACACTAATGGAAGTCCAACAGCCACTTTTAGGATGCCACTAAGTTTACTCAGTGTTTGCTAGTATAATAGCTTAGTAACAATGAGTTTGAGTGTGCAATGCAGAGGTGCTGCACATAGGTTTGCACCAGTGGGACACTAATGGAAGTCCAACAGCCACTTTTAGGATGCCACTAAGTTTACTCAGTGTTTGCTAGTATAATGGCTTAGTAACAATGAGTTTGGGTGTGCAATGCAGTGGTGCTGCACATAGATTTGCAACAGTGGGACACTAATGGAAGTCCAACAGCCACTTTTAGGATGCCACTAAGTTTACTCAGTGTTTGCTAGTATAATGGCTTAGTAACAATGAGTTTGAGTGTGCAATGCAGAGGTGCTGCACATAGATTTGCACCAGTGGGACACTAATGGAAGTCCAACAGCCACTTTTAGGATGCCACTAAGTTTACTCAGTGTTTGCTAGTATAATGGCTTAGTAACAATGAGTTTGAGTGTGCAATGCAGAGGTGCTGCACATAGATTTGCATCAGTGGGACACTAATGGAAGTCCAACAGCCACTTTTAGGATGCCACTAAGTTTACTCAGAGTTTGCTAGTATAATGGCTTAGTAACAATGAGTTTGAGTGTGCAATGCAGAGGTGATGCACATAGATTTGCACCAGTGGGACACTAATGGAAGTCCAACAGCCACTTTTAGGATGCCACTAAGTCTACTCAGTGTTTGCTAGTATAATGGCTTAGTAACAACGAGTTTGAGTGTGCAATGCAGAGGTGATGCACATAGATTTGCACCAGTGGGACACTAATGGAAGTCCAACAGCCACTTTTAGGATGCCATTAAGTTTACTCAGTGTTTGCTAGTATAATGGATTAGTAACAATGAGTTTGAGTGTGCAATGCAGAGGTGCTGCACATAGGTTTGCACCAGTAGGACACTAATGGAAGCCCAACAGCCACTTTTAGGATGCCACTAAGTTTCCTCAGTGGTTGCTAGTATAATGGCTTAGTAACAATGAGTTTGAGTGTGCAATGCAGAGGTGCTGCATATAGATTTGCACCAGTGGGACACTAATGGAAGTCCAACAGCCACTTTTAGGATGCACTAAGTTTACTCCGTGTTTGCTAGTATAATGGCTTAGTAACAATGAGTTTGAGTGTGCAATGCAGTGGTGCTGCAAATAGCTTTGCACCAGTGGGACACTAATGGAAGTCCAACAGCCACTTTTAGGATGCCACTAAGTTTACTCAGTGTTTGCTAGTATAATGGCTTAGTAACAATGAGTTTGAGTGTGCAATGCAGAGGTGCTGCACATAGGTTTGCACCATTGGGACAATAATGGAAGTCCAACAACCACTTTTAGGATGCCACTAAGTTTACTCAGTGTTTGCTAGTATAACGGCTTAGTAACAATGAGTTTGAGTGTGCAATGCAGAGGTGCTGCACATAGATTTTCACCAGTGGGACACTAATGGAAGTCCAACAGCCACTTTTAGGATGCCATTAAGTTTACTCAGTGTTTGCTAGTGTAATGGATTAGTAACAATGAGTTTGAGTGTGCAATGCAGAGGTGCTGCACATAGGTTTGCACCAGTAGGACACTAACGGAAGCCCAACAGCCACTTTTAGGATGCCACTAAGTTTCGTCAGTGTTTGCTAGTATAATGGCTTAGTAACAATGAGTTTGAGTGTGCAATGCAGAGGTGCTGCACATAGATTTTCACCAGTGGTACACTAATGGAAGTCCAACAGCCACTTTTAGGATGTCACTAAGTTTACTCAGTGTTTGCTAGTATAATGGCTTAGTAACAATGAGTTTGAGTTTACAATGCAGAGGTGCTGCACATAGGTTTGCACCATTGGGACACTAATGGAAGTCCAACAGCCACTTTTAGGATGCCATTAAGTTTACTCAGTGTTTGCTAGTATAATGGATTAGTAACAATGAGTTTGAGTGTGCAATGCAGAGGTGCTGCACATAGGTTTGCACCAGTAGGACACTAATGGAAGCCCAACAGCCACTTTTAGGATGCCACTAAGTTTCCTCAGTGGTTGCTAGTATAATGGCTTAGTAACAATGAGTTTGAGTGTGCAATGCAGTGGTGCTGCAAATAGCTTTACACCAGTGGGACACTAATGGAAGTCCAACAGCCACTTTTAGGATGCCACTAAGTTTACTCAGTGTTTGCTAGTATAATGGCTTAGTAACAATGAGTTTGAGTGTGCAATGCAGAGGTGCTGCACATAGGTTTGCACCATTGGGACACTAATGGAAGTCCAACAGCCACTTTTAGGATGCCACTAAGTTTACTCAGTGTTTGCTAGTATAACGGCTTAGTAACAATGAGTTTGAGTGTGCAATGCAGAGGTGCTGCACATAGGTTTGCACCAGTGGGACACTAATGGAAGTCCAACAGCCACTTTTAGGATGCCACTAAGTTTACTCAGTGTTTGCTAGTATAATGGCTTAGTAACAATGAGTTTGGGTGTGCAATGCAGTGGTGCTGCACATAGATTTGCACCAGTGGGACACTAATGGAAGTCCAACAGCCACTTTTAGGATGTCACTAAGTTTACTCAGTGTTTGCTAGTATAATGGCTTAGTAACAATGAGTTTGAGTATGCAATGCAGAGGTGCTGCACATAGATGTGCACCAGTGGGACACTAATGGGAGTCCAACAGCCACTTTTAGGATGCCACTAAGTTTCCTCAGTGTTTGCTAGTATAATAGCTTAGTAACAATGAGTTTGAGTGTGCAATGCAGAGGTGCTGCACATAGGTTTGCACCAGTGGGACACTAATGGAAGTCAAACAGCCACTTTTAGGATGCCACTAAGTTTACTCAGAGTTTGGTAGTATAATGGCTTAGTAACAATGAGTTTGAGTGTGCAATGCAGAGGTGGTGCACATAGATTTGCACCAGTGGGACACTAATGGAAGTCCAACAGCCACTTTTAGGATGCCACTAAGTATACTCAGTGTTTGCTAGTATAATGGCTTAGTAACAATGAGTTTGAGTGTGCAATGCAGAGGTGCTGCACATAGGTTTGCACTATTGGGACACTAATGGAAGTCCAACAGCCACTTTTAGGATGCCACTAAGTTTACTCAGTGTTTGCTAGTATAACGGCTTAGTAACAATGAGTTTGAGTGTGCAATGCAGAGGTGCTGCACATAGGTTTGCACCAGTGGGACACTAATGGAAGTCCAACAGCCACTTTTAGGATGCCACTAAGTTTACTCAGTGTTTGCTAGTATAATGGCTTAGTAACAATGAGTTTGGGTGTGCAATGCAGTGGTGCTGTACATAGATTTGCACCAGTGGGACACTAATGGAAGTCCAACAGCCACTTTTAGGATGTCACTAAGTTTACTCAGTGTTTGCTAGCATAATGGCTTAGTAACAATGAGTTTGAGTATGCAATGCAGAGGTGCTGCACATAGATGTGCACCAGTGGGACACTAACGGGAGTCCAACAGCCACTTTTAGGATGCCACTAAGTTTCCTCAGTGTTTGCTAGTATAATAGCTTAGTAACAATGAGTTTGAGTGTGCAATGCAGAGGTGCTGCACATAGGTTTGCACCAGTGGGACACTAATGGAAGTCAAACAGCCACTTTTAGGATGCCACTAAGTTTACTCAGAGTTTGGTAGTATAATGGCTTAGTAACAATGAGTTTGAGTGTGCAATGCAGAGGTGGTGCACATAGATTTGCACCAGTGGGACACTAATGGAAGTCCAACAGCCACTTTTAGGATGCCACTAAGTATACTCAGTGTTTGCTAGTATAATGGCTTAGTAACAATGAGTTTGAGTGTGCAATGCAG